>NW_015660889.1:756245-760607 GCF_001515625.1 Sinocyclocheilus rhinocerous
GAACCTGGTATTTCTATGTTCTTTTTTTCATGTGTCTAATAGACATGAACAAGTTATTTGAAAACATCTATGACCTATGAAACATGTCTAGTCTTCATGCTCTATGTTGACTATGGTTTCACTAATAATAAACATACATTTGCATAAAGCATCCATAGTTGTCCATGCCCATGTTGATTAGAGTTTTAAAAACGTGAAAAGTATTTATTTAAGGTACATTTAGAACAGATAAAAATGTGCGATTAAGTTGCGATTAATCACGAGTTAACTCATGACAATCATGCTAACAGTTCTTAAGTGTGAAGAACTTTTGAATAATCTGAATAACTTTTTTTCCACTATAAAGAACCTTTTGTTCAATGGAAGTTCATGGAATCATACACTCTTGGTTACCCAAAGAAACTTTCAGTGAAAAGTTATTTTTCTTAGTGTGAAGAACATTTTATAATCTGAACCTTTTTGTACTATAAATTAGTGGTTCCCAACCCTGGTCCTGGAGGCACCCCAACACTGCACATTTTGCATGTCTCCATATATATATATATATTAATGCAAGAAGCAGTAAACAGTAAAAGGCATGTTTTTTCACTAAATGAACACAATAATTCTATTTAATTTATTATATTTAATTTACTTTTAATTAATTTTTTACAAATAATTTGCTTACTTTTTTAATTTATATATAATAAGCTTCAATAATCAACAAAACAAATGTTTACTAAAATGTCCTTGAACATTGAACATTTTTGACTTAATAAATCAATATGGCGGCGCGTTCACACGCTGCGGCTTCTCTCTCTCCCGACAGAAAGGTGTTTTCGTGTTTTTTGTCTTGTGAGTCGCAGTGTTTTTGTACGTATTCGTCGCGTCTATCTGTCTCTAAGCGCGCATACAGTCGTGAGTTTCTGCTCGATGTCGGCAGAACCACATTTTTAGAGTTAAACTCTGCGCACGCCGAAGAGCTGCGGGACCTCGGTCTGCTCCGGTTAATCTTTGCTGATCTTTGTTGAAATGATTCATTGAAAGTTTGAAGGAACTGATTTATGAAAATTAATAAAACTTCTCGCCTCTAGAGGTGGATGCTATTAAAACTTCCCTGCTTTAACAATTTCATACTTGTGGATCTTGACACAAGTAGGGGGTGTGAAATTAGGCAACTTTCCGGCATGAAACATATCAACTCGGTATCCTAACTGCAAATTAGCTTTTTTGTGTCAGTTACTTATGTATATATATATATATACTATATAGTGTGCGTGACCTAAATTTGAGGCATCAGCAGATCTCAAAGCCTGTGGTCCAGACCTCCTGCGCAAATGCAGACACAACCGTTAAAAGATTGATATCACTGTAGATTAAATGTGTCGGAGTACCATCCTCTGTGCTGAAACATACATGCATACACACATGCTGATAGAACAGTGCCTGTATTGCTTTATTTCAGCGCTACACCTCTGATTCTGTTTTTGAGGTGCCATCCAGTATGTTGAAGCTGTACTTCACCTTAACATGTGCGACTGCCGCCCCTCTTGCCCCAGTTCCCCCAAGATTCCCTGGACCGTACAGGCGACAAAGTTACATTTTTGGATCACAGGGTCCACAGCCTGAGAAATGTGCCATGCTTAAATAATCCAACAGGTCAAAAAATTTCAGCCGCTGAATTATAGATGAGCGGCTGTCAGTGGGGAGACGTGTGGTGGTTGTATAAGAGCAGTGCCGTATTCCAGGCTACAGGTTCAGAGCATAAACCAGTGGACTCTGGCATAGGTTATCAGACGTTGCCAGGGAAAAAGGACGAAAAGCATTCTGGGTTTATTATGGCCATTTTGAGGTAGTAAACAGCACAGAACTGCACTGAGAGGCCTGGGCTTCACATCTGAGTGCTTTTGTCCTGATATCATGATATCTTCATCACTCCCTCTTTCACTCACTCTGTTTTTCTGGCAGCGTTTGATGCTGAGGAGAGGTGTGTGCCGGTAGGCCGGACTCTGTCTGCTGTATTAATTGATTCCATTAGTCTTGGCTGTCTCACAGTCGTTAGGAACACCTGTGAGTTACAGGTTGAGGTAATAACGGCAGGCCGTAAAGCATACCTGATTTAAAGACTTTTAAAGAGATAGTTCACCCAAAAATTAAAATTTTATCATTTACTCTTGACATGAAGACATGTTCTTCCAAACATAATTTTTTTTTTGAAGAACCGTTTTTGTCCATGCAATGAAAGTCATTAAGGTCTAAAACAAGATTTCACTGCAAACTTTATTAAAAACGTCCATTGTATATTTTTAAAAATATATTTTGTGTTCAATAAAAGAAAGGAATTTTATAATCTGCAAAATATATTAAACAAAATTAATAAATATATATACACTTGCATACATATTTAAGAAATTAATATTTTTATTCAACAAGGATGCATTAAATTGATAACAAGTGACAGTAGAGACATTTATCTTGTTAGAAAAAAACTTGCTGTTCTTTTGAACTTGCTATTCATAAAAGTATCCTGGAAAATGTTAAAACAAAAATATTAAGCAGCACAAATGTTTTCAACATTAATAATGATAATAAATGTTTCTTGCGCAGCAAATCAGCATATTAGAATGATTTCTAAAGAATGTGACGCTGAAGATTGGAGTAAAAATGCTGAAAATTCAACTTTGCCATCAAAGGAAAAAAATCACATTTTTTAATTCTAAAGTTTAGAATCAGTATTTTTTTTTTTATTTAAAGAAATTAATACTTTTATTCAGCAAGGATGTGTTAAATTGATAAAAAGTGATAGTAAAGACAAATCGTTAGAAAATATTTCTATTTTGAATATTCTGTTCTTTTTAACTTTTTATTCATCAAAGAAAGCTGAAAAAGTATTACAGGTTCCAAAAAATAAATAAATAAATTAAGCAGCACAGCTTTTCAACATTGATAATAAATCAGAATGATTTCTGAAGGATCATGTGACATGGAAGACTGGAGTAATGGCTGCTGAAAATTTAGCTTTGCATCACAGAAATAAATTATATTTCAAATTATAATAAAATTGAAAACTGTTGTTTTAAATTGTAATAATATTTCACAAATGAGTGTTTTTTTTCTTTACTTTTGATCAAATAAATGCAGCCTTGATGAGCAAAAGGTACTTCTTTAAAAAACATAAAAAATGTAAAAAAAGGCTTTATTGGCTTTAAAATATAAATAGTTATTGGTATTGGCCGACATTTCTATATTCGACACAGAAATAAAATATTGTGTTTGGTACCCCCCCCTTTTTAAAAAAAATAAATCTGATGTAGACACTAGCATGTAAAAACTGCATATGCTGGTGTCCAGCTTTACTGGTCTTTTTTTAGCGGGTATGACTCTGATCATGGCGCAGGGTTTGCCTTTGTGTGCTCATGTTTTTGACGTGCAGCATCCACGTCCATCACGTCATGGAGGGTGAGGCGATTAATATTCCGCGTGCTGTGCAGATGCCGATTTCAGACGGTTGATGCAGCTCAGACTCCGTCAGCCTACTTCAGAGGGAGTTAGGTAATGCTCTGATTCACCATGGATACTGAGACCCTCGGAGAGCTGAGCGTTTTCATATTCACTATGTGTTTTCACGTCGAGCGTTTGCTGTGTGTGTGAGCCGCTCAGAGGATCAGCGGGGCCTGCAGGCTTGAGCTAAAGCCTGTCAAGGTCACCCTGTATCCGTATGACAGGCTGAGACGGTCCTCGTCGCTGCAGTCAGTAAGTGCATTCCTCTTGATTTACTGAAGCTCTTTACACCTGTTGATTGACAGCTATCAGCGGCATGCTGATTCACACAGTGTAATTAAGGGCTGAAAAGACTCTGTTAGTTTAATTAGCTAGCTCTGATATGACAAGATGATCTGACCTAGCTATGTTTTGAAAAACGACACAAATTTTAATTTCGGTATCAGTCTGTTATGTATTTAATTGTGGAAATTGCTAATTTCTCCTATTTTACATTTAGATTACCTTTGCCGTCATCTGACGCTCATTTAAAACCATAAATAATCTTTTAACATATATTACTTTATAAAATATGAATAATTTAATAACACTGTTAAATGTAGTTTTAAGTAAATCTTAAAATTAGTGTCCATTTTTCATAATGTACATTATAATGTTTTGATGCTTAAATTCCTAAACTTGTCACATTTAAGCCTGTGTTATACTTTCCGCGTCCGCGAGTCCGCTATGGTATGAGTGACGTAAAAATCGTCATCGGAGAGTGTGCGCGGAGGCTCCGCGCGGACATCCGCGTGCCTCCCATTTTTTGTGACCACGCGTACTTGTTAGTAGGCTACTGCGCATGCGCAGGCTGTGTGAAGAAGCCCGTTGCTACTCGAACCT
>NW_015660889.1:762717-765364 GCF_001515625.1 Sinocyclocheilus rhinocerous
GGCTACTGCGCATGCGCAGGCTGTGTGAAGAAGCCCGTTGCTACTCGAACCTGTACAATCCGTCGATAAAACAATATAAAGACAGCCAGATGTGCAATAACTCTGGGCAATTCTTTGTTCACATGTTTGTTTATTGTTCAAGCCGATCTACTACGCATGTATGGAACACGTCCGCAGAGCGGACCATCAGCGTATGCTTTCGGAAGTATAAATACAAGCAGTCCGCGTCCGCGCTGTCCGTGTACGCGTCCGGATTGCTCATGCGGAAAGTATAACACAGGCTTTACATTATTGCTTTTAGTTTGTAGTGTTTTTTTGTTTTATTTATTTAGGCAAAATAGTCTATAATTTTACTATTTAGTAATTTATTGTTTATCGGTAATCAAAAATTAATTATTGGCTTATTTTTGCCAGAATTTTAATATCTGTGCTTTCTTACTTCAATACTAAATTATGTCTTTGTTCAATTAAAAAAGACCAGATGTTTTATTGTAGGGTTAGGATTTGTACAGTAATTTGATATAATTAAATTTTTGTCTTCGAGGTCCACTTAAAATGATAAGGTTTCTTGTACCTAAAAGTTTTCATGATTTCATTTTTCATGATTTTTAATTTTGACCCTTGGAATGGAATTTTTTTACAGATTTGTCAAGTGTTTTATTTAAGACTTTTTTTTTTTGTGGATAAAACAATTTTGGAACTATTTCTGTTGCTTTGTTTTAATATATGATCTTTTTGGACTGAGAAGGAAGTTTTGAGTACTGAAATTAATGCATCAAACTCTTATTTAAAATATTATTTAAAATATTTAAAGATCAGTTTAGTATGAATTTGATTAGGATGAAGTAGTGGAGGTCATTGTGAAGAACCATTTAGATTTAGTTAGGTCAACATAGTGTATAGATGTTAGTCAGAGTCAAACTTAGTCAAACTAGGCTTTGAGGGTAGAAGTAGAATGGATTCTACTGTTGTACATACCACAACATTCCGACTGTTCTGCAGACAAAACTCTCATACAAACCCCATAAAAAAGTTTTGTTTTGAATGTTTTGAGTTTCTCCCAGAGAAAATTATGTGATCTTAATAATAATAATAATAATAATAATATGTTTTATTTTTTATAGCGCCTTTCAAGAACCCAAGGACACTTTACAAAAAAAAAATTATAATCTTGGACATTAATACAGTGCGTGCCATTGCAAGCACTGCAAGTTTGTCCCTCGCAGCCTCGTTTTCATCTGTGCTAAATCCAGTATGACGTCTAACCTGATGAAATTCTATTGAATACCAGAATCTCAGTGGTTTCCAAATCTTTCAGTCATTCCACAGAGTGTTTTAGAGTAGGAGACAGTCACCCTGATTCCAGCAGTGAGACAGTGCCTGTCTCATCTGACGGTCTGCTCGTGTTCATCCAGCACATATATGAGCCAGCCGTGATAGAAGCCATCCAAGATGACAAGAGGCATCTCCATGGAAACTTGTGGAGGGCTTTGATGTCGCCAGCCCTCCGTCATGAAAAGACGTGGATCTCAGGAATTAGAGAGGCAGTTAGTTGTGACCCGACTCAGCTGTTCCCCCTTCACTTCTTCTCTCCCCTTCTTTGTCACTCGCTCTCACTCACGTCATGCCTTTGTTAGTTTCCTCTGCTGAACACGGTCTGCTCGCGTTCATCCAGCACATATATGAGCCAGCCGTGATAGAAGCCATCCAAGATGACAAGAGGCATCTCCATGGAAACTTGTGGAGGGCTTTGATGTCGCCAGCCCTCCGTCATGAAAAGACGTGGATCTCAGGAATTAGAGAGGCAGTTAGTTGTGACCCGGCTCAGCTGTTCCCCCTTCACTTCTTCTCTCCCCTTCTTCGTCACTCGCTCTCACTCAGGTCATGCCTTTGTTAGTTTCCTCTGCTGAGGGGACTTTGGTCACACTTTATTTTAAGGTTCAGTTCTTGCTATTAACAAACCATTAACTTCGACTTTTGCCTCAGTAAACTCCTAATTTGCTGCTTATTAATTGTTAATAAGGTAATTGTTAAGTTTAGGTATTGGGTAGGATATGGTCATGCAGAATAGGTGCTTTATAAGTATTAATAAACAGCCAATATTTTAATAATAGGCATGCTAATAAGCAGCTACTTAATAGTGAGAATTGTTCACTATACTAAAGTGTTTCCGGGACTTTTATGTCTCAGTAGTTAATAGTGGAACAGATTTCAACTATTTTTAAACTATTTATATAAAGGTCATATTAAAACTGTCTGGAAACCTTTTTCCCATGACTTCATGCTACATTTCAAATGGTTTTCATCCATATTATTTTAATTATTATTATTTTACTCTTAAACAAAAAGACCCAGACTAAGACTTTCAGTCTTAAAGTAAAAAACAGTAAGTCATAAAAATATTAAATATTATATTTGTATCTAAATGAGTAGAATAAAGATTCAACTTTTTATAATTTGTACACAATTGTAAACAATAATATTGTTAATAATAATAATATTGCGGTGGAGTGGGGTATGAGGGGTTATGAACGAATGAATGAAACGCATTTCCGTCTCGAATCGCACTCGCGGAAAGCTCTTGAGAAACAGTGTCTCTTCCGTGGCTCGGTACGCTTTCAACTCGTCTTTTTTGTCTCCAGAAAGA
>NW_015660889.1:765382-778171 GCF_001515625.1 Sinocyclocheilus rhinocerous
TTTTAGTCTCGAGCAAGACTGTACAACATTCACATTACATGCTTTGACTGATTTTTATGTAGAAAGGGGCGACAGCGCACCGCATTAAAATAAATGATCATTCATGTTTTCATAACCGCTGGCCAAATTCAAAAACGAAACTAAAATTAAATCATCTTTGAGAGCAAGGGGGCCCCCTGGTGTTTCGGGGGCCCTACGCAGCTTGTATATTTTGCGTATAGGGAGGATCGGCTCTGTGTTTACCAAGGAGACAAAAGTGCCAGAAGGCATGCTGAATATGAAATATGGGACATGTCACTTGTGTGAAAAACAAGGAAAAATGCATTACTTCCAACCAAGCTGTAAATTTGTAAAATTATGCAAGAAAACAATGAAAATATAATTCCTTTGTGTGTATTTAGGATACATAAGATGCTAGCTATGAAATTAGCCTTGAAGTGCGGTCACTTTTCACTTCGTCATGGGCGAAGTCCAGTTTCCAAATTCAATAGTAATCCACAAGATCAGGAATTTTGAGGGAGTGTGAAAGATTTCCCCATGCTGATTTCAGTATTGTCAATAAACAATGGACATTTTTCCCCACCAATTTTCACTTAAATTTCACTAATGAGACCTTTAGTCTGCTATTTTATCCATAAATATTCAATTATGTCATTTCCTGGTTAAACACAATATGTAATCTAATTTGAGATGTGGTGAAAATTAGGGATGCGCCGATACCGATCCGATACTGAGCTCCTGTACTCATACTCATTAAAATTTCCCCCGATACCAAACGCCGATACCACACCGCATGTGATAAGTGCTGTATTCAGACAAAGAAACACCAGCAACAGAACAACAGACAGCAGAATGGAGTTATTATTAGAGATTAAGGATGTCTACGAAGTATATGTATGCAATTAATACAGTGTTAAACAGTCAGTATTAACGTCTGTATAGCTGATGTGCGCGAGCTGATAAGCAAAGCACACTGAGTGGATTGAGCGCGCGGCGGCACACATGCGCAAGCTTGTCGAGTTAATATCCCCTTCTCACAGACATCACTGGAATGTTCGGAGTTCGGTCGGATATGTCAAAAACAAGTAAGTAAAACAATGCACAAGTTACGTTACTTAACGGAAGGGAGAGAGAGAGAGAGAGCGCACTTCTGTTGCGTGATCTTTGATGTTCGCTCACTTAGCACACGCATCATTTGGATTAAAACTAAATCATAAATATAAAACAACATTTATAGGGGCATTCACTATAAACATAATTTATTTTCAACCTTAAGCATACACGACATTATGGCGAAAGTGAAACTATCAGCCAGTGTAAATGCGCTAGGCTGTACTGTACTTGTCCCTCTCATTCTGCACCAATACAAATACGTGCGCGCGTTGCGCATGTTTTGCTTGCTTCATAGTGTTTCTGTATTATGTGAGTAGCTTTGGAATATAAATTGCAGCACGTTTCAGAAGAAAAAACGCTACTTATATTTCTGAAAGATTTATAACAAGTGATTCCCTGCATTATTACAGCAAAACACGTGATTACAGTGCTAAGCCGCTGCAATGGAGCAGCTCTAATGCTATTAAATTAAAGATGATGTACCATAGAGCAAAAAATTAACAGTGAAAGAAATTAAAACTTGTAAAATACATTTTAATGGGCATAATTAAGTGTGAAAATAACTGAAGGATATATCTATTTGATAAATGAAGTTAACCAACTAACATTATACATATTCTTTTGGTTTCTGTACCCAATATTTAAAAAATGTACAAATACAATGAAAATACCGGTATCTGTACTCGGGATCGGCAAGTACCAAAAATAAAGGTATTGGTATCGGCCGAGTACTGGAAAAAGTGGTATCGGAGCATCCCTAGTGGCAATGACATTTGTTGGTTCAGAAAAAGACTGAATGCATGCATATTTATGTATAAATACATACATTGTATATTTACTGACCTTGTTTCCAGCCAAACTAAATAAAAGTGTTTTAGGGTTTAATTTCAAAAAGTCCAGAGGTCCAAAGAGCCAGTAGTTGAAGAATGGGCCAATTGCGTCCACTTATCACTGTGATTCCCCTCCTGCCGCGAGCGAATGCCTGACCTATTCCTCATCCCTGGCTCTCATAATGGTCCGGCTTGTCATATTATTATTTTTCTGTCTTTGATTAGCTCTCACCTCGCAGACCCTTCATACTGACAGAAATATCCTCGCCTGATGTTCCCTCTCACCCATTAGAGCTCTGTTGTACTCCTGGAGTCATTTGTTTGGTGACAAAGAGCGTTGGTGGGAATAAAATGAATGTTGACTTTTATCCAAATGGGGGTTTGAACTCACTGGTTTGGTGAGGAGGGGGGTCTGGCGTGTCAGACTCTATTATGGCTCAGTCTGCTGAGTGTAAATAGACATTTTATTGTTATATCTGTAATTCATAAAACAACACGACACATTCACCTGCTGTCTCTGAGGTTACATCACTAGAACATCTTTTGGAAGCCACGTCCTTCTAGAAAACAAAAGCCAACTTCTGTTTTGTCCTGGCTGCTCTGGTCTGCATGTTTCTGTCTAAAGACCTGTATTATGATTTATTAGCAATTCATAGTTTAAACTTTGGCTTAAAGGGATAGTTTACTACAAAAAATTATGGTGATGAGATTTTCTCAATAATGGTTTTGTCCATAAAATGAAAGTCAGTGGAGTCCAAAACCACTTTGGTAATTACTACTTAAAAAGGGTAATTGTGACATTTTTCTTGCAATTCTGATTTTTTTTCCTTACAATTCAGACTTTTTTCTTTTAATGCGAACATTGCGATGATGTAAACTCAAAGTTAAAATATCGCAAATGTGTTTATATCTCGCGATTCTGACTCGCAATAGAACTGCTTCTTAGAAGTGTTTAGGCTATATCTTGAAATTGCAAGTTAACATTAGTATTTCTTAGTTTATATCTCAGAATTCTGAAAAACAAAGTCTGAATTGTGAGATAAAATTTTTTTTTTTTATTCCTTGGCAGAAGCTGTAAATGATTATGCATGAAGAATTATTCAAAATCCAATTTATTTTTGATTGAGCTTGATCTTTAGTTTTTATTAAATGTGTGAAAGTTCATTTCAGATCTTACTGAGAAGCAACAATGAGCTCTCAAGTTGAATGCCATTTTTTATGATCATTTTCACATTGTAATGAGGTTTGAAAGAAGGTTACCTCTCCTAATGCATCATGACAGACCTGCCGATAACCAGACGTGGTCTTATTTGGTCTTGTCCTGCGATCTTTAACTCCCGTCTTAATCCGCTGCCTGCTCTGCTGATCTATAACGCAGCAAAATTGACATGAATGGTTTTATTAGACTCCTAATGGTGACTACAATTGTTGCCCCTGTCAAGCATAGTCCTCCTAACAGACTGCTTAAGTCTAACATTTATTTATTTATTTCCCTCGACTGAAAAGAAGATTGAGCTCTTAAAGTTGTTCCCGTGAGTTTGACAAACGCAAAGGCTGGAGTGAATTAATCTTCTCGGTAATGCATTTTCATTTGATTGAATAGAATACAGCACACTATGGCATTCAGGGAGTCTGGTTTATAAAGGCCCGGCTAAAAGCACATGGGTTCTCTGTGCCAACAGACCACTCACTGACCCGCGATGGGGAGAGAGGGGGTGGGTGGGACGGAATCCCCAAAGTGTTCGCAGTTCTTTTCTAATTGATTATGTGTCACGGCGATATGTCCAGAATAGAACCACCTCCTTAAAAGTTTCTGTTTGTAGGCCTGCTGATTTACGTTGGAGCATTTGCAAAAAGAGACACAGAGATGGAATTCTAAACGAAGACCTCAAATAATGGCATGATGTGATTTGTGAATGCACTCAGTGTGATTACCTCTGTGCTGTGATAGATCCATGCAAGCTGTTGACTGCGGGTTCCAGTGCAAAAGCACATGAACACATACTGCTAGACAGTCTGTCTCCACTATATGCTGCTATGAAAACTTTGTGCATTATACAGGCAGCATTTTTTACTTTAAGATAATCTGTGTAATTTTTTTTTTAGGTGTAATACTTTCTGCCCTCCAATTCTGTCATTATTTATTCACTTCTGTCGTTATTCACTCATGTTGTTCTAAACCTGTATGATTTATTCAAAAGTATTTTTAAAAAATCGAATTAGTGGATTTTGTCCAAGCAACTACAAGAAATTGTAAATTAGCTATAATGTTGTCTAATGTCCCTTGTATCATTTTAAAACGATGGATTTTACTTTTTGTTCCATTTTTATTTAATTTCTACAAAATAGTAATAGTAATTTTAATATCTGCCATTTATAGGCAGTTTTACGGTGGCCGAGAAAATATTACGCGCTGTAACTTAAGAAAACACATGCAAATTGAAAAAACACCAGCAAATTAAGAAAACATCTTCATGATATCATAGCAGGGGTTTATAGTTTCTCTGAACTTTCATCTGTTCTGTGGCCACAGCTGCCTGTGTAATTCACCACACTGAACAGGATTTGGATCGATTTACTTCAGAGTTATTCCTGTCACCTGATCGATGCGGCAGCCATTGACATGGTTGGTCAGGATTCTCCTCAGAATAAAAGTGATTTTGGAAAGGCCCACCGTAGGGAGTCTTTCATTTTAACCAGCTAATCTAAATGCAAATGAGCGTCAGGCGTGACCCCCATCTCCTGGAAAAAAGCCAAAATATTTACTGAGAGGAAGAGGTTTTTCCTTAGAACCAGTTCTGGAAACTCACCTGTGCACAACAGTGTTGAAAGAGCCATTTAAAACATTGCATGTGAAGTCAAAACCGACTAAATAAAATCAGTGTGGCATGTTTTTTGCACATGTCATGTATTTAAATATTAATATTCATGCCCACTTGTTGTTTATTGAATTCACTCATTCACAATCAATCAAAAGTACATGCGAAACCAAAGGAGAGTGACAGCTGCTGACAGTTAGTGTGACACTCTCGGTTGAAGCTGCACATTTCTGTTACGCCTCTCTTTGGTGTGTGTATATTTGGGTCCACAGGGGTCTCGCGTTCTCATCGACAGCCTTGTTGAGCCCAGGGGGCAAGCATAAAATACGCAGAGCGGCTAGCTGGGATCATGTCCTGTCTATTTGATGAGAGAAGGTTCTTGTGCAAGGTCGAGCACATCGAGATGGCAGTCGCTCTCCTTACTTCCCACGCTGTCACAGACAGATGCTAAAAAACAGGTGGCAATATTTCAGCACTGCTTCTTTTCACTGATGAGAGATGCAAACCTGGACTGATCTTTATAGTCTGATGATCCTTAGTTGATTATTACAGATTTGTGAATGTGTCAGATTTGATCATTACAGATTTGTGGATGCACAGTTTATCTGTGCCATATTGGTTATCTGCCAGTATTAGAGATTTTTTTATGTTTATCATTATTGAATATTTAAAAGTTCTAAAAATGTTATTAAATTATTAAAAAATGATCACATTTTTAGAGGATGTTGTGATGCCTAAATGCAAAATGCCTAAAATTGCTGTTTATTTGCTGTATTTAAACAAAAGTATGTAACTAGCATTTAATTTAATATATAAATGGTAGATTTTTCAATATATGTTTAAAAATATTTAAAATGTGGATATATACTACCATTAAAAAGTTTGGTGTTGCTAAGTATTTTTTAATGTTTCTGGAAAGTCTTTTTCAAAATCTCATCATTTATTTAATCAAAAGTACAGTAAAAACAGTAATACTGTCAAATATTATTACTGTAATGTAATACTCTTAATATAATTTATAGAATTTCACTTTTTAAATTATATAAAAATGTATTTTGGGAATATCAAAATCAAAATTGTTTTCTATATTAATATATCTTAAAATGTAAAATGATCCTTCAGAAATCATTCTAATATTCTGATTTGCTGATTGAATATAAAGTTCAAAAGAACAGGATTTATTTGGAATAGAAATAATTTGTGACATTATAAATGTCTTTGCAGTCACTGATCATTAATTTAATGTATCACAATTTAATGTATACAATCTACTGTTTATCTGGTATTGACCTTGAAATTAAAATAATTATCAACATTGGCTAGAATTTTAATATCAGTGCATCTTTAATCTGACTCTGAATTGATTTATGCCAGAATTAGTTTGATCTAATCATTACAGCTTGGTTCATTAATAATATAGAGTTGATTATTACAGTCTGACTTCAGAATTCTATCTTGGCTCTGGTTTGATTGTTGCAGACTACCTCTTATTTGAATACTCCAGCCTTACTCTGAGTTGATTATTAGAGTCTGATTCTAAGTTAGGTACTTCTCTTTGACCCTGAGCTGAGTGTTAAGCTCTGATACTGAGCTGAATGGTACAGTATGTAGAGTAAGAGCTTTAGGCTGTGGATTTATTCTGTAGTAGAGTGACTCAGTGGACCCAGATTTAAAAGGGCTTTACACAGAGCCAGACCACTTTATTGACCCACAAACGGCTAGCGGCTCCATCCAAAATCACTTCTTTTTAAAGTATCTTAAGTGTAATATGCAAATCTCCAGCTTTTGTAGTGCATAAATATGGGGGTTTTTGAAAATCAGTGGATTTTGGGGTGTTGGTTAATTGAATTGGACCCACTTACTCCCACTGATCTGTTATTTCATTTTTAATTTTCACATACGGTACCTTTAGGAGTGCAGTTGAAAGAGTCTGGCATGTGGGACGTTGTAAGTCTATTGGTCTTTTTTCCCTGCCACATCTGTGTTTAGAGCTCCAACAGTGCGCTGGGACTGATTGTTATTTCATCTGCCTCCGTTCCAAAGCCAGCAAATCACTCAACAGAGCATCAGGTTGTCCGGCAGCAGGATAAATGAAGCACTGTGTCTTTATTAGTCGAGTGGATAAAAGGGTGTCCATCTCTGTCCGGATAGTTTTCACTCTCAGTGATTAACGGTTCTCTTCAGGTCATTGATGTGGTGATGATAGCACTTGTTCCATATGCATAGGAACTTCAAGTCATGAAAAATAAAATTAACCTTATTTAAATGTATTATTAATGCATGCTTCTAGTCTGATACATTATGTAAAAAATATATGTATATATTTTTGCAACATTTAATCTATGTAAGCTTGTATTCTTAATGGAATAAAAAAAGAGAATTTCAAAGCTGTCTTTTTATCTCACAGTTTTTTTAAAATCTCACAATTCTAACTTCTAACTGTGGTGGATGTAAAACAGAATTGCAAGTTGTACATTCAGAATTTGGACAAAAAAGTCAGAATTGCGAGATATAAACTCGGAACTGTGATTTAAAACGTCAGAATTTATATCTATAGTTTATATCTTGCAATTCTGACATTTTTTTCTCAGAATATCAACAAAAAAGTCTGAATTGACAGATCAAAAGTCGCAATTACCTTTTTTTGGCAGAAATGGACTTCCATATTAATCTGTATAAATGGACTTCTATTGCGAGACATAAACTCAGAAATGAAGAGGTATAAACTCAGAACTGTGATAAAGAAAGTCAGAATTCTGAGTTTATATCTTGCAATTCTGACATTTTGTTTCTCAGAATATCAAGAAAAAAGTGTGAATTGAGAGATCAAAAGTCGCAATTACCTTTTTTTGGCAGAAATTTACTTCCATATTAATCTGTATTAATGGACTTTCATATTAATCTTTTTTTTCGCAGAATATCAAGAAAAAAGTGTGAATTGAGAGATCAAAAGTCGCAATTACCTTTTTTATATAAAAAAAGCATTATATTGTTGTATTGTGTTGTTAAACCATTATATTGTTTATTGGCTAATAATAACTTAATTTTTTATATATATTTAATTTAGTTATTTAATGTAAATTATGTGGTATGTGTCATGGTTCGCTACTGTGAGAAGACGCAGAGTCGAATTCAAACATATACACTTTAATTATATCCAAGGAACCAGGAAAGCACACGTAGCAAGGGTAGACATATACAATTCCTGGCAAGGGAGAACAGAACGGGCTAGAACTCAAATAGGGCAGATAACGAGGGGCAGACAGGTGAGGAGGATAACTAATAATGAGACACAGGGAGAAACTAATGAACTATGAGGACAGGAACAGGAAAACCAAATAAGGGCATGGAAACGCATGGGGATCAAAACACACACAAAACACGGAACAGAGTCTGACAGTATGTAGCATAGTATGTATATATAAAATTTGTAAATGTAAAAATTGTAAAAGTTTATATTGTATGTGTATATATACTGGTTGATTTTTAGTTTGTAGTATATTATTTTTAATTTATTTAGACAAAATAGTATAGAATTTTTGTATTTTCCATTTATTGGTGGTCTGTACACAGATAATACATTATCAGTGGACACTATAGCGCATCTTTACTTTAATTGCAATATAATGACCTGTTCTTCCCTTTCCACTGATGTGCACACAGGTTAGATTCAAACCTTTGTCACCCAAACGAGCACCACCATCTCCACTACTGCATGTAGTGTTAGCAAATGAGATTTTAATCTAATTTAGACAAGTTTTCAATCTTGTCACAGTACAAGGAAATGATAAAGTTAAACAACAACCTGGCCCGCTCTATATAATGAATATCAGAGTATCAGGCTCCTGCTCCACTGAACTGCTGCATGAAATCATGCTGGTTCAATTTCCTCCGTTAACATTTAGATGGTATGAAGACGTGCTCCGGAAAACAAGTCTTGCATGAGCTTTCGCTAAGGCCTCAGTGGATTCAATAATCTGTGAGACTAATGGAGAATTATCACTCGGGTGTTTGCTGACTCTTGCTTTCTCCAACAGTCACCATAGTTACCTGTTCTCCCATGACAACAAGTGCTCCATCACCTCAAGGAGTGATGCGTTTATCATTGTGAAAATTATACCTGAATAAACATGGTAATATGAGCCAATTCCCCTTAATACAATAAGAAAACCTGCTTTTCGACAGTCTCTCAGCCTGTATTTTTATGTTGTGTCTTCTGGATGTTTCTGTTGGGAAAAACAGTACTGATGTATCTGATCAGATAAGGTCTATCACAACTGAAACCGTCCACTTCGGCCTTTCCTGTCAATGTGCTGCGCTTCCTGTTATCTTTTTTTTAATGTTTGCAGCGCTTGTTGATATCGACACCTCTCTCTCTCGCTTGCGGCCTTATCGCCGAGCTTCTACAAAGGGGTCAAGGGAAGAGTATTTCCTCTGGGGAAAGACATATTTCAATTTAAGAATGGTTTATTCATCGAGCGCTAATGTACCTTCTCCGCCTCAGAATTACATGTCACGAATACCTGGCCTTGCAGGAGTTTCAAAGATTTGACCGGCCTTCATTCCCACAAGTGAAATTTCTGTGCGTTTTTTATTTATTTGAGAGGTTTGAGTCAGTTGAGTGAAACTCTCATTGATTGGGAGGTTCATTACCAGCGCACTGGAGAGACCATGGCTCAGCAGTTTTCTGATATCCCTCCTCCCATGAGGATATACAGGCAAAGAAAAACATGTTGACTGCGTTGTTTCCACATCAGACAACGGTTTTAACTGTCAGAAATAGCAGTTAGCCCTTCAGACGCACCCTTTTGTTTAGTAATTTGATTCGTGTTCAGCTGTTCGTGGGTAAAACACATAGCTCATTGTTACTTTTTGACGTGCACTGTGGGATGGATGTGGGGGAACCAGGCAGTTGGTGTGTAAATATAAAGAGTGATGTCATTTGGGAGGGTCAAGGAGTTTGGGGGTGATGTGTTTTAAAAAATGTGTTTTTGCTCTGAGGTGCATTGTACAGTGGCCCACAAAAATGTGTTTGGATACTTAAAATGTCTGAATTTCAGTTAGGGGTACACATAAAAAAAAAAAAAAAAAATTTATACTTTTTTTTACATTTCATGATATAATGAATTTAAATAAAGTTTTAATATTTAATATATAAATATATATCTTCATTTTAAAAAAATAAATTTGATATTAATGTTTCATAATTTTAGCATTTTTAAACATGCATTCTTTGCATGCATATTTTATTTTCCTCACTTAATTTTTCCTCTTTTTCTTATACTTTATTGTTTAATGACACTGTTAAATGTAATCATTAGCAAATTTTAAAAAAAAAAAAACAAATTTCAATAATGCACTTGAAATTAATTTGGCACATTTAAATCAGTTGACTTTTTGAAATGTATTTATTTAGACAAAACAGTCATTTAACAGACATTTTTTTATATGGCCATAATTAAATATATATATATATATATTATTGCTGTCAAACGATTAATCGCGACAAATGATTAATCACGATTAATCGCATCCAAAATAAAAGTTTTCTTGAAGACCTTTGAAATGTGTTCATTATCGAGAAAAAGACACACAACACTGCCAACATTCTTCACACATCTTTAGGTTATTGAGAAGCTATGTTCACCATAAACCACAGACATTGTTCTCACCAGTCCTCTGTCCAGGTAGCGATGGACAAAATCCTTCCAGGTAATCTCTCGGCCTGGATCTCTGAGGTAGAGGAACAGCAGGACGGACGCAACGCCTCCTATTGTGATCAAAATATAGCGGAAATCCTTATCGTTCCACGGTACGTCTCCCTGAGTGACGTATTAAAAACACACATGCCTCAATTTTACCGCAATAATGCTAAAACACTTTCTTTCTTTTTTTTTTATTTTTTTCACTAAGATAAAAAAAAAACATTACCTTAATAGAAATGATTCTTTAAAAAAAAACAAAAAAAAAGACCTGGACATTAAAAAAAATGTATACCATGATGTAAACTCATAACTGGCCTTTATTTATCAAAAATAAAGGCCAGTTATGACTACTGTTCTATATATATATATATATATATTATTGCTGTCAAACGATTAATCGCGATTAATCGTATCCAAAATAAAAGTTTTTGTTTACATAATATATGTGTGTGTACTTTGTATATTTATTATGTATATATAAATACACACACATGCATGTAGGGTTGTTAACGGTATGAGATTTTCACGGTATGATAATCGTCTCAGAAAATATCATGGTTTCACTGTTATCACGTTATATATTAAACAATAATTCTTATCAGTAACAATGACTCTTAAAGGCACAATATGTAAGATTTTTTTATTAAAATATCCAAAAACCACTAGAACAGTGTTATATATTTTGCTGACTTGTGTACTTACATTATCCCAAATGTTTCGAAGAATGTTTAAATCCAGAGAAATAAGCAATTTCAGCCTCACCCTGCTTCATTCTACTACGTTAATAAATCATTAGCTCATCCATGAACATGATTTCTGCCCGAGTCCCGTCGGATTGCATCGGCTGTGGGGATGAAGACCACAACTCCCATGATTCCACACTCAGTCACAGCGTCATCAAACTACGCCTTTGTTTCTTTGTTTGTTTTGAATACGCGCCCACTAGCGGTGAAAAATTGCATATTGTGCCTTTAAAAGAACAAGAACAAGTTATTTGAGTGAACAAATCCTTTATTACAAGAAACATGAAACCATTTTAATGAAAGTATTGAAGTCTCCCTTCTGAAAAAAATAAATAAATAAATGTAAAAAACAATAAAAAAATAAAGCTGTACACCGTATGTATATCTATATCACACTTTAACATTTTAATTGTTTTAAAATGTTAGCAAATGAAAATGTACAACTCCTTTTTATTTTTGGCAAAGTTAAAACATGGACAAACATGATATTCCTTGAAAACAATGTTTAAATTAATTATTTTATTATAAAGAATATTAGTATTGTTGTTATTATAACTTTGAAGTACATTGTACAATGCTAATATATTTCTGTCATAATTTCAAATTAAATCGAACGTTTATTTTGACGGGTTGTAGCAGACCTTTGAGTTTCAGAGTGTATTTGACAATGGTTTTTCTCAAATAAAACTAGGAAATGTTTATTTACGTTTTCTCTCAGAGCAGCTTTGCTGATGTTCTTGTTTATGTAGACGCTGAAAACACCATTTATGTATGTGTCCTTCAGTATGCAGTAGATAAAACTGCACCGCTCAGAGACATGCAGAAACAAGCAGATTATTTAGCAGTCTCTTTGCGCATAAATATTCACAGACACATATCATATCTACTTTTGATTTATCCATCCATCAGATTGCGCGTTTTACGTGACATCCTCGTTATACTGTAAATTCCATGTTCACGACTGCACCGGGATTCCCTCTGCTTCACGGAAAGCATACGGCCTTAACTTATAACTTGTTATTAATGCGACACACCTTCATCTGCATGGAGGGATGGTGTCTGCGAATATGAGCGAAGATGTTGGATGTATTGCCTGCTTTTGCAGCCACTTTGCGTCCAAATTTTTTGCAAAAAAATCCGTCCTCAAGGACAACCCCGCCTTCGTTTTTTTATTTTTATATCAGTATTCCCATACTGCAGATAAAATTTTTTAGACGGGGATGGAGATGAGATATTATCTCTGTTTCTGTCATTTTCTCCGCTGCACGTGCGTGTAAGCATCCAAGTGAATGCAGAGTGAAGCAGCCAAGCGGAAATAAGTTGCATATGCGCAGGTGAGATTTGTTTTCATTCATTTTTTTTTTTAAACCGTAGTTATGCAAATGTTTATGGTATGATAACCGTGCACGTTCAAACTGTGATAAACCGTCATACCGGTATATCGTTACAACCCTACATGCATGTATATATTTATATGTTACGTTTATATATGAAATATATTTATATATGATATAAATTATATTAATATAAATATATACATGTAAATATTTTCAAATATTTCACATATATAATGTAAACA
>NW_015660889.1:778186-792176 GCF_001515625.1 Sinocyclocheilus rhinocerous
TATATATATATTCATTTTTAATAAATGTATAATATTATATTAGTAATATATTAATATATTTCATAATATCTTTAGCATTTTTAAACATGCATTTTTTGCATATTTTATTTTACATTTTTTGCACATGCGTATTTTATTTTCCCAACTTACTTTTTTCCCTCATTAATTTTTTTTACTTTATTTTTTAATGACACTTTTAAATGTAATCATTAGCAAATATCAAAATGAATATCCATTTTTCATAATGCACTTGAAATTAATTTGTCACATTTAAATCAGTAGATTTTTTACATTTATTTATTTAGACAAAAAAAGTCATTTAATATAGACATTTTTTAGTCATTCGCCATAAAAATAATTTATAAAGTGAAAAATAATTATCAGCCAGTATTTTAATATCAGTGCATCCTTACTTTGATCAAAATGTAAAAATGTGTGCAATTTCATTGCATTATATAACAAAATATCATTTTAAATGGCATCTTTTCTCAAAACGAATTCCTGAGTAATTTTTACAGTTAATTTTAACCAGCTGGTCTCGTGATGATTACTGTTGAATGTGTGAAGTCAGTTCTTCAAGTTCACACAGGTGTCCTAGCAGTCTTAAATTTGAATCATAAATCTATTAATCGCTTTTTATCACATCTTTATGTGAAACATTTTGCTTGAAAAGTGTGCTATCTTTCTTTAAAATAAATATCACTGGCTTTGACATTTTATTATCTAGTGCAGTAACATTCATACATTTTTTACTTTCCAAAAACTTTCAGGGGACGTTTTATTTGCTCTTGCTCGTTTTGCCCTTCACACAGTCTAAAACACAAACACAGGTACAGTAGATGATCACAGCACATCTGACGCCTCGGCCCTCTGCCTGATTAGATCCCTGTGGAATACTGCCTCACACCAAACAGGAAACCAATGACATCACAATACCCTGTCTTTTTGGAACACAGCCCTGTGACATCATATTCCTCACCTTCTGTTTGTTAAAGCTAAAGATGGGTTGTATTACACAAATCGATGTAGAATTTCTTTCAGCTTTTGTGGCGCGCTATAACACGAGACGGAGTACTGCTCGTGCTCCTCTAGGCCCTAGAAAGGTCTACGAAGGACTTGTAAATATTCTCCAAGCTCGTAATCCTCTTAGATAAATAGAAGAGAATTTTTGCTTGTGAGTTTGTGATTTCCATAGAGGCAGATTCTTTCCACCCAAGCCCATTATTAAGACGTTTTTGTTGTGGAAAAGGCAAAAGGATGGTTTCCTGTAGTCTGAGCCATAAGCTCTACCACCTGAAACATGTAATTACATTGTGCGCTCATGAAAAACCAAGAATTGCATTGTTGTTGCACTTTTACTGAGTGGAATGAAGCCATTTTGTTACATGTGTTTGCCTGTTAGCATAGGCTAGCTCAGTGTTTTTCAGCTGAGAAGAGAATCATATAGGGCTTTTTTTTTCTGTGTAGTCACATCCAGATGTCAGCTCATCCAGAAACACGTGGGGTAATCGGATCTCTTGGAGCCCGGCCTGCAGCAAAGGACTGTTTTACATTCAGCTCAGAGTCTGTTCTGAAGGAATTTCAGAAGGGTGGATCCACAGTTCCAGTCTAGAATGATTATAGTATCAAGAACAAGTCTGACATAGAGCTGGATAATATATTGAATACTGGCCATGATTTTGCGTATTATTTTTTCGTACTATAAAATTAAGTAGTATTGTAAATATGTCAATACTTTTTCAGGATTCTCTGATGGAAAAAAAGTTAAAATGAACAGCATTTATTCAAAATAGAAATCTTTTGTAACAATATGCACTACCACACAAAAGTTTGGGGTCAGTGTTTTTTTTTCAAAGAAATCAACAGTTTTATTTAGCAAGGATGTGTTAAAGGGTTAGGTCACCCAAAAATGAAAATTAGGCTGTGTTTTACTCACTCCAGAGCCATCCTAGGTGTATATGACTTTCTTCTTTCAGACGAATCCAGTCGGAGTTATATTAAAAATTGTCCTGGCTATTCCAAGCTCTATCATTGCAGTCAGCGGGTGTTGCATTGCTTCAGTCCAAAAGAAGTGAAATAAAAAGTGCCGATCCATAAAAACAAGTGTCTCACACGGCTCCGGGGGGTGAACAAAGGCCTCCTGTAGTGAATCGATGCGTTTTTGTAAGACAAATATCCATATTCAAAACGTAATAATCACTTTAATCTAGCATGCGCCAACAGTTGTACACGGAAGCAGCTCCGAGCGGATGACGTATAAGGTCGGCGTTGCGCATGCGCCGGTGAGTCTCGTGAAAACAAACGTTTGTTAACAGGGGCTACTTTAACACTGTTGCCGCGGGTTGTTTTTCATGTCCTCGGGTTGAAAAACGACCCCAATAACGTGATATTTAGCCCTTGGAATGTGAATTTTACCAGGGGAACCCTGCCAAAACACATGTATTTTATCCCCGGAACGCAAATTTTAATGGGGGACCCCCCTCGAAATGCGATTGGGCTAGTTTTGAGTAGCGATTGGGCGGGTTTTGTTGTGAAAACCTGGCAACCCTGTTCATAAAAGCACTGAGACGTGGTGACCTCAAGAGGAGGAAACGCATCAAACTAACAAAACACCCCGATCAAATGAAAGAGTTCAAGCAGGTAAGTTTCAGTTACATTTAATATTTAGAGCTTTTGTTATGAATATTATTCCTTTAATTTGAGTGCCGGATTGAAATAAACATCGCCGTTAGCGTATACGTAGTTAATCGTTAGCATAAGCGCGGCTAACGCTAATATAATGAGCATTAGAATGACGTTTCTTTGTTAACTATTTAATGCTCCTATAACTTTTATTACTGTAAAAAACAGGAGGACATAATGGTATTTACTATTTTTACACACCAGAGGCTTTTAAATGAACTGTGTATCCAAAATATGCGTGTTAGAGTATGGTTAACAGTGTTTGTCATATCAGTGCGTCAGAAAAACAGTTCTGGGTATTTTTATTTGTTTATTTATTTTTTTAGTTAGTTGTAATTCTTGGCTGAATATCTTTAGCAGGTTTTAAAAGCCCTTTAAAATTAAATATGAACACAGTTTGGATTAAATAAAAGTACAGTCAAATTTTATCTCCTGTATAGACTTTACTGTACAATGACTTCATGTTATCTAACATGAGTTAGATCTAGTAACATCTTACAGTGAGTGAACAATATATTTTTACAACATTCATTAATGTTTGTGAATGTTATTTAATACAAACACTTGATCATCCATGTTTGTTCATTGTGCATTAAATAATTTGAACAGAAACCCTAAAACAGCAAACTGTTTACCTTTGTTTTTCAGTGGTAGCAGAACTATGACAAAACTTTTGGGTGAAACTTGTTTATTTTTTTCATACTTTTATTACTTGTGGAAAAACTTGAAACAATTTGAAATAAGTATAAAGAATGGCATTGGTTTTGTACATTTAATTTTTGTTTAACGTTATTAATAAAAATAATGATGTTCAATTAGCATGTTAGTGTTTTGCTTTTGTACCGAAACTGGTATAGAGAACGGTGGATTTTCACTGGTATTGGTACCGAATACTGACATTTTGGTACCGTGACAACACTACCTCTGACATTCTTCTTTACAAATCCTCGGTTTGTACTTCTAATTAGTGACCGTTGTTTTGTTGTCTCTCCGCTGCGTTTCCGCGTGCGTCACTTCTGAGATTACGTTTTGAATATGGATATTTTTCTTACAAAAACGCATTGATTTGCTACAGGAGGCCTTTGTTCACCCCCAACAGTGAGTGCAAGCTAGATTAAAGTGATTATTACGTTTTGAATATGGATATTTTTCTTACAAAAACGCATCGATTCGCTACAGGAGGCCTTTGTTCACCCCCTGGAGCCACTTTTTTAAAAAAAAGCCAAAAAAAGTGTGAGACACTTTTTTTTAATGGATGGGCGCTTTTTATTTCACTTCTTTTGGACTGAAGCACTGCAACACCCGCTGACTGCAATGATAGAGCTTGGAATAGCCAGGACAATTTTTTATATAACTCAGACTATTTTCGTCTGAAAGAAGAAAGTCATATACACCTAGGATGCCTCGGGGGTGAGTAAAACACAGCCTAATTTTCATTTTTGGGTGAACTAATCCTTTAAATCAATAAAAAGTGATAGTAAAATGTTTTATTTTGAATAAATGCTGATATTTTTAAGTTTCCTAAGAATCCAGAAAAAGTATCACAGGTTCCAAAAAAAAAAAATTAAGCAACACAACTATTTCCAACATTGATAATAAATCAGCATATTAGAATGATTTCTGAAGGATCATGTGACACTGAAGACTGGACTAATAGCTAATGAAAATTCAGGTTTGCCACCACAGGAATAAATTATATTTTAAAGTATATTCAAATAGAAAACTGTTATTTTAAATTGTATTAATATTTCACAATATTAGTTTTTACTGTATTTTTGATCAAACAAATGCAGCTTTCATGAGCATAAGAGACTTCTTTAAAGAACATTAGAAGTCTTACAGAATTTTCCATTTACTTCTTTTTGTGCATTTAAAACCTAATTATTTAGCACATCTTAAACCCTGCCAGATTTCTGTTAATGAGAGCACGTGGCTACTTCCAGTAATTTGCATTGACGCCTGTGCAGATGTTTTGATTGCTGTGCTTTTTTAACTCAGTTAGATAAACGTTATTTAGACCCACAGTGTTTGTCTGTCTCTCCTGTCGATCTGCAGAGTGGTATTCCTATGTTGATTTTGGCCGCTTCATGTCGTTTTTGACTATGTGAGATGACTGTTGTCTTTGGAGGTGTGTGATGTTACTTAGTTTTTTCAGAGGAGTCCAATGTCATATAAATCTGTCAGTAGAAACATGGAAGTACATACCACTCTTTCAGCAGATCAAATTGCTCGTGGAGAAGAACTAAAAGTTCCTCAAAAACATCACAAGTTTTTTGTAGCTTAAACAAAGTGAGGTGTGTTATGCACCAAAGTTAAATTCTCCATATTAGGATTTTGTTAAAATGCTCAACCGTGGGTATAAGCAATAATAATATTGATTGCTATAGAAAACACTACTAATTAGCAAAATATTATCTTACATACAAATCTTGATTTTGTTTGTACATCTGTTCCATTTTTTCAGAAAATATGAAATGGCAGTGTACGCAACAAGTCTGACAGCTGCTCTTTGTTTCGTATGACATGTTTTCAGTTGGCAGCTGCCAAGTACGTGAGAAATGTAGCCAACGTCACACCCCAAGCGGATTAAACAGCGGCGTGTCGCACACCTGGAGGATGACTGTCCGGTAGCCGCCTGTCATTCCCGCCCGCCTCGTTTTCACTCTCTTCACGGTGGAGTCGTCTGCACTGGCGTTTTTCCTTGCTTTTAATGGTTACAGACTTAGGCAGAGGTGTCAAAATTTATGAGGGAAGGACAAGGAGAGAATAAGACGGCAAGAGAGAGAGAGAGTGTGTGTGCGGAGCAAAGAATAAGTAAGCGAGATAAGGACATTGAACGCTCTGAATCTCCTGAGCAGAAACCTCCACATAAGGCAGTTTGATTGGCGGCAAGTGGGTGTGAGGAAATGAATCATCCAGTCTCTGTTTAAAAAAAAAACCTTTTCCTTTTCGTCTTCTGCTTTTCTTTCATCCCAATGCCCCTTCATCCTCCTCCTCATCAAGCCTTTAGCCTCCCAGACGTTTTTATTGGGCCGTTAAAGAGGTAATTAGGGAAAAACAGCCTTCACTGTCACTTTTTCCTGTCCTTCCAAGCATCTAAACTCGAGATGTTCACTAGATCACAGCAGTATAGCGCATACAGTGTGCGGGAACATAATTATGTTGGCATCAAGGGTGAGGAGGACGAGATTAGCTTTGTTCCAAAACATACTGTGCTGCCTACCTAGACTGTATTTTAATGCACCATCTACTAAAGGCCAACCAAAAAGGTAGGCAGCATGATGTTGACTTGTAAGATACCAAGTTTTGGCCTTCTTATTATTCAAAGATGGGATTGAATGTATCCTTCATTAGGTGCATTTCCATTACAGATTTGTGCAAAACTTTTGCGATATTATATTATCATATGATGATAAAAAATCGCGAAATGACGGCCTTTCTATTAACCGATGTTATGCGACTAAAATGTCATTTTTTCCCTCTCGTGATAAGTCATGGCGACGGATGTTGGTAGTTTTACGTATAGCCACAGCCACCGCACTACCCATTATTTTGAATTGAAGGAGACATAGGCATGTATCTTTAGCAAAGCAGCACGGAGAGCCGCTTCTGGGATGCATTTTACGTGCCGCAGCGCAGCTGGTATAAACACAAGCATTGACTAAAGTGGCCGTGTCGGAGCCGTAATGCACCGCAGACGTGTGCAGTGTTAATAAGGGGTTATCCATCCAAGCTTTAATGGCAAGGAAAGCCCATTATACTTGAGAGCGACCACGTATCAGGTGTTTCTTGGAGGTTATAGTACATTAAACAATGATCATGTGATTGTTATGTAAGACAGGTGACCTGTAAATGCCAAAAAAAGTTTCAAGTTTCCATTGCAGTTTTGCAAAATATTCCTTTTTTGAATTTACTGAAAAGCCACCTCATGCGAGCGTACAATTTTTTTGCGATATATGAGAGTTTTTGCAAAATTGACGTGTTTCGATTGGGCGTATTTTAAATTTGCAATTTCAATTTGCGCAATTTGAAGGGTAATGGAAACGCAGGTATTGAGAATGCAGTCCCAGAATGAAAATTAGTACTTTAATTCAACAAGCATTAAATTGATCAAAAGTGACGGTAAAGACATTTACAAAATAACAAAAAAAATTTCTTTTTACTTTCCTTTCATCAAAGAATCCTGACAAAAATGTCACGGTTTACACAAAAATATTCAGCACAACTGTTTTTAACATTGATATGATGAGAAATGTTTCTTGAGCAGCATACTAGAATAATTTCTGAAGGATCATGTGACACTAAAGACTGGAGTAATGGCTGCTAAAAAATCAGCTTTGCTTCACAGGAATAAATTATATTTTTTAGATATATTTAAATAGAAAACAACAGTTCTTTAAAATTGTACTAATATTTTACATTACTGTTTTTACTGTATTTTTAATCAAATAAATGCAGCCTTGGTGAGCATTTCACAGGAATAAATTATATATTTTTAGATATATTTAAATAGAAAACAACAGTTCTTTAAAATTGTACTAATATTTTACATTACTGTTTTTACTGTATTTTTAATCAAATAAATGCAGCCTTGGTGAGCATTAGAGACTTCATACAGAAGCCAAACGTTTGAATGGCAATATATATTTAATTCAGTAGCAGAAAGTATTAATACAAATAATTCAGTATATTAATTAAAAATTGCATATTTAATGTTATCGTTAGGTATGGTGGATAGATACGTTTCATTCAGCGGCAGAAAGAATCAACAAAATTAATTCAATATAATTATTGAAATGGTCATATTTTCTGTTATATTTAGTAGATGGATGCTTTTATTTTATTAAGTACCAAAAAATATCATAATTAAAATGGCATGTTTTACATTGTGTGGTTGTGTATTTCAGTGCTTAGAAGTTTTACATTGTTAGCTTAGCGAGATGAATCATTTGTTTGTTCTGCCCATGAACAGTGCTGTGTGTGTGCTGTTCAGCGTTAAAAGTCAGAAATTAATTTCATTTATTATTCTACCTTAAAAGGCAGCTGCCTATGTAGGCAATAGACAGCGAGGCGGCTCGCTAGGTTTTGTAACAGAACTATTGATTTATAGTAGCTCTCTCATTTAGTTATTCTGTCACTTGTCAAGTCTCCGCCGTGCTCTCGTTATGCACCAGATCTTTTCTTAATTTCCACGCAAATGTGACGGCCCAGTCGCCTAATGCTTTGTGACAAGTCACAAAACCTTGTTATTAATCATTAATCATTGCAGGATGTGCTTTTCGTCACCCACACCGTCCGGATGGTTTCCTCAAAGATCTGCCCAAAACACCTTACCTAACCATTTTCTGAAAAAATATGAAATGTTTTCCAAACCAAAAATGGATATCCTGAATAAAGCAGGAGGTGTGGTGTCATTCTACAATTATAATCCGCTTAAGCAAAGAGCCGATTGTGATTTATTTGTTTTTTATGTTTATAAAGGCTGTTTGCACATTTTTGACACTCCCTTTCTCTTGCAGGCGACATCACTCAGAAAGGATATGAGAAGAAGAGGTCAAAACTGCTCGGGGCGTATCTGCCCCACCCTCCAGGTAAGAGCCCCAACTCTCACCTCACATTTAAAGGGTCACAAATTGCGTTTGTACCCATTTGCACAGGTTTAAACAGCTGACAGAACCAGCTTTTCTACAGCAGATGGGTTTGCCTTCCCTTCTCTCATTTAAACAGATCCTAAAAACCTGCAATGGGAATCTGTTTCCTGTGGGCTAATATTCTAGGCATTAAGATCTCAGCAGATGGATTTCACTGGTCGTTCTCTCATACTTAAATTAGCAATGACTTTTGTAGGGCATCCTAGGCTGCATTACTATGCGGATGGTAAGGTTGCACACCTATATATCCTCCTTTATGCAGGTGTTTTATTATTTGACAGGCAGGAAGCTTAGAGAATGTGCATGATTTGAAGTATCATTCATGTTCATAGCACTTAGAGGTTTGTTCTCATCCCTAACCCTATAATATGAATGTTTAGATGTAGGTTAGATGATCAGATATCTGATTTAGAAACATTCAAAAGTGGCCTAAATCAGATGTATAAAAATTGATTTTATAAACATCTTATACATGGAGTTTAACAAATTGACAGTCTAAACATTTAAAGGGTCACAAAGTGCGTTTGTACCCATTTGCACAGGTTTAAACAGCGGACAGAACCAGCTTTTCTACAGCAGATGGGTTTGCCTTCCCTTCCCTCTCATTTAAACAGATCCTAAAAACCTGCAATGGGAATCTGTTTCCTGTGGGCTAATATTCTAGGCATTAAGATCTCAACAGATGGATTTCACTGGTCGTTCTCTCATACTTAAATTAGCAATGACTTTTGTAGGGCATCCTAGGCTGCATTACTATGCGGATGGTAAGGTTGCACACCTATATATCCACCTTTATGCAGGCTTATGGGATTTAAATGCCCATTTTATTATTTGACAGGCAGGAAGCTTAGAGAATGTGCATGATTTGAAGTATCATTCATGTTCATAGCACTTAGAGGTTTGTTCTCATCCCTAACCCTATAATATGAATGTTTAGATGTAGGTTAGATGATCAGATATCTGATTTAGAAACATTCAAAAGTGGCCTAAATCAGATGTATAAAAATTGATTTTATAAACATCTTATACATGGAGTTTAACAAATTGACAGTCTAAATGCAGCCTTAAAGTCTGAAGCTCCAACAGCTCTATTTGGTCTCTTCACTCCTGTGAAAATCTTATTTGGAAAGCAAGGCCATCCATAACCCAGGCCGGCTCCAGACTTAATCAGTCTATTTGCCCGCTTTTTCTTCAGTGCTGCTTTAAAATGAGCTGATAAGTGACTGTAGGCACCAGAATTAAGAGGCTCCTCTAAGCTCTTCTCAAGAGCTTCATAAAAGGTGCTTAGAACTTTTTTCTCTCGTTTCATTGAACTGAAACAACCCCTTCTTATGAATATTAGTGGGGAAAAAATCTAATGTTCAGTGTTGCTTTTCAATAAGGGATTCCTCAGTTGATCACCCTGGTCACTCGTTTATGTGCACTTAAAGTAAATACTTTGCATTTACATTTAGACTATCGATAAAATGCAGTCACTGCTGATCAAGCGTCTCCGACTTCAGATGGCATCAGTCTTTAAAAGCACACCGGCATCATTAAAATGAAGAGCTCGGTATAGTACTCTTTTACAGTTTTCCCAGACAGGTATTTAGGACAATACATTTAGACAAGTTTCATAATCTCTCGTTGCTTTGTGATTTGAAACTATGAGTGTGTTCCATGAATTCAAATGCTTTCAGTGAACCGAAAAGTCGGATTCAATAATTCATTTACTAAATCACTCAAAAAATGTTTATGAAACACTTGTAAAATATATAGATAAATATTTAAATATTGCCTTTCTCTGGAATTATTTTAAGATGGTGCATATAGCCTAAATACAAATTTCAATTTTCATGCTTTTTAAAAGAAATTTTGTGCATGTGTAAACCAAGCTTTGTTACTGTTTTTTATATTTTAAAGGGGTCATATGATGCTATTTTAAAGATCATTATTTTGTGTATTTGGTGTAACCGAATATGTTGACATGCTTTAATGTTCAAAAAACACATTATTTTTCAAATACTGTACATTATTGTAGGTCCTCTATGCCCCGCCTCTCTCAAACGCTTTGTTTTCTACAAAGCTTTTGAAGGCATGTTCAAGGCAAATGCATAAATATCAAGTTGTATGTCTTCAAATGGTTGAAAAAATATTAAGATATTATATTTTCAGCTGTATCGCCCAGCCCTACCAATAAAGTTAGTGCTGCTTTTATAGTTTGGTAAGAATTTATGTAACTTTTGAAGGTCTCTGATTTGTGCTCGGTGTGTCTGGCTGCATTGTTGATTAGCACGGCTTCTGTTGCCATAGCAACAGGCAGCCCGCATGTTCCCAGTCTGGCTTCCAGTGAAAAAAAAATCTACATGACATCATGCTCGGGCACAAAGCATGTATCGTAGACTGTGGCGCGAAGAGCGGCATGCGCCAGACTCAATGCGATGCCTCCATTCCTGCGGGAACTGGTGTTATTTAAGAGTCCCGTAAAGGCATGAACTTGCGTTTAATGATCAGTTGTTTTATGTACTGGAGCAAGGGAACGTGGCACAGTGACACCTCCCTCAGTGATTGTGTGTGTGTGTGTGTGTGTGTGTGTGTGTGTCTCCTAGTTTTTAAGGGTATCCGGTTACCAGCACAGATGAGAGATTGTCTCTGTGGCTGCCTTCGACTGAATGACAGCCGTACTTAGACGTTAACCCAATCAGTATTGATCGGTGACTGTTAACCCTCGGCTTTTTAGTAAGAGAAAGACTGTGTGTTCATAGTACGTGAGTCAGAAATCCACCATTACATCCTCCGCTGCATGAGCTGGTGCATGATTCTGACTTAACCTGCTGTCTCACCTTCTGCCTTATTGAATGAATAAATCCACCCGCTGGTGTCTTAGGCTATGTCAGCACGGGGCCAAAATTGATTTCTCGGGCCTACACGCAGAGCTCTTGGCTGGAACGCTGAGCGCAACCTGGGCCGTCTCACGTGTCCTAAAATCTGCCAGGAGGAGCAGAGTGGTGCTAAGCTCTCCATTCTGAATCCAAGACAACAAAGAACAACAGAAGAGAACAGAGCTGGCTCATCACAAGAGCCATTGATATGAGTCATAGCCGACCAATCGCTGCTGTGTGTGCCTGGAATTAAATATTTGATCTTTTCTCAATCAGGGCTGCACTGGCATAGACATATTGGCAGATATGGATCGTCTATATATGGCCCACATGGAATCGGCAGCCACAAAACTCACAGAACTCTCAACAGATTTCCACAGAATTTGAAAATGTTATTTGTAAAATCAGAAAATTCTCTGCTCTGCAAAATTAAACAGATTTTTCTTCAGAATTTGTTAACAAAAAGTTATATAGGACTGCCAATGTTTAAATTATTTTTCATATTTTTGCATTGTTTTATTTGTAAAAAATTTTTTACACTTCCAATCAAATGAAATCGAGTGTCAAAACATTACAATAGTAGAAAAGTTAACTTAAATGTTTTGCACTTTTGTTGCCATTGAAAAATAATATACTGTTTAAATAGGATAAAATAAGATATTATCCTTCAATAACTAGATAGTTATGTTTGTCGGTGTTTATAAATGATCTATTTTATTTATTTATTTTTTTTTGTTTGTTTTACTTTTGAGATACAAACTTGCATTTGCGAGTCTTTATCTCCCAATTCTGAATAGTTTTTTAAATTCCGAGTTTATATCTTGCAATTCTGACTTTTTTATCGCAGTTCTGACTTTCTGAAAGTCTGAATTGCGAGATATAAACTCGCAATTCTGACTCTTTTTCTCAGTTTCTGTCAGTTTATGTCATGCAATTCAGAGAGAAAAAGTCAGAACTGCGATTTTTATCTCGCAACTCTGGCTTTATAACTCGAAATTGCGAGTTTATATCTCACAATTCGGAGAAAAAGTCAGAATTGCGAAATGTAAACTCGCAATTGCGAGAAAAAAAAGGCAGAATTGTGAGATAAAAAGTCGCAATTACCTTTGTAATTTTTTATTCAGTGGCAGAAACAGGCTTCCATAGTTTTGCTTGTGTTTTGTTTTGTTTGGAATTTTACATCTCCAAGCGAAATCTATCATAAAACATTATAATGTAGAAACATTAAATGACTGTTTAGTATATTTATATATTGGCATAGAAAAAACATTTTTACATTTGGAAAAAAAAAGATTCTCTTTCCAATAATTAATAAAACCTCTATTATTGGTCGGTACTAATATATTGTGCAGCTCAATTACTGCTGTTGTAAAAAACAACAAACATTTAGGTCTGAAGGGGTGAGAGATCCAAAAAAGAGGATGACAATATGTTACAAAGAAAAGCTGCCCTTAACTTAGAATGAGACAAGAAAGTAGGTTGCCAATGAGAAATTGAAAGAAGAAACCGCTGATTAAAATGAGAACAAATCAGTGTACCTGTATCTCTTAGCCCATCTGTGAGGGAGAGTGTTACAGGAAGAGATCAATGAAGTGGATATGTAATAAATGAGTCCCTGGCTGAGACATGTAATTGTCCCTCTCTTGCTCTCTTTGTGTCCTTTAGGGCTGGAGGGGTCCATGGCACACGACCGCCGGCCGCCCATGGCGCCCTCCGCTTCACGATACCACCGTAGACGCTCCTCCGGCACCCGTGATGAACGTTACCGATCAGGTGAGTCAGCGGGGAGTTTTTTCCAGCAGTGCAATGAGTGATCCATCATGATTCTTAAGCCCCGTTCACACCAAGCACGATAACTATAAAGATAACGATAAAGATATAGTTCTAAAAATCGTTCTCAATATTAAAGAATAGCAGAGTCCACACCACAACTATAACGATAAAGGCACAGAGAAACGATATCGTTGGAATCATTTTCAGAACTATTTTTTCCAGCTGATGAACGATAAAAACATTGACAGCCTATCAGAATCCATCCTGCTATAACAAGCTCGAGAATTTAAAGCGGCAGACGCACGTGCGCTTAGAATAAACAGGCGCTATCGTTCTAGGGCTCCAGACTGTGACCAAATTTTGCGACTATTTTTTCTGCTGGTGTGACTAATTTTTGTGAGAGGTTGCACTGGCGCGACCACCGTGTTGTCCAACTCACAAGCGCTGCCATTTCTGTTGCATTTGAGAAACATCAAACGGCAAACGAAACGAAAGCGAAACTAAACCGCGCTATTTTTCAGCTGCGCAGCGCGGACCGTTTATCAGATCGCACCGCGACGTAAACAAACTTGTCCGAGCTCAGAACAGCTTTACGCGGGAGCCAAAGTTGATTTTGCGACACTGGTCTGCGCTGCGAGATCCAGCGAGAAGCGTTTGAATTCGCCGCACAATGATAAGGTTGCTGCGAGATCTAGTGAGAATCATTCAAATTCTGCACAGAATTCTCTGTTATAAACAGCGCTGACTAGGCCTGTCACAAAATCACAATTATAACCAGTAAACGGCAGCAGAGGAGCACTTATTTAATTTCTCAATATTTTGAAATGATAAAATCACTATTATAAAATATAAAATCATCAAGAAATCAAGTGGCAGAGAATGAATTTGCATTTTCAACAAGCCTTTCTTGCTGTTTATGGTCAGATCAATGCAAATATCAACTCATGTTTTTATGCAGCAAACACATAGAATTGTAAATGAGAAAGAAGTTAATGTGCCTTCTAAAAATCTAAACAATTAAGA
>NW_015660889.1:792673-795564 GCF_001515625.1 Sinocyclocheilus rhinocerous
TTTATATGCTTGATTTATCCCTTTTCATAAAAATGGTCTAAAGGCTGAAATGCTGTTGAATATGATTTTTGTTTTTGTGAAAACCTGTATCTGAACTGTAAATCATGTAATTTTATGGCTCAATACTGTATGTTACCATAGACATTGTCCAACCCCACTCATACTGTGTTCATTTTACTTCTGCAGCTCATAAAATGGGTCATAAATAGCCTTAAATGTATTATTTTTTTATTCTGCAGATACACTGTAAATAGTGAAATAAAATTCCTTCCTTCATATTTGTTGACATTTGTGTATTGAAAATATTTTTGATTGACATTTAAACTCCTATCTGATTTTCTATATTTATAAAAAAAAATATATATATATTTTTTTATTTTGGGCTAGTTGAAATTTTGCGAGCCCTGTATCTCTTCATGTAATATCTGAATGTTCTTTTCTAAATTCTGTAGGAAACACCTTAAAAGCCGCATGGCTTTTTCTTTGCCGAGATATTTTAAAATAGACCTTTCTGTCGTCTGCTTAAGAATTCAGCAATTTACCACCATTACTGTCTATAATCAGACTCAAAAGGAAAAGCGCCATTAGTGGCGCTGGTGCCACTGGTGTTAGTCTGGAGCCCTGCGTTCGCTGGTGTGGATGCTAATATCGTTATCTTTATAGTTATCGTTCTTGGTGTGAATTGGGCTTTACACTGGAATGATGGGAAATATAGCTGCACAGAATTCCTGTACCACAATAGTTCTACAGCAAGTAAACAAGAGAAAAATGTAACAAAACAGATCAAGGGGATTCATTCTGTAAAATTTATCTCCACTGTGAGTATTCTGGTCTCATAATATCAATTTCTTTATGTACCCTTAAAACAAAATCCAGATAATTTAGCTATTTATAGCATATATTATTGCAAACCTGAATGTTTAATGAATCTTTCACAAATGTAGGTGAAAGAAAAATAGGTAAAAAAAAAAACTTGGACATCAAGGAAAAGAAAGAAATAATATAATTTTTCTTTAATATTAAAATAAAAAACACACAAACTCTGTTTTAAATGATAATGGTATAAATGCATGACATTTTAACAGGTTCATCCATAAAAAATTTAATGTACATATAGTATATATATGTATATAAATCATTTAAAACAGTGTTTTTTTTTGCATGTCAGATTATGGATTTGTTTATCCCTGAATATGTCACTGGCCTCCTCCCTCTGGGCAAATATACAAATATTGATATATGATATGTACGTGGGAGAGATTTATCTGCCATAAGCTGTACATATAAAAATTGTATCTGTCCCTGTCCTGTCTCTGTATGTCCTTTAGACAGCCACATATTCAAAATAGAAAGATTAAAGATTAAAAAAAGGGTTCAGTAGTCATGAGACACAGCGTTTGAGCTTTTCGTTATGGAATGAGGTTTTATGATTTATGGTAGGGTGACCATACGTGCCATTTTCCCAGGACGCGTTCTGGCCAGGATTTCTATATTGCCTAAAATATCTAGGTTTTGGCTTTGTTTGCGTGTGCAGACCGATTGGTGTATGACATCAAAGTACCATACAGACGGTTATGTTTTCGAAACGCTCTCGAGGTACTTTGATGTCAAACACTGATCGGTCTGAGCCGCACTGCTTTTAAGTCGAACATACCTAATATGTACGCGTAATTGCATCGTTTTGACCGTAGATCCCACCTTCTCACACGCCATGATTGGTCCATTATGTACAATGCTTGCATGTTATTGGTCAAACTACTTTTCGATCATTACCTTCAGCAAGCATGAAAACAGGAAAACAAAGCCAAAACAAATCGTTGCCTGGACGCGTCCTGGGAAAATGGCACGTATGGTCACCCTAATTTATGGTAGATTTGAGGCAAGTTTCCCAACAATAAATACACATTTATTTTTGTATTTTTTAGTAATGCTGAACAGCACATACCAGGCTTCAACCACTGTCTTTCTTTAATGACAACGTGGAATCAAAGTGGACCATATTTACAGTAATATTTACGTTCTTAATAAATGTCCCTGCTCTTATTGTTCACATTCTCAGCCTCTGAAGCCACTTTCCTCCTCTGGTGATGTCATCAAGGCCACACAGTTGAGGAAAAAATTAAAATTAACTAATAATATCATCAGCTCCAGTCAAATCCATATGGTTATATCAAACTCCGTCTTATATAAACTACTCAGAAGTTTATATAATGAAAATGCAATTGAAACGTCTTAAGTGTAAGTGTCAATGCATTTAAGAAAAATAAAAGAAATTTAAATCATCATTTTGCTACCCTTTTGGCTCAGAATGCATTTTGAAATTCACACTGCATTTTGCGACAATTATCATGCAGTTTCACGATGAAAATGCAATCTCAAGTGTTTCTTACCAAGTGTTTAAGTCTAAATGCATTTAGGAAAAATGGCATTTAAATGATAATTTTGCTTGGACATGTTAAAGCGGTCCTATTATGCTCTTTTACAAAGTCTTGATTTTGTTTTGGGGGTGTACTAGAACATGCTCTCATGCTTGGTGGTTCGAAAAACGCATTATTTTTCACATAATTTACATTATTAAAATACCTTTCTCCCCAGGCTGGCACAAACGGCTCGAATAGTTCCGGCTTTGATGAAGGTCCACCTTCCGAAAAACAAAATGTCTTGTGATTGGTGCAGTGGAAAAGCGCCAGTAGTGGAAGCTGTCCTCAGTAAAATGCGCTGTCTCCTGACATCATCCGCTTTTGGAAGCCCAAAGAAAGACGTTTGGGCATGGATGTGAAAAAAACAGCGTTTCAGGCGGTCGCACACCGGACGAGAGGCGTAGCGTCGCGTCGCGCCACGTCTTTAAAATTCAAATACATTATTTTCTATGAGTGTAGGCACACTGGCAG
>NW_015660889.1:795642-821849 GCF_001515625.1 Sinocyclocheilus rhinocerous
TATATGAAATAAAAAAAATGTTTGCATTTATTATTGTTATTTTTCCCCTTTCTTTTCGTGGCCCTAACAATTTCTCTTGGATGCAACTACATATTATTTTCTTGAAGAATTTTCTAGTTTATTCTGAAATCCCTCCAAAGGGTTGCAAATCCCTTTTCATGTTGACTTTAATCGCACTTGTTAGACTTCTGGGCTGAGTGTTGAGTGGGTCTGAGTGACTCTCACTAGGCCTCTCCCCCCTCTCCTCTCTGCCCCCCCTGACAGACACCTCGTCCGGCTCGGAGGAGGAGGGCGGCCAGGGTGAGGGTACCCCCACCTCCAGCCAGGGCAGCATCAGCATGGAGCACTGGATCAGCCGGGCCATCCACCAGGGTTCCACCACCTCCTCCTCCTCATCTTCGACGCAGAGTGGGGGCAGCGGAGCCGCCGGGCGCCTGGCTGACGTCCTGGCTCAAACGCATGTTGGGAAATCAGGTAACGCCCCCTCAACAAGCCCCGCCTCCACATCTATCCCTCAGCCAGTCACTCCCACACTTCCTGCCATGCTTCTAAACCCCGCCTCCCTCGCCTATGTGTGCTGTCCGCACCTTCTTTTGCTCCTTATCGTATATATCTGTGCTGTTGTTGAACCACGCTAGCCATCATCAACATGATTCTCTGCTAATCACCTCTAAACTTGTGTCTTTCAAGAGGAAGTAATCAGTAACGTTTGTCTGTAGACTCTGATAGGTGCACGGTTCAACAGTAAGGATGGTCCAATACCAGTTTTTGGGCCAGATGACGAAACTGTCACAATAATTTAGATGTTGTTGTGAATTCTGATGATTTGTGTCACCAAAGTTGTGCAAATTATTTGCAATAGTCTTAGCGGCTTCAGTTATAATGAGTTAAATCATATGTCACTTTAAGCATTTGTTTTCCAGCAAAAATGTGTTGAATTTATAGCCGTCATGGAGATATAATTTGTACCTCCAAGTTATTATATAAATGTAAACATAAATAATTGTAAATTAATTAATTATTTTTTATAATTATAAAAAATACATTTCTAAAAAAAACTATAAATTATAATTAAAAAATATGATTTTTTTTTTGGTATTTTGTTTAAATGTAAAACTTATATTTTATATTTATTTATTTAATTTAATTTTGTATTAAATTTCACATTTAATAAAAAATATAAATACATTACTTTCTGACCCATATAAAACCCTGCTGCTAAAAATATATGTTAAAATTTTTGCTAGAATTTCTATATAATTCTAATAAAATGTATTGCTAAAATCTTTTAATGACCCTGTCAATTCCTTTTGCACCCAATAAGTTTTTTTTGTTTTTGTTTTGCTTGTGTTAAGAAAACTTAACATGTAATAAAAAAGTGTAAATTTCATTAAATATAATATATAATAAAATACAGATAGGGCAAGTACAGATCTTCTGGTTTGACCGCACCAGCAGAAAATATCCTTGTTGTTGGGCCCTGAGGTAACAATTAATTCAACACAGAGCCAGTTACATCTCCCCATTTTGTCTGTTTAAAGTAGTCCTGACTAGCCAGTGCTGCACAGATGGTAAATCTATCCATCCAGCTGATTTTAAATGTAAACAGAGAACGCAGCAGGAAGAGGAAAGAGTTTAACTGCCACTTTCCCCTCCTCCACTCAGAGGCCATAGAAAGAAAGACGTATCCAGAGGGCTTGAACTTGTAGACTGTGGCTAAGTGATGAGCTAGGGTGTTTTAATAGAGCTATGATGTTATGTAGGAGTGCCCTGTGGAGCAGTTTAATGTCTGAAGAAAGGAACTCATCTCTTTCACACTGTCCTGTTACCTCTCTTCATATTCCTTTTTATTTCCCCTCATGATTTGGTTGCCTCATCATTCTACCTCAGTTTCCCTTTCCTCTGTCGACTTTCTTTCCTCTTCTATCCTCTTTTCCTTCCACCATTTTGTTTCTTCTTAAGGGCATTTTACACGGTGCGCTATAGGCGCAATGTTTTACGATTTTACAAGCGCTATTTCATACTCACAAACGCTGGCAAAAGTTGCCTGCTACTGATTTAGCTCAATGCTAGCGACATCTCAGAATGAAACGATTACTGTAAATTATATTCTGTGTTGCTTCCAAGTTGTAGATAATTACACTGTCCTGCTAAAAATCTTTTTTAAGGCCCATTCGCACCAAGAACGAAAACTATAAATATAGCTATATTAGCGTTCTCACCTAAACACGCCTTGAATCTTGTCTCCCGATTTAATGCTCAAGCTATTTAATGTTGTCTAGATTCTGATTGGCTGTCAATGTTACTATCATTCATCAGCTAGAAAAAAAATCATTCTGAAAGTGATTTAAACAATATTGTTCCTCTAGGACGTTATCGTTATAGTTGTGGCATGGACTCCACTATTCTCATAGAATTAGGATGATTATTAAAACTTTAGATTTATAGTTATCATTACAGATATCGTCCTTGGTGTGAACCGGTCTTTAATCTGATCTACCTGGTCTGCCAGACTAGCCAAGCTGGTCTTAGCTGGTTTAGCGAGTTTTACCAGCTGAAAAGTGCCTAAAACCCATCCAAAAAACCAGCTGTAGACCAGCAAACCAATGTAGGCTGTTTTTGTTCAGCAGGAAACCAAATAACAAAATAAAATGACATTTGTTTCTCCATAAAATAGGCTAACCATGAATAGAAATAAATGTGTTTGGTGGGCAGACATTTGCTATGTCTGAAAACGCTCATTATTTTACTCATTCACTTTGCGTGGGCAGCAGGGAGCGATTTTAGACACACCAACTCTGAAAGTGACAAAAAACATAAAAACTAAACAAAGTTTGATTGGTTGGAGAATAGGGATGTAACGATTCACTCAACTCACGATTCGATTCGATTCATGGTTTTGAGTTCACGATTCGATTCGATTCACGGTTTTATTTAATTTTTTACAAAATGAGATTTAAGACAAATTATAAATTAAATGTGTTGGTTTCCGCCGTAAACAAAAGAGTGCTGCACTTATGAACTTTAATATGCATTATACAGAGGCAAGATGAATAGAAAAAATACCATCTAAACTTTTCTAAAGACAGTAAGTTCCCCTCAGACATGCATTCATATAAACTCCTACCCCTAAATGAATCGCGATTTGTTTAGCATCTCAACCGATTTGAATCGTCACATATTTGAATCGATTTTCAACCGGCTCGCGGTTAATCGTTACATCCCTATTGGAGAATAATGACACATAAAATATTCTGATTGGTCAATGACACATACAATCTTAGCGAGCTTTCAGTGCCGCCTCCAACAACAAACTGGGAACTCGTGATTACCGTGTAAAAGAGCCTTTCGATCCTTTCCCTCACTTCCTTTTTGTCCTCCCACATGATAATGTTGTGGTACCATCTAAAAGCAGACAACCAACCTCAAGAGAGTCAGTCGTGTTCGGAGCTCTCAGAACATTGTTAGTGCATATTAAGTAACACAGCAAGGATCTTTGGGTCATTTTTAAACTCACTGGACCAAGAACAAGTTCTGCAAGTGCTTCCCAGGTTGTTGCTTTTGTCCCATATTTGTCTCATACCGTTAGGAGAAACATGGCAGTGTGGGTGCTCCTTTAGGAATGCTCAATCATTCCCACCTCCTCCGTCCCACCTTCCCCTTCCATGCAAGATATCCAGAGTCCTCGGGACTCTGTTGGGAACATGGCACTGTCCATGCTCGGCTCATCAGCCCCCGTTCCTCCTGCCCCATCCATACCTGCGGTCAGCGAGGAAGCGGACGGCTCTAAGGTTCTGGTTCTCCCCCTTCCTCCCTTCCCCATCCAGGGCCGATCGCTCACCTCTCGTTGAAGAGGAAAACTATGCTCGGCATAGCAGAGAATGGAAACTCGCTGCGGCGCTCCTGTGAGTTTGGATCAGATCTTCTCTGGCCACCGCCCTTGGAGTCTGAGGGTCAGTATATGCCCCCCAATGCACACACACACTTCCCCCAATCATCCGATCATCTAGAACATCTCTGTGTCCTCCGTGTAGTTCTCTCTGGAGTCTGGGGGACGATGGGCCCCTCGGTGTGTTTGTGTTTGGAGTCGTGTGCTGTAAATTTTATGACCTGATGTGTCTGAACGTCAATTCTGCTGTGTATGTACCAATAAGTGAGAGAAACTTTCTGACAACAGTTCTGTTGTATTTGAGATTCGGTCTATCTGTGAGTAGTGACTGTGTATCTTGTGTTTTTTCTAAATATATCTGTTTTTTTTATATTAAATTATAAAGTGTGAAATGCTGTTTTCAGGTTTTCAGTCTGCTTTTAGATGTCCATTCTTTGTCTCTATGTGCTTATCGTTGTTGTTCTTTCCTGACCTTGTGTTTTTTACAGAATAGTTCACTTAAATTTTTTAAATTCTGTCATCATTTACCCTTTATGTCTTTCTGAACCAATCTGACTTTCTTTCTTCCATGGAAGACAAAATTATGAATTTTAAAGAATGTTCATGCTGCTTTTTTCCATAGAATGAAAGTTATGGTGACCAGGGCCGCCATACAATCATCGTAAAAGTAAACTGTACAAATCATATACAATATTCCAAGTCTTCTGAAGCCATATGATAAATTTATGTGAGTAACAGACTGAAATTAAGTTATTTTTCCAATTTAAAAAAATCATACTTGTTGGCACCATTCACTTTTATTGTATAAAAAAGAGCAGCTTAGACATTCTGCTAAATCTTTTTCCATAGTGGAAAGAACATTGTACAGGTGTGGAATGACATGACGGTGAGTGAAAAATGGCAGAATTATCTTTTCTGTGTGCACTATTGCTTTAACTCTCAGTGTGTTGTCACTATCTGTGTATTTATCTGTTAAATTTGCGTGAATATTTGTTTAAATGTTGTAAATTGCATTAACATTTGAAATGTTTACTGTTTAACTAGTGTATAACCGTTTAAGTTATTTTCACATTGAAACAAGACAATACTGACTGCTATTTAAAGGTTTGGGGTCAGTAAGATTTATTTATTTATTTATTTTTTAAAGAAAGTAATACATTTATTTAACAAGGATGCATTAATTTCATCAAAAGGGACAGTAAATTCATTAAATTCAGCTTTGCATCACAGGAATAAATTTTTTAATTCAACTTTGTATTCAAATAGAAGTTATTTTACAATGTAATAATTGTTCACAATATTACTGTTTTACTGTATTTTTGATCAGATAAATGCAGCCTTGGTGTACATATTTCAAAAATATAAAATCATTTCACAGACCCCAAACTTTTAAACTGTAGTGTATATTGGTATTTTGATAAACTTCTCATGTAATTTACAATACTCTATTTGTAGGCATGTTATGTTTTGAACAGTAATTGAATCAAAACTGTTCACATTTTAGTAGAATGATAAATGAAATTGACTGTAATATTTCTTATCCATCCCTCCAGACTAGAAGGGTTGTGTTTGTCTGGAGTTTTCTTGTCTCTGTGACGCAGGTTTGCCAGCAGGTTCCCTCACGTGACGCAAGACGTCATTTTTATTTGTCCTCCTACGAGCACCTCTGGGCTTTGAGGAAACTCCTTTTCCAGCACATTAGTGTCCGTGTCACTGAAGAGCAGGGGGGTGGGGTGAAGAGAGAGAGAGTGAAAGAGGGAGAGAGTTTGGATGTGGGTTATTTTCAGCCTGTTACGTAAGCACTCTAGCTGCTGGGTGTTTTCTCGTACACTCATCACTGATGGTAGAGGCAGGAGACGAGGCAGAGAGGCCAGTGATGAAGCAGGAGACGAGGTGGAATACAAGGCAGGAAGGTCGAATATAAGGCAGGGAGGGAGTCAGGAGACAGGAGATTAGAGCTGGAGATCGATTTCCCAATTTCAATTCAGATTCACAAAGCTCTCATGGAAATTTTTATTTAATTTTGATTAGATTCCAATTCATTTAGTTATATTTTAATAATTTTCCTTACATATTTTTACAGGTTTCAGACTAGTAACTTGTCTTTTTGAACTGTTCTTTAAAAGAAGAGTCATTAGTTTCAGGAATCGGGCTCCACATGTCATGACTCATGATGTATGTTATTGATTCAAGAGTTGTTTGTTCATGAATCAGTCTGCACTGATCACACTGTTTGTGTTTGATTCACTAAAAACATCCAGCTTATGTCCCTGAATCAGGATACATAGGTCATGCTGTTTGTTTTTGATTCACTAAAAAGAAAGGCTCACAATATTCATTTGTTTGAGAATTGAGTCACACGTTGCACTGTATGTTTTTAATTTGCAAAAAAGAACCAGCTCCTTAGAGTAATTTGTTTCTGAATTCTCTAGACGTTTTGATTTGCTTAAAAGAACCAGTTCTTAAAGGGATACTCCACCCCAAAATGAAAATTTTGTCATTAATCACTTACCCACATGTCGTTCCAAACCCGTAAAAGCTTCGTTCGTCTTCGTTCGACCTTGACAGTGTAAGTTACTTGGCAGTCAATGTGACAGTCACAAGCCTCCCGGTTTTCATCCAAAATATCTTAAATTGTGTTCCGAAGACGAACGAAGCTTTTACGGGTTTGGAACGACATGGGGGTAAGTGATTGATGACAACATTTTCATTTTGGGGTGGAGTATCCCTTTAAGAGTCAGTTGTTCATGATTCATACTACACTGATCTCAGTTTTTGTTTTTGATTCATTAAAAACAACTGACACATAGGAGTCATTTGTTTGGGAATTAGACTACACTGTTCATTCTGTATGTTTTGATTCAGTTCATAAGAGTCCTTTGTTTAAGAATAAGACTTCACTAGTAATATTTTATGTTTTTGATTCACTAAAAAAGCTACACTGGTAGTCACATCAGTCCTTCAGGAGATGAGAGAGAGTAGAAGTAGTGCTGATGGTGGGTGGAAGCCAAGTCCAGGGGTTGTGCCCTTCCTTAGTCACGTTCTCCATCACAGTCCCCTTCTGTGCTTGGCGCAATTCCTCAGACAGGAGGCATCTCGCTCACTCACTTTCATTCTGTCGCCACTAGTGACAGCTTGACTTATCTCTCCCAGATATATGACTAATACTTCAGTTTATATTTATACATGATAACACTATATATTTATATATTTATTTATAAAGTCAGTCAGAAACAAACTGATTTATGGAGAAATAGAGCTATAAATTTACTGTGAGTCTCTATTAAGAAAGCACTAAAATACACCACTCTGTCTAGTTATGATATTAATGTATCATATCAGTCAGATACAACTCAGGGTCTGCATAAAACTTTATTACATTGAAAACCATCTATGCTGAACTAAAGCTAAGTAGCTAAAATCCTCTGACTGTGTTGTCCTTGATCACAGTGGACGTTTCTGTTAGGGCCGTTTTGGGTGTTTTATGGTGGAGGAGGAATAGTGCCGCCTCATTGGCATTCTCCTCATTCCCGGTGTCGAAATTACACACGGATGGTTATTTCTCTCCGAATGGCTCGATTGGAGCACGGGATATAATGGAAGGAAACTTTTATGAGCTTTTAGTGAAAGGCACATCCATTGACATCTGCCATTTGAAATTGTGCAAAAAAAGGTAAATGACATTTATTTAGTCAAACGTTAGACAGCACAAACTCTGTAGGGATATCATAATGGTAATATGTGGTGGCCAAGGGCACTGAATATGAAAGAGACATTTCAGAAGCGAGCTGAGGGGAATGAGAAAGAGGCTGCAGACAGCTGAGAATTTATGATCGGAAGGGGAGGGTGAACGGCGAGAGAGAAGCCCAGCGGACTCACAGAGTGGAAGTAAAAGGGACTGTAATTAAGGAAAGGATGAAAAAGCTCTCCTCTGTGTCTCTTGCGTTCCATCCGTCTCTTTCTCTGAGACATGTGCATGATTTGCTCAAAATCACTTCCTGTCTGCCCCCAACCCTCTTACTTTTAGTCGTAAACAATGTGCCAAGTGTGTCAGGGCTCTGTATCAAAGCCAGGTAGGACTAAAATCCTGTTAGAACAACAAACCAGTTGGTTTATAGGCGGTTCCATTTGGTCATTGGTTGGTCAAGCTGGTTATGCTCTGTATAACATAGACTGATCAGCCAATGATAAACGTGAACCAGATGTACATTTTTGAAATATGATAGCTGGTTTAAAGCTGGTCCACGTTGGTCATTAGCTGCAACAGACCAGTTACCAGTTGGTTTATAGGTGGTTCAAGTTTAGTCAATGGCAGGTCAAGCTGGATACTTACTGTATAATATAGATTTATGAGCCAATGACCAATTGACCAATTTTTTTTGGAACATGATAGCTGGTCTAAAGTTGGTCATTAGCTGCTTATATGTTTTCAAGTTAGTCATTGGCTGGTCAATGGCCAACTCAGATTGACTGGTTATTTTCTATATAATATAGATTGGTCAGCCTGCAACAAACCAGTTACCGATTGGCTTATAGGTGGTTCAAGTTGGTCATTAGTTGGTCAAGTTGGTTATGCTCTGTCTAATATAGATTGATCAGCCAATGACCAACTTGAAACAGCTATACATTTTTAGAACATGATAGCTGGTTTAAAGCTTGTCCAAGTTGGTCATTAGATTGGTCAGCCTGCAACAAACCAGTTACCGATTGGCTTATAGGTGGTTCAGTTTGGTCACTGGTTGGTCAAGCTAGTTATGCTCTATATAACATAGACTGATCAGACCAACTTGAACCAGATGTACATTTTTGAAACATGATATCTGTTTTAAAACTGGTCCAAGTTGGTTATTAGCTGCAAAAAACAGTTACCAGTTGGTTTATAGGGCGTTCAAGTTGGTCATTGGCTGGTCAAGCTGGTTATTCACTGTATAATATACAGTTGGTGGATTAGCCAATGACCAACTTGATGAACCAGCCATACATTTTCTGGAACATGATAACTGGTTTAAAGCTGGTCCAAGTTGGTCATCAGCTGCAACAGATCAGTTAACTGGTTTATTGCTGGTTTAAGTTGATCATTTTTTGGTCAATATATATATATGATACAGTGAATAACCCATTTGGACCAGTTATACACCAGCTTCCCATTCCTCCAAACCACTTAAGCTGGAGTTTCTTATTCTGCATTTTGATTCCTTCTTATCTTCCCAAACCCAGAGAATCACTCAGCCCCTCCGGACGTCACCACCTACACCTCCGAACATCCCGTTCAGGTGGAGAGGCCACAGGTGTCCACCGTACCCCGGACCACACCCAAATATGGCAACGCCAAACTCATGGAGACCGGAGATGGTGAGGGCACGAGAAATGTGTGTGAAAGAAAAGGAGTGATGTTTTAGAGACAGTAATGACGTTTTCATTTCAAAAATCACAATGAGCTTTGAAAGATTTACATGAACCGTTTTCCTCAATCATTTTGACAGCCCATCTAGCATTTCTATTCCACCCTAACTTTATTTATTTTGGCAGATGGTTTTATACAGAGCAACTTGCATAAAGTCCCCCTGCAACAACCTGGGGTTAAGGACACAATGGTGGTAGCTGGTATAAATGCTGCAAAAGTATTGCTTATTGTTATTATTACAGTGTGTAATGCTTTACGTATCAAAATACAATTACAGTATGCATTTTAAAAGCACACAACAAAATTATTAAAAACTAACTGAAATATAAAAATAAACACAAATTCAATAATTATATAGTAGTATGTAAGCAATACAAAAACAACACTAGTTGATATTTAATGCTTGAATGTTATCAAATTACTGACGCTTTATATATGTATGTGTTATAATGGTTGATGTAGTTGTTAGTTGTATGTAAGCCCTAGAGATGATAGAAACAGTCTGAAATCTGCTCTGATGGATCCTCTGTTATGGAGCTGTGATTGAGGGCATTGATCCCACTCTTATATTATTACTCTTTAATTTGATCTCTTGGGGACGCCCCTGAAGGCCGCATTTGACTGCATCTGTCAGAGGCATTTATCAATAATGTTTGTAAAATTGATTTGTTTGGGATCAGATGAAAATTGAGTTGTTGGATACATAAGTAAACACAACAGCGGGGAGTTGATCATCTTCATTGTGCACATTAAGCCATCCATCTAATCTGTTTATGGCCAGTCCTTTAAACCCAGACAGCCTTGTGTGTGTGTATGTGTTTATAGGCTCGTTCAGGTAGATTCAGGAAATTTGATTCATGTACAAATGGTAATATTTGTTTTTTTCCAGGATTGTGTGTGTTTGTGTGCATTAACACATGTGTGTCCTCCTTAGGCGTCCCAGTTAGCAGTCGTGTTTCGGCTAAAATCCAGCAACTTGTGAACACACTAAAGCAGCCCAGACGACCTCCACTTCGAGAGTTTTTTGTTGATGATTTTGAAGAGCTCCTAGAAGGTGAGTGTTTGTCTCAGCATAATAGTTTTTTGGAGCTTTTCTGAGCTTTTCTTATAAACAAACAAATAGAGACATACACAATACCTGATTTGCAAACAAATCATTCTTTTGAATCGGTTCTTCTGATCTTGAATCAATCAATCAATAGAATCAACTAAGTGGTCAGCATTTAATTAAATATGTCTCGACTACAAAAACAGCAGTGATGAGTGATGATTCAAATGAACCGGTGATTCAACAGTTCACGGATCATTGAAACGAACCAGTTCAACAAAAACAACAATTTTTTGGGCTCCCTGAATGACCATGTTTTGCCTCGTCTGTTTTCAGTACAGCAGCCCGACCCCAACCAGCCACGGCCGGAGGGCTCTCAGATGGTCGCCATTCGAGGGGAACCACTGGGAGTGGTCACTAATTGGCCACCATCTTTAGAAGCTGCACTGCAACGCTGGGGGACCATCTCGCCCAAAGCGCCCTGCCTGACCACCATGGACACCAACGGCAAACCCCTCTACGTCCTTACTTATGGTAAAATAACCTTATTCAACTACAGCCATACATACAATGACCAACATCCGCATACAACCATACTGGAACAGAATAATAGATTTTCTCTCTTTTACTTCAGAATATTAAAACAGACCACGTAGTCTGATATAGTGACCCCAAAAAATATTTGGACACTTAAGTCATTCATAATTTATGAATGTCTTATTTTTTATTATTATATTACTATATTTTATTTTGTTTTATTATTAAATTTTAGCATAACTAAAATATAATTTAATTATTTTTCAAACCATGTAGCATCTGTTTATTTAAACGAAATAGCACAAACACATTACAAGTAAAAAATTTCACAAAAGGACAGTAATCCAATTTCAAATAATATAAAATATTGTTTAGCATTAAGATAAAAACTATTTAGACTATAAAGTCGTGCTTAATACATGAACTTTAAAAAAAATATTTTATTTCATTTCACAAACATTTCAAAAAAGGATAGTTTCAAATTAAAAGTGAAGTTGGGTACAGAAAAGCTTAATTTGTTTGCAGATGCCACTTGTTTAAATATTTTGTATTAATGCGTTGGTGTTTTAAAGTGTGAGAAATAGTGATCCGTACGGACCAAGCCCCACGGTTCGGCACGCATGTGATCTGCGGATTAATTGCAAAATTGAACCATAATAGTGCTCAGTCATGAGAGGGAGATCATTATAGGGCTTGTTTTGTGTTGTGTGTGTATGTGTGTGTGAGGCTCTCAGCTGATTTTACTCAATGAGGATCCTGCCAGCAGCACATCACGGGTGAGAGTGTGAGGAAGGGATTGCAGTGTGAGTGTTTGTAATGGATTGGTATTCCCTATTTTCTTTTTTCTAAAAACTGAAAATGATCATCAAGCCACCTGAGCTTAATGATTTCTTCGTCTTTACACACACACACACACACACACACACACACACACGTACAGACTCATGAAGACGCTTAAAGCCCCAACCAACAGACAGCCTCCATTGTCTCGGTTTGCAGTGTGAGCCAGAAAATGAATGGCAATGGCTGTTTGTGTGGCGTACAAACCCCTCCCCAGAACCCACCAGGGACTATCACCCTCCTTCTCAGCTCGTTAAAAACTTCACCCAAATCAAAAGAGTAATTAACTTTCCACAGAACGCAGGCGCGGAGCAAGATCGCTATCTCTGCACCGTTTTGCTTTCAATGGGGTTTCATAGCCATGAGTTAAATACTGATAACGGCAGGTCAAAAATTCAGCAGGACAGAGGAGATAAACTGCTGAAATGCCCTGTCTGTGACTCTTCCAGATGCTTAAACTTCAAGTAATTTGGACATTTTGTCCCAATCCATGTTTGTCCTTTGCTTGCCTTTGAGTCGATGGAATCTGTTCACTTTTTTCTTTTTCTTACTTGTAGTTTGCATGCTTACAGTTTTCAAAATGTAAAAAAAGTTTGCAGCAAAAAGTGTGCCATACGACTCATATCTGTTTGAAAGTCTTCACAAGTCACATGATAGCTTTGTGTGAGGAACAAAAGGCAGCTGAATTAATTATTCACCGAAAATCTTCCTCTCTTGTCTCAAATCTCATTTGCACTTCCACATATTCAAACTGGAAGATCTTGTCTGGTTATGTGACGCAACAGCCAATAGCGTTTCATATTCACGTCAAACTTGGTGCAACTTACACTACTGTTCAAAATGTTTGTGGCCAGTTTGAAATTTTTTTTTTTTTTTTTTTTTAAAGTAATGAATACTATTATTCAGCAAGGATGCATATTATTTATAAAGGTACAATGTAATGTGTGTTCTTTTAAATGTATCAGTTCTTTTGAAAATCTATCATAGTTTCTGCAAAATATTAAGCAGCACAAATGGTTTCAATATTGATAATATTAAAAAAACGTTTATTGAGTGTCACATCAGCATATTGATTACCATAGTATCACGTGGCACTAAAGACTGGAGTAAAGACTGCTGAAATTTCAGCTTTGCCATTACAGGAATAAATTACATTTTAAAATATATTCAAATAGAAAACAGTTGTTTTGATATTTTAAGAATTGTAATAATATTTCACAATATTATTGTTTTTACTGTGTACAAATAAATTCTGCCTTGATGAGCAAAAAAGATGTCTTTCAAAAACTTGAATGAATGAATATTTGAATACACTGAGACTCAATGAAATTTGATAACTGCAGGGCACTTTTGGTGAACTGACCCCTTAAGTATGGTTATTTAGCATCTACTTCCTTTCCCACAGGCAAGCTTTGGTCTCGGAGCATCAAAGTAGCGTACAACATCCTCCACAAACTGGGCACCAAGCAGGAACCTATGGTCCGACCAGGAGACAGGGTGAGCATGACAGAACTTCTTAGAACCAGACCACTTCAGTAAAGCACCTCATTAAAGAAATGATCAATACTAGTTAACCTCTACATGCTGTCGATTACCACTGAGAATAATTTGGTAATGCACTCTGAATGGAAGTCTGTAAGGCAAGGAATGAGTATTAAAAAATACACATTTTTCAAAATTAACAAGTTGAATTTGAAAACTGATCAGTGTTAAGAAGTTTATTTATGAAAAGTAACTTTTACATTGGCATGTATTCATTTTTAATTGTATAAAATATCTCACACCGCTAAAAGGATGATTTTTAGATAGCTTCACAACTTATAGTCTATAAGCTATAGTCCACCCAAAAATGAAAATTCTGTCATTATTTACTCATTTTGTCAAATCTATATGACTTTTGTGCTTCTGTGGAAGACAAAAGAAGATATTTTGAAGAATGTTGGTTACTAAACATTTTCGGTTCCCATTGACTTCCATTGTTTGAACAAAAAATACAATGGAAGTCAATGGTAACCGAAACTGTTTAGTTAAGAAATGCACACAGGTTTGGAATGACATGATTCTGAGTAAATGAATTTACATTTTTGGGTGTACTATCACTTTAAAAACTCAAAACTTCTTCAACAAAACGACAACATTCAAGCTGCATGTTTCTACATTTAAATGCTTTGCACCTTCCATGCAGTATATGCAATTTTGTCTGTTTTTACATTCTGAGGGATGAGCCAAAATGATTGTGGTAATCGCCAGCATGCTGCAGATGCTGAACATAGAGCATAACTTGTTTTGAACCCAGAGCATTGCTTTAATGACAGAGTGGCTTTCCTGCCGCATGCCTCGGTTTTAAAGCGTGTCCCTGTCAGATTAGCATACGCTCGTGTTTGGAGTCTGACACCTTTCCTCTCTTATCATTTCACGAGCAGGTGGCTCTTGTGTTCCCCAACAACGATCCCGCTGCCTTTATGGTCGCCTTTTACGGCTGCCTGCTGGCAGAGGTGGTGCCCGTACCCATCGAAGTGCCACTTACCCGAAAGGTGAGACTCTAAATATACCACCATGAATGACTGTCACGTTTTCAAGCCTTCACGTCTCGATTTTTGACACCATAACAAGTTATAGCGCCTACCCACAATCCTTCTTCCCAGCATGGACATTGTCGAGTGCCAACCTGACAGTCAGTACAGCGCAAAATATTAATATGTATTTATTATTCATGTTTAATGGTAAAGTTGTTACAAAGGCCTTCTGGAAACTTGGCCTTGTAAATAATGCAGTGTCTCGCTCTCTCCGGTCTGCTGTTTATTTTTGAGATCCGTTATCTTTTTGGAATGTCAGGGTGAATGTATCAGCGCGGACCCCTCGAGGCTGAGGTATTGCCTCAGATATGTATGTTGAATTTTAGTGGTCGAAGTAAAGGAGGAGAGCAGCTTTGGCAAGAGTCAGTCTGATCCCTTGTCCATCCAAAAATTCCAGGAAAGGACCTGGAAACTGGCAGAACACTCTCTGGCTTCCTCTGCATGCATTGCACTTCGGAAACCAATAAACTTCTGTCCAGTGCAAAAGCAGCTGTGTGTTTTTCTGCATTTTTGACTTATAGCACAGCATTAGTCTTACAGAAGAGTACTGTGCAAGAACCGTGGTCATGTGATTGTGTCCAATGATAATACCATGGTACATCGATGTAGATTCACATCTATGTTTTTATGTATTTGACCTCTACTTTTATATAGAGCCGCTTACAATACATTCAAAATATGCAATTTCAAGCATTCCCTGGGATTTGAACCCATAATTTTGATTAGAAAAATGATTACCATATTCACATACAGCAGTATTTGCCTGGTATTTATAGGTACTTTGTAAAATATCATGACAGTACCATGATACAGGTGCACAAAACATGGTAATTTCATGGTAGTTTGATATATGTTACAGTACTGAATGGTATTTACAAGATATCATGGTACTACCATGTTTTTTGGATATGTACCAGGGTAGCACCATGGTACTTTACCAAGGAACTGAAATTATACTCCTGAAGTTGTATTTCAGAAAACTTGGTAATATGATGGTATTTTGTTCTAAGTGATTAGAATGGTATTTGAGGTATAGTATTACCATGCTACTAAACAAAACATGCTACTAAACATGCTACTACTTACAAAAAAGTACCATGATACTACCATGTTTTTGATGTGTTTTGCATGTTGCATGAAACTGTACCCCTTAAATTGTACTCTTAAAAACAATTTAGTATGATAACATGTAGTACTATGATAACATTCAAGCATAGTAGTACTGTGGTAAATCTGAATACTTTTTTGTAAGGGTACACTGATTAAAAAGTACTGAAGAGTACAATTGTTTTACAATGTTTTTTAAACATGTATTATGGAGTACCATGTACATACATGCATTTCAGTACAAAAACGTGATAATATCATGGTACTGTGATACTGTATATATACCATAGTACTGAATTGTATTTACATGATACTTCAAGGTACTTAAAATATTGCCATAGTACCAGACTTAGTAGTACCATGGTACTGAAAAAATAATCCTGAAATCATACTCCAAACACATCCAAAAAGCAATGGTAGTATTACGGTAACAAAAAAACTTAGTAGTGCTGTGGTACTTTTTTTTTGTAAGGGAACTCTGTGTTTTACCAAAGTTTTTGAACTTTGGTATATATGGACCATGGTATATTTCAAACTACCATAGTGTTTGTATCTGATAACAAACCTGTACCATGGTATCGTGCGTTTTGTAAGGTCATGGGTGCATGGTGCATTTTGTTGCAAGGTATTTTTTGATATTTTGCTATGTAAAGAAAGGTGACATGAACATTTGTCAGGTGGAGGTGATTTTATAGCTCGACCATCCAACATAAAAGAGATATTCAAGCACACCGCAGTATTACGGGTAAACATCATTCCTCAGTGTGCTGTCTGTAATAAGTAGGCCGTCACCTCCCCTGCAGTGTATTTTGCTGCTGTACTGATGATGGATGTTAGCTGGTCTTAGCCTATTTCTGTGTGTGTGTGTGTATTAGGATGCAGGAAGTCAACAGATCGGCTTTCTCCTAGGCAGTTGTGGCGTTACTGTAGCACTGACCAGTGACGCCTGCCACAAAGGCCTTCCGAAAGGACCCACTGGCGAAATACCACAGTTCAAAGGTCAGTCCGTTCATACACAACTTTATGTAAGTGATGTCTAGTGTCACGTAGGCAGACTTCAGAATAAAATCTAGTCCACACTCCACAGCTTAAAGGTTTAGTTCACCCAAAAATGAAAATTCTGTCATTAATTACTCATGTCGTTCCAAACCCGTAAGACCTTCGGAACACAAACTAAGATATTTTTGATGAAATCCGACAGCTTTCTGACCTTCCATAGACAGCAACGCAACTGAAACGTTCAAGGCCTAGAAATATAGTAAGGGCATCATTAAAAATAGTCCATGTGACATCAGTGGTTCAACATTAATTTTATGAAGCTACGACAATACTTTTTGTGCACTAAGAAAACAATTATTCAACTATTTCTTCAGTTTCTTCAAATTCATCACAGGAATAAATTGCATTTTAAAATATACTCGAATAGTGAGAGTCTGTGTGGGGCGGCAAGCGAAAATCAAGAGCATGATGGGCCATATCATGCGTGTGATGTTATCTAAGCCAGACTGCTAGCAGTCAGCGTTTTTGCCCTGTCTGGGCCGCAAGTAAGACGAGAGAAGGTATAAATAGAAAACGTAGAGGTAATGAGTCTGTTATTGTTGTAATGATTAAGAAGTCCCGAGAGGATAGTCATTTAGCCCGAGACGGAGAAAAGATGGACTTACTCTCATCCCGACGCACATAGTCATTTAGCCTGTCACACTAATCACTCATGCACATTCTTCTGAACGATGATCACCACTAATAATGATAATGATAGTCATGGTTGAATCATCAAGCTGCATGAATATTAATAGAATTGTATGAATATTCATGTTTTCTCTCTCTTTGGTCCCGCCCACTCATCAGGATGGCCAAAGCTGCTATGGTTCGTCACAGAATCCAAACACCTGTCCAAGCCGCCACGTGATTGGTTCCCTCACATCAAAGATGCAAATAACGACACCGCCTACATAGAGGTGAGCTAACCCATGGAATTATGACCGTTATGGAAATATCAGTTTATTCAAATCATTTTACTGGCCGTTCATACAAATATTCTCCTGAAATGGAAACCATCAGTCTGGTATTGTTTTCCATGTGCTGCACCCCACCAGCCACTTTAATTGTTTTATGATATCTGATTGGTAGATATTCTATGTCTCGAGCCCCAGAAATCAATATTTCCTATCAGCATGCCGGGCACAGCTGCTTCCATTAGAGAGTCACTGGATAATGGATGATAAATGATTAATGTTTGTTTAATTGTGAATCGGGACTCTTGTAGGAGATGCTGGTTGATGGAGTGGGGCTGGTCTCGTGTTATTGAACCAGTTTTAAATGAGCTGTCTCAATGTTCTTCACCAGATCCCAGAAATCTGAGAGTCTGTGCAAAGTGGCCGGGTGCCCGATGTCCATTGTTGGCCCGATGTTTGCTTTCCTTTCTACTGTACTCCTTTTCAGTACAGTATGAAGAACATGTTCAAAAGAAAATATATCACAACTAAAAGCAAAAGAAAAAAATAAGAATTTTTTATTTTATTTAAAGAAGATATAGCCTTTTTTAGGACCATTGGCATTGTTGATTTTTATCATGACATGATGCACATTTTCCTCTCAAATCTCATTCTCATTACTGTAAAGCTCATAAAAGCTCTTACTGTAATTATGGAGTATGAAAAAAGTACAGTAAAGTAAAAATAAATATTATTCAGTAAAACATATTTTCCACCATATTACCATTACTGGAAAGCAAAAAAGCTAATTGTTATATTGGTAATATGAAAAAAAAAATTATTATTAAAAGTAAAAAATATATATTTATTATTTGGAAAACCAGATTTCCCCCAATTATCCCAATTATAATTTTTGTAAAGCAAAAAAGCAATTTTTCGATTATTTATTATGAAATATATATGTATATATATATATATATATATATATTGATAAATAAAATTTACATTGCTTAAATTTGTAAGTATTTATATATAGTAGTATTTGGTATACTCCCACTAATTTGATTTTAATTAAAATAAACATTGTACTACTGTAATTTAGTAATTTAATAATGTATAATGACAATCTAATCTAATGAGAATAAAAACCTCAAAGTTTAAATGTCTGGAGGCTTTATGGTAATGAAAATTGTTGCGAAAATGTCAAACTATTTAATAATTAAAAAAATTTAAAAAGGAAAAATATTATTTCTTATTTTGATATTTTTATTTTAAGGTTAAATATGCCCTGGACATGGCCAGTAATTTAGACATGCATCCCTACAGTAGTGCGTTAACCGTCATGCAAACCAAGGGATTTGATGCGTTGATATTTGTGTTAATGATTGACATTTATGACACTCTTGTGTTGATTTCCAGTATAAGACCTGTAAAGATGGGAGTGTTTTGGGTGTGACGGTGACACGGATCGCACTTCTTACACACTGCCAGGCCCTAACGCAGTCTTGTGGATACACCGAGGGTGAGTCCAAAACACACACACCGCATTATACCTCTAGGTCAGTCCATTGTCCTTAAATCTCCCTTCTCAGACGATCATGTAGTAAATCTGTCTTCTCTCTTTGTCTTTCAGCTGAAATCATAGTGAATGTATTGGACTTTAAAAAGGATGTGGGTTTGTGGCACGGCATCCTAACTGTAAGTCATGCTTTTGAAAAAAAAAAAAAAGTAAACACAAGATCATATGTTCCACATTCAGGGTGTTAATATCTCACTTCCTGTTTCCCCAGAGTGTCATGAACATGATGCATGTAATCAGCATCCCATACTCCCTGATGAAGGTCAACCCTCTGTCCTGGATCCAAAAAGTGTGTCAATACAAAGGTCTGTCAGTCAGTGTTTACACTAAATCCAATTTTTTTGCAAAACTATTTGCACCAAGTCAGAAATGATTAAACAATGGTAAAAAATATATAATATTCCCAAATAATTGTTTGCATAAAAACTAGTCCAATTAGTACGACCAAACACAGAAGTATGTAGTATTTTTGTGCAATTTTTCTCACCATGTATTTGACTAAATTGCTTGAAACTAAATGATATTTATTAAATAAGTTATGTTTTTTTGTGCCGTCATTAAGAAAATCAACCTAGCTTCCCAATAACAAGTAACAAAAAATTGAATATTTATAACAAAATATTAACCAAAAATATATAATGAAATATATTAACAATATAATATTAATAACAACTATTATGCTACAGTATTTTCAACTCTCTTTATGAAATCCATGTGTGTGCATTGTTTTGTTTTAAAATATCTTTTTGTGCCTAACATTCTAAAAATGCTAATTTTTCATGAACTATAAACAGGGCAAATTTCTGTATAAATCATTTGTAAATCCTTGCTGAGACCCTTTACATCATGATAGTTTATGAAAGATTTACTCAGAAATTCGTTCTGCTCATGTTTCATGAATTAATCATATGTAAGAGACAGTGCAATTTGATATGATTTTGGATGTGTCCAATATGGCCATTCTTGTGATATTTCTAGTTCTGTGTGTTTGTGTGCAGGTAAAGTAGCTTGTGTCAAGTCAAGGGATATGCACTGGGCTCTGGTCGCTCATCGAGATCAGAGAGATGTCAACCTGAACTCCCTGCGCATGCTGGTGGTGGCCGATGGATCCAACCCATGTGAGTTCAGCTAGTGTTTTAACTCTTCCTTTCCCTTTCTTTGAGGATTAAGCAGCTATTTACACACCCAGCAACCTGGCGAACAAGCTAAAAGCATCATTCATAAGTGTATAATATAAATGTGTATACACTCATATTTGGGCCTCTGGGATTATAACTCACAGAAGAGATGAGTCAGGATAGATGATGCCCAGAAGCCATTTCCTTACGTATACAAATACATAGTACACAAATGGACACACTAAAGGACAAAACGTTCCTTCTGTTGCCTATTTCATCCAAATGCCAATGTAAATGCCAGTAAGATACAGTGAATGTGTTTCTGATGGAATATTCAGGAAGCAAAACTGTTTTAAGGGGTCGTATGAGGGGAAACAGTCTTTTGAGATGAAAATATTGATGTGCTGTGTAGCTGAACATTTATAATGCAAGGATCTCTTTCTAGTCCAAGAACATTTGGGTGAATCTCACAAAAATGCATATTTCAGTCCAAAAGAAAATAGGAAAAGGCTTCAGAAGGGGAAAAAAACGTATATATATATATATGGACTATATATGGACTGATAATATTTTATTTATCAGTAGCTTACTGAAAAATATCATTAATGCAATGCATAATAAATAGATATAATATTTTTTAAATAATTTCAATGATAAAGTATAGAAATCGCAGTAATATTTGTTGTAATGAATTTAAATAAAAATATATTTTCATTACTGTAATGACAATGAAATGTTTAATTGCTTAACTGTATGTATTTATCACGATAATGATAGTTTTAGAGAAAATTGTATTTAATTGTAATAAAATTAATGTCACAATGCAGTACATTTAATTGTCATATAAATAGACTTGATTTTCTTTATTATTTCATAATTTCCTTTTTTATTTTGTTTTTAGAGTGAAACATGACATTAGAATACACAGATTTATATATTCAAATGTATTCTGTTATTTGGCCCATCATGAAGGACTAAAATGTGAACAATCACAATAGAAGTCATTTACATATAGAAATCTTAAAGGTACAGTAGCAAAAACAGCCTGTTTAATAAAAAAAAAAAACTATTTGATTCAAGAAGGCTCAAAAGTAGTTTTCAGGACGAAAATAAATTGAAATGTTAAAAATGTATACAATATGGCCCCCTTAAACTGGATTTTTTAAAATTAACTGTCACTTCAAAAACTATGTTCCCATTGTACCCTACAGAGTTAGAATACGTCTAAAGGTGAGAACTGTTTTAAATGTCATATAAGACAGGCTTCACATTATAGTACGTAATGTTCTCTCTCTCGTTCTCTGCAGGGTCCATCTCATCGTGTGACGCGTTCCTCAATGTCTTCCAGAGTAAAGGTCTGCGGCCAGAGGTCATCTGTCCATGTGCCAGCTCAGCTGAAGCCCTCACCGTGGCCATCAGGAGGTGGGAGGAGTGCTGACACATTGACCATTCACTCACCCTGTAACTTCAGCTCGTATTCATAAACTCTCACTTTTCGATCCAGAACGTTTAGATCTTTCTGTTCTGCTTTTACGAGTTTCATAAGCCCCTAAAAAATTGGGGAAAATGACAGAAATATAGACACAAACCATTTTTCTGTTGGTCAGACAGACAGATTGAAGTTGATGGTTCATCGAGAGAGCTTTACTGAAGCCTGTGTATGTCTTCAATGCAATTTTCCAAAACCATTTACAAGAAAATAATGTTTTTTTAGGCTGCCTCCATAATTACAGCCCTGAATAGTCCTGACATCTTTGCTTTGTGACCGAATCAAACTGGTGACAGAACGCAGAGCATATGCTTTTCATTCCACAGGATTAACTCCATCGCTGGACGTTTTTACAGACCTTCTCTCTGTCACGACAAATTTGAGGATGAGAACAGCTTGTATGAATTTGAACAAAATGTGAAATTAATTGAAAGCTAATAAAAGAGCCTGGTGTCACAGATGAAAACATCACTTGTCTAGTGAAGTCAGGGGGGAAAAGTTGATTCAAAGACGACCGACAATACGTAATTCTGCTGTTTCTGTCATCAAAGAAGTTACGTCATCGTCATTTGTGGATTTACAGAGCAAACTAATCGTAACCTCATTTTTCACCCTTCGCACACATTTGCTTTGGCCCATGTGGTTCACAGAATATTTCTCGCTCTGGTAATAATTTCCTTTCTCATTATATCTCGTTCTCATTTCAGCTTTAGATGGTCCAACATTTCTGCACTTCTGCTCTGTTCCAAAACTTAATGAGCTGCCTACCTAGACAGCATTTAAAGCATCAAACAGTATGCACGATGGCTGTTAGAAAAAAAAAACATTATGCCACCTTCTAAGATACCTAATTTTTAGAAAGAAAATTGAATTGTGCAATCACCCAATATGCTTTACAGGAATGGTCAACTATAAATATACATTGCTAAATATAAAAAATAAAATGGTAAATCAAATGCTGTTGGAACCAACTGTGATTTCCACATCAGTTTCTTGTAATCTTCCTTAAAAGGCAGCTCCCTATGCAGTGTGCAGACAGTAAGGCAGCACACTAGTTTTGGAACAGAGCTGTTATTTCCAGCATACTTCATCGGCACACCCTGTTTTATGTATTTCGCTCAAATGAAGCCTGCTGTACCTTGCCAGAATCTTTGTTAGCTCACACGGGTGTCTTTTAGAGGACATTATGTGTGGGTGGGGCTTAGTGCCGTCCATCAGATCTGGTTGCACCAATCATCTTCGTCATCAGAACTAGTTGGACCAATCAGCTTCTTTCTAAGGTTTACATTGCATTAGAGTCAATGTGAGGACATTAGAGGATATTACAGGATGTGTGGGCAGGGCTTAGTCTTATCTATCAGATCTAGTTGGACCAATCAGCTTCTTCATCAAAACTAGTTGGACCGATCAGCTTCTTCTTCAGGTTTACATTGCATGAGAGTCACTGTGAAATAATTCCATATATTGCTGTAATCTGGTATTTTATTTCACATTTTAGGCCTACGGATGACAGTAACCAGCCGCCAGGTCGAGGAGTGCTGTCTATGCAGGGTCTGAGCTACAGTGTCATCAGAGTGGACTCAGAAGAGCGTCTCTCCGTACTCACCGTACAGGATGTGGGCACCGTGATGCCAGGAGGTACACATATCTACATGCACAACTGGTTCTGAGAAAGTCTAAAATGTGGCTTTGTACATATTTTTGTACATTTAGTGTTAATGCCATCAAAGGAGAGCATTGTGTAATGTATGCCTCTCTCTGTGTGCTGTATTTACTGCTTCATAACGTGTTTATTGATGTTGTGTATGTGCAGCTCTGATGTGTGTGGTCAAACCAGAGGGAGTTCCTCAGCTGTGCCGAACAGATGAGATCGGAGAGCTGTGTGTGTGTTCCATCGCCACGGGAATGTCATATTATGGGCTCTCTGGCATGACAAAAAACACCTTTGAGGTTTGTGTCCTATCAGAGCGAGATCAATTTGGCTGTAGTTAGACGGATTCTCCTACCCAGAATCCCCAGACCTCTGCTCGAACAGATGCTAAAGTGCTCCGATCAAAGTCTTTTCCTTGGCTTGTTTGTTAAATTGCTCTGAAATAATGAATAGGGCATTTTCTCAAGGCCAGTTGACACAGAGTCTGATATCTGAAGCCTGTTTTCACCTAAAGTAAAACAATAAAACAGGAGATAGTGAGATTAAGTTTCTAAAAATTAAAACCACAAATTTGAGATACAGTATAAAGTCATACTATGAGATATGAAGTGCCAGTTGTAAGATATCAAGTTGAATTTGTGAGATAAAATGTCATCATTTTGAGAAACAGTTGCAATTGTGAGATAAAATGTCACAATATGAAATAGTCGCAATTGTGAGATCTAAAGTTGCAGTTGTTGCAATTATGAGAAACAAAGTTGCAGTTGTGAGAGATCAAGTCACAATTGTGTGATAAAATGTTGCAATTATGAGAAATTTTGAGATATTAAGTTGCAATTTTGTGATAGAATGTCGCAATTGTGAGATATGAAGTTGCAGCTGTTGCAGTTATGATAAACAAAGTTGAAGTTGTGCGATATTAAGTTGCAACTGTCAGATATGAATTCGCAGTTGTGAGATATGAAGTCGCAATTGTGAGATAAAAAGTTGCAGTTACAAAAAACTAAAACGCAAGTACTTCTTCCTCACAAAGGTGGAAACAGACTGCAATAAATGACTAAATGACACAAAAGTTTCACTCTCCAAAACCATTTAGCTACCAAACATTTTCAGACATTTCATAAAATTGTGTGGTAGCAAAATAATTAACATTTTCACTAGCCTCTGAATAAAATAAAGAGACGTACAGCGAATCTTGGGCTAATTTTTCTAGATTTCTGTCATTTACGAAGTCGAAATCTGTTGAGTAGTGTTGCTTTTGTCAACGAAAATTATGACTAAATATCGTCGTCAACGAACCTTTATCACGTGACGAAGACGAGACGAGACGAAAATGCTGGTCATGTGACGATGACTATAATTAAATGTATAATGCAATATCGTTGACGAATAAAAATGAGACTAAATGTGGTTTACAAAATAAAAACTATGCTAAAATGTCTCTTCATTTTCGTTGACCAAAACGAGACGAAACGAAATGTTATAACGTTATTTCGTCTCGTTTAGTCGCGTTATTATTATTATTTTGCAGTATTTCTGTTTCCTGTGTCTCGCTTCAGGGGCTGCATCAGGTCGCACTGCGCAGACGCAGGCGACGTCACTTCCTCAAGCCCCACTCGCCGCATTATTTAGAACAGTGTTTCTCAACCGAGGTGCCGCGTCTGTCGAGAGCAGCTATTATATAATATCCATTTGTAATGTCGCCAATAATTAGAGATGCACTGAAATTCCGGCTGCCGAAAATTAGTTCACCGCTCAGGATTCACTTTTATGTGGTGTGACGCTCTGCGTGTTATCCTGCTCTATGCGTGTGTGTATGAGTTACATTAATTCTAGAAGTTTAATCTAAGTTTAAATTGTCAACCAATGAACATTTCACCGTAATGTTCAATGGATGAGAAGTGACTCCATAGCAAAGATTCTAGAGGGAATTTCTGCATTTTTATACAGTATTTAATTTACAAATGTGTAGTTTTATCTTAAACTTTGGCTTTTGTTTTGCTGTCAGGTCTTCCCCATGACCAGTTCTGGGGCTCCTATCAGCGAGTACCCCTTCATTCGGACAGGGCTGCTGGGCTTCATAGGCCCGGGTGGGCTGGTGTTTGTCTCTGGAAAGATGGATGGGCTGATGGTGGTGAGCGGACGGAGACACAACGCTGATGATATTGTCGCAACAGCGCTGGCAGTGGAGCCCATGAAGTTTGTGTACAGGGGCAGGTGAGAACACAACAAAAACAAACAAACAAAGCGTATTCTTTTTTTTGTCATCAAAGAACGGGTGATATATATATAGCACATGAGCTTGTTTGCTGTGGACATGCAGAGTGCAAATTAAATGGATTCAACACCTGCTGAGGCGGCAGGAGCAAGAGCGTGTACCCTGTGTGTTGTAGTAGAGTTGTTCTGTTTTAGTTGCCTGTGTGAAATTACCTCGGGTTTTGCTTATCAGTTTTCTTAGAGCTTTATGCAGTGTGCTAAACCACAGTGTTACAGTAATAAACTAACGTAGCTCTGCAGGGTTTTTATCGCTAACTAAAACGATAAAAACACTTTCATTACTTGAAATAAAATAAATTTTAACTGAAATAAAATTAATCATGTTAAAAAAAAACGTAAGCTTATTTTATTTCAGCTTGTTGCCGAGGCCACATTTCTCTTTTTCGTTTAGTTTAAATTAAAGTACTAAAATAACTAAAACTAAATAAATAAAAAACTAAAACAAACAAACAAAAATACTATATAGACATAAAAACCTAATGAAAATGACAAAAGCACAATAAAATGACAAAGCCTTTAAAATGCTTAAAATTCAAATTGAAAACAAAAAAGTAAATATAAAAATAAATATCTAATTCAAAACTATAATAATGAATTTGTATCACACTGTAGTTTATTTATTTGAACGAATCCACAAAAAATAAAAATATTACTTCAAATATTTGTAATAAATGTAATTATTATAATAAATTCTAATTTAGTATTACAATGTTATAATAATTGTTTTATATATATATATATATATATTTTTTTTTTTT
>NW_015660889.1:821870-833067 GCF_001515625.1 Sinocyclocheilus rhinocerous
TGTGTGTATATATATATATATATATATATGTTAATAATCATTCAAATGATTAATTGTTATAATTCGAAATATTATTATGGTTAATTAATAATGATTAATAAATATATGTAATTATTAACTATAACAATTAATTACTATAATTATTATTGTTAATTTAATTATTCATTATAATAATAATAATGTTCAGTATATCGCGGTCACTAACATGGGCAGTTCATGATTTGAGATGTTTTACGTGTTGGTCTGGAGCTGGATTTTCAGGCTCTGAATCTCTTTTCTGTATGTCTATCTTCAGGATAGCTGTATTTTCTGTGACGGTCCTGCATGACGAGAGAATTGTGGTCGTAGCCGAGCAGCGGCCGGACTCCACAGAGGAGGACAGCTTCCAGTGGATGAGTCGTGTGCTGCAGGTATTTGTCCTTTTTATACCCACCCTTGCCGATCGATTCGGGCAGTGGCGACTTGCTATTCCCATCCAGTCTGACAGGAGTCACCTTAATCGCTACATATTCCCAGTCACCATCCAAACTGAATTAGAGATCTCGCTACTGCTGACCTGCATACTTTCTGTCAGCACTTTACGAGTCTTTACCGGCATGTAAAAATAACAAGACACACTCAGGCACGCAGGCTGGCCTTCATTTCCACACACCCAGACGGTTCCATTCCACTCTTTTGTTGTAGGTCATTAATCTTGCAAATATGGTATTTTTCCTTCCACTTCCTGAATTCCCGTTTGGTAATTTGGTTCTCCCTGAGGCATCGGTAAAGGTCAGTGGCTGCATCAGATCTCAGCTGGCAGCCTCTTCTCGGCTCCTTGCGAACTCTATTTTTAAACCTCACCTGACAATCCAATACGTCTCTTTCTGCAGGCGATAGACAGCATCCACAACGTCGGGGTGTTTTGTTTGGCATTGGTGCCCGCTAACACCCTTCCCAAAACTCCTCTGGGAGGGATCCACCTGTCGGAGACCAAGCAGCTGTTTTTGGAAGGCTCCCTGCATCCCTGTAACGTCCTAATGTGCCCTCACACCTGCGTCACCAACCTGCCCAAACCCAGACAGAAACAGCCAGGTCTGTCTGCGGCAAGGTCACCTTGGATGTCGCACAAAATTAGAACTGTCAGAAAAGCTGTGTGTGTTGTCGTCTGTTTGTTTGTGATGATCATCCTCTGCTCGCTCCTGCAGAGATTGGCCCCGCCTCTGTGATGGTGGGAAACCTGGTCTCGGGGAAGAGGATCGCTCAGGCCAGCGGCAGAGATCTGGGCCAGATCGAAGACAATGATCAGGCAAGAAAGGTGTGTGTGTGGTAACATGGGGCCTCGATTTTCATCCATCATTCATTCTCCCTTCCCTCTTATTCATTCCTCACCTCCAGCAAACGGAGTCACATCCAGCCAAGAATAGAGACAAAATAAGCACATATTTGTGTTTCAGTACATTTAAATAACTGATACTGAGAGATATAAGCTGCTTTAGGGTGTTTTATAATTGCTCTCAGAGGAGATGTAGCACACGGGTACAAAACTGAGGAAAAAATGCCAGTGAATGAGGATATTTACAAGTTAAGAAACTGTATTTTGCTTTGTATTTTTTTTATAAGTATATATAGTTATAGTTTTAGTTATATATTTATACATACAATATTCTTTAAAATTATGTTGAATTTTTATTTGAAGTATATATATATATATATATATATATATATATACACACGTGTGTGTGTGTATATAATCATATTTAATTCCACTGTAATGTATGTTTATAAAATAATTTTTTTTACAAACGTATTTTTTCTAGTCCAAAAATAGATAGATAGATAGATAGTAATAAAAAATACAAACGCCTCTTAATTAAACCTCTGATAGTACATTTTCCAAGTTACTTGACAACGGGTGAGTCACAACAGATGTTTTTCTTTAGTAACCGGTGTGGATTTGAATCTCTTGTGTCACTTACATCAGCGAGAGTCAGATAATCAATCTTACAATTCGAATTAAACATGTTGCAGTCCCTTATAAAGTTACCGGCCAACTTATTACACACATTTGGCACCCACCGAGTGTTCATTTTGGACCCACTGTGTGGCACGCAGTAATTGTCCCAACTAGATTTGTGGTAGAGGAACTGACCCCTGACAGCTTGTCAGACCTCTTGCTCTCAGCCAGGGTCGTTTCATACCCGACCCCTACAGAGAGCATTCTGGGAAACTGTTAAAACATTATGTCACCGAATCAGAACTTGACAATTTTGTGCTTCTAAAACGTTCGCTTTTTTGCCACTTGAAAGTTAGGATTTTGCGGAAAACGTAAAGTACTCCATTAGAATAATTATTGCACGCTGGGCTCTGTTTGGGAGGGATGGTTTGGTTGTTTTTTGTGCTGTTAGTGTTGAGTTGATGTCTTTGGTTTTGCTGTGCTGTCAGTCAACCACCTCAACGCAAATCCAATCCATTACGCTGCCCTCTCAGGCTGAAAGATGGCAGCCATTATTCCGTCAGCATGTCTGCTGTGCACCACACCGTAACCTTAACACACACACAGCTGTCGGCCGCACACACAAACCACATATGCTCACACACATTCGAACAAACATGTGCACAGACCCAAAAATGCACACACACACACACAGTGCCGCAACAGTTGTTGGCTGCTGCCTCTTGCATGCCTTCCTCATCCTCTCTCTTTCGCTCATTCCGTCACATCCTTCCAGCCCTGCATGGGTATGCGCTGACACCGACAAATGTTACCTTCGCCATCTGCGCCGCTTAAAGAAACACTTGACGATTTTCCATTTTTACACCCCCAAGCTTGTGTTGTTGTTTTTTTTTCGTTGCTTCCATCCATTCATGCCTATGAAAATCGGGCCCGTTGAGTGAATGGAAATAGTTTTATTTCATTCTTCTAAGAGGAGGAATGCGATCCGATGTGAGAATAACTCTAGGAGATGAGGTAACACATGACTGCATTCACTTCCAACCTTCAGATAACACCAGCGCCGCTTGCTAATGACTTTAACAGGTCTTGCTAATTGCAAAAAAGCATTCTGTTTAACAGTTACACTTTAAATGTCATGTTACTTTTATAATATTGCATTTGGCAAAACAATAGATTGAATCAGGCTTGTTTAACACCCACCTACTCATATGCAAACAATTTTCTGATTCAACTTATGAATAATGATATGGCACTTTGGGAATATTATATAATCTCCATTAAATACTTAAATATATCGGATTTTGTAATAATCATCTCGGACTTCCTTTTTCCACCCATAGTTCCTCTTCCTGTCTGAGGTGTTGCAGTGGAGAGCCCAGACCACTCCAGATCACGTGCTCTTCACCCTCCTCAGCTCAAGGGTATGATGTGTATTTTGTATTACATAGTATATATATTCTTTTAAATATATTCTCCTTTTAAATTAATTAATAAAATATAAAATGTATATATACATACATTACCGTTTAAAAGTTTGGAGTCAGTAAGATGTTTATTTATTTATTTATTTTAAAAAAGTCTGCTCACCAAATATGCATTTATTTGATGAAAAATAAAGGGAAAACAGTAATATTGTGCAATATTATTACAGTTTAAAATAAAAGTTTGGGATCAGCAAGTTTTAATTAATTAATTTTTTTAAATGAAGTCTGCTCACTAAATCTGCATTTATTTGATAAAAAATCAAGTTAAAACAGTAATATTGTAAAATATTATTACAATTTAAAATAACTACTTTCTATTGTAATACATTTTAAAATGTTATTTATTCCTGTGATGCAAAGCTGAATTTTCAGCATCAATACTCCAGTCTTCAGTGTCACATGATCCTTCAGAAATCATTCTAATATGCTGATTTGGTGCTCAAGAAACATCTATTATTATGGAATGCAGTTGCGCTTACGATTATTGTGAAAACTTTGGATTTTTTTCATTTTTTAAGTATATATTAGATTTTTTAAAATTAAACAAAACTACTTTTATTCTGGGTTAAGAAGGTGTCAGCTAAACATTAAACTTGTTTTCAAGTGTGGTCCTACAAAGAAATGTCTTCGTTTGTTTCTGCACCATTTCCCCCCTCTAGGGAGCAGGAATTGGTTTCATAAATGATGCTGCCCTGGTTTTTCGAGGGATACTTTTTTTAATATACTAAATATGCGGCCATTTATCATCGCAGGCTATTTTGAACACCACATGCCCTCCATAGAAAAGTTGTGATAACTCATCCTGAACTGAGAACTGTGAGAAAACTGACATGTTTGTGTATGTGTGTGAACGAAGGGAACAGTCCTGAGCTCACTGACGTGTCTTCAGTTGCATAAGCGGGCGGAGAAGATAGCAGCCATGTTGATGGAGCGAGGCCACCTGCAGGACGGTGATCACGTTGCGCTGGTGTACCCGCCTGGTACGACACCATCAGCTACACATCTACAGCTCTAAATCTGTGATCAGTCCCACTATATTCATATTCTTATACCCGGGGGTCTCAAATTATGTGGCATCAGGTGAACGGTTGAACAGTTTAGTGCAGTAACTATGTCTAAGATTAGGACACCAGACATTTGACTTGGATATAATGGACAGAACTTATTTAAAGGGATAGTTCATCCAAAAATTAAAGTTCTGTCATAGTTTACTAACCCTCAAGTTGTTCCAACCTAGTATGAGTGTCTTTCTTCTGTTGAACACAAAAGAAGATATTTTGAAGAATGTTGGTAACCAAACATCCATAGTATTGTTCTTTCATACTGTGGAAGTCAATGGCTACCGAGAACTGTTCAGCTGTCTCTTTAAATGTACTTGATACTTGAGAGACCCAATGAAATTAGCGGATAATTTAAGACCAGTAATCTAGGATCAAATGTTAAAATCGACTCATATATGCATTTTTAATTTACAGGAATCGATTTGGTTGCTGCCTTTTACGGATGCTTGTATGCCGGCTGTGTACCAATTACAGTGCGACCCCCACACCCGCAGAACATCGCCACCACCCTGCCCACTGTGAAAATGATTGTAGAAGTGGGTGTTGAAATGAAATCCTTTCTTATATAGTTTGATAAGTTAAAAAATGGCCACTAATGTATGAATTTGTGTTCAGGTGAGCCGATCGGCCTGTGTGATGACCTCACAGGTCATTTCCAAGCTCCTGAAGTCAAAGGAGGCATCTGCCGCAGTGGACGTCAGGTCGTGGCCTCCTGTTCTGGACACAGGTGAGAGTGGGTCAAAGGTCAGATGGCTTCTTAATGTCTAAATGAACATTCACTTAATATCGTACATGTTTTCCAGATGATCTGCCAAAGAAGAAGCCCCCTCAGCTCTACAAACCCTCCAATCCAGACACGCTGGCTTACTTGGACTTCAGCGTCTCCACTACCGGGATGCTTGCAGGAGTAAAGGTGAGTATTAATCATCCCTTGTTGTGTGTAATAAGAAACCCCTGCTCTTTATTTCCCCAACACAAAAAAACAGGAAGAAAACGTTTGAAAACTCATCTCAGAGACATAAAACCCTCTCAGTTAGCCGCTGGTGAGATCAGGTGTCATATGCACAGAGGAACTTTTCTTCTTTATTGTTTAGAGATGAAAACCAGGTTTTGAACAGACAGCCGCTATTATGTCATAGGAGCCATGAGTGTTTGCGGAGACCACCCAGTATTGTGTAGTTCTTCTGTTCTTTTGACCAAGAACTGATCTGTTCAGTCCCTCAGAAGTCCTGTTCAGCCATATACATACCCCATACACTTATATTTGCTAGCATTTCCACATGGCAGCACACAAAATAACTCACGAGTCCTCATTGTCTCATTATGAATAAAATCAAGCACAGTTGTGTGGCATATTATGGTTTTAGTTTTAGTTAACTGTATTCATTATATTTGTATTTTAATTTCTTATATTTTTTATGTGTCTTCTCAGATGTCCCACACAGCCACCAGTGCCTTTTGCCGCTCTATAAAGCTTCAGTGTGAGTTGTATCCCTCTCGTGAGGTGGCCATCTGCTTGGATCCGTACTGTGGCCTCGGCTTTGTCCTCTGGTGCCTCTGCAGGTGAGAGACGTCGCCTGATACAATCACAATCATCCTAATAGAGCAGGTTAAAGGCCTGGTCACAACAAGATTTCAACAGGAAACAATGCATCTTTATGAACTCATTCACATCGTGTCCGCAGTTTTGTTGATTTGTCTTTTTCAAAGGAATGTTTAGGGTTCAATACAAGTTTAGCTCTGTTTCCTTAGAAAATTATTTCCATCCCTCAGTTTGTAAAAACAAGCAATAATTGTTTTTACAGTTAGAATGGAAACCTGTGGGGCCTGCCATTGCACAAAATAAATGATAAAATATACACTACCGTTCAAAAGTTTGGAATCAGTACGATTATTAATGTTTTTTAACGAAATTTCTTATGCTCATCAAGGCTGTATTAATTTGATCAAAAATGCAGAAGAAACCCTGTAATTTTGTGAAATATTATTGCAATTTAAAATAACAGTCTTTTTCAGGATTCTTTTATAAAAATAATTTAAAAAAAACTAAAAAGGACAGCATTTATTCAAAATAGAAATCTTGTGTTATAATATACAGTATCATTCAAAAGTTTGGGGACAGTACATTTTTTTCTTTTTTTTTTTGAAAGTAAGGAATGCTTTTAATTCAGCAAGGATGTGTTAAATGAATAAAACGTGATAGTAAAGACTTATATTGTTAGAAAAGATTTCTATTTTATAAAAATGCTGTTCTTTTAAACATTTTATTAATCAAAGAATCCTAAAAAAAAGTATCACAGGTTGCAAAAAATATTAAGCAGCACAACTGTTTCCAATATTGATAATAAATCAGCATATTAGAATGATTTCTGAAGGATCATGTGACACTGAAAACTGGAGTAATGGCTGAGGAAAATTCAGCTTTGCATCACAGAAATAAATTATATTTTTAAGTATATTAAAATACAAACTGTTGTTTTAATTTGCAATAATATTTCACAAAATGACAGGGTTTTTTTTCTGTATTTTTTAACAAATAAATACAGCCCTGATGAGCATAAGAGACTCTATTAAAAAACATGAAACATCTTACTGATCCTGAACTTTTGAACCTCAATGTACATTATTTTAAATAAATGAAATTAATTTAAATAAACTTTATTCATTTATTTACATATTTATGGCGAACCTTTACTTAAGTGCTTTACAGAAAAAAAACTAATATAGTATAATATATAATTAGTGCTGTCAAATGATTAATCGCTATTAATCGCATCCAAAATAAAAGTTTTTCTTTACATAATGTATGTATGTGTACTGTGTATATTTATTATGTATATATAAATACACACACACATGCATGTATATATTTCAGAAAAATATGTTATGTTTATATATTAAATATATTTATTTATAATCTAAATTATATAAATATAGACATGTAAATACATGTAAATATTTTCCAAAATATATACTGTATGTGTGTGTATTTATATATACATAATAAATATACACAGAACACAGACATATATTATGCAAACAAAAACTTTTATTTTGGATGCGATTAATCGTGATTAATCGTTTAACAGCACTATATATAATGAATCAGTAAAATATATAAACAATAAAAACAAATTCAGAGAATAAAATAGAACTAAAAAATAAGAAAATAAAATGCAGAAAACGTATTTTAGTTTGCACTTATTCAGTTTTTGTTCTATTTTAATATATCTTTTTTAAATATCTTCCAACTTCCAAACATCTTTTTACAAGACTTAATCATGTATACTTTATATACATGAGGTTTTAATCACTAATCTTGGCTGTCTAAAGTTATATGCCATTTCCACCACAAATAAAACTGATTTTTTTTCCCCAGAAGAATGAATATTGCTTTCACAAAACTACAAATTCACTCAATTATGAGTCGGTTGCTGTAATGAAGACAGTAATTAAAACTGAGCAATAGTTCAAAATGTGGCCACAGATCCACTATTTTTTTTTAGTAGTTCGGATACGTAACAATTCAGTCATGCAGTTACAGTTCATCATTGGAGTATTTTATATTTCCCTGGCATTTAGTCGCATCAGTGAAACACTGATGGCCGAAACGCTCTGCAGGCAGGCGAGCCGCACAAGTATTGAACTGCTTCCTTGAAAAATCGTGGTTTTGTGCTGCGTTCACACGAGTGTGTGTGTTTTTATGCTGTGCTGTGTCTCCTCTAGCGTAAAGTGTGTGCTCAGCTCCCGTCTCGCTTGACTGATGTGTTGTTCTCCCAATGTGTCTTATTTGTCAGGGTGGGCAGGTTCCTCCGCTCTTGTGTTGTGTGGTGGTAACGTTGTGTTTTCTTCTGTCTCTTCCCACTGGGTGAAGTGTGTATTCAGGGCATCAGTCCATCTTGATTCCCCCGTCCGAGCTGGAGGTGAACCCCGCTCTGTGGCTGCTGGCTGTCAGTCAGTTTCGGGTCAGAGACACGTTCTGTTCATACTCCGTCATGGAGCTTTGCACCAAGGGGTTGGGCCTGCAGACAGAATCCCTCAAGGTACCGGATTCTCTCTAAAGTGTCAATCATTCGCTTCCTTTCCTTCCTGAGGAAGCTCTGAAGCCATTTTTGGTTAGATTTCATGTTATATTTGCGGCAGTGACAGAAGGTGATTGTTGGTGGTCTTGCGTGTGTGAGTGTTCTGTGTTCAGGAGGTGTGACTGTGTGTAATTAACGTCTGTTCTGAGTTAGTGAAGGAAAGGCCGTCCGTGCCTCCTGGCGAGCCTGTCTTGTAAAATCTTGTTTTATTTACTCTGATTTAGTCATTGAGATTGCCATAGTTACTAACTGCAGTCTGGAGCCGAGTACAGTTTATTAACATCACAACGATCAATGAGGAGGAAAAAGGAGACATTTTTTGGTATAATGAGGTAGAACTGTGAAAATGTTTTCTTTTACCCAGACTTTTACAAGACTCTTCTTTAAATGGAGCTTAATGAAAAACATTAGAATAAATATAATGTATAAATTGACCCTGTTAACTTTTAGTGCATCTAAAGAAAAATATATTATATTATATTATATTTGTAATTGATTATGGTTATGATTAGAATTATATTATTATTTTGTAATGTATTATAATAATAACACAGCCTTGACAACATCAGCTGATAAAAAAAGAATCATTGAAAATTTGTACATTTAAAATTAAAATATTTTAATATAAAAGTATATCTGAAGTTATTTAAATATATTAATATCGATATTTAAATGTGAAAAATAATATATAACTATATATTAATTATAATAATAAATAAATCATTAAAATATAATGTAAAATTTAAATGTATAATATATAATGTAATATAAGTATTATATGTAAATAATACTTTTCACTGAATTATTAGCTGATATCAACAGCACTGTGTGGGCTGGAAAAATAATATCAACAAGTAATATCATAGTAGCATAACATCCACGATCCAGTCCAGTCCTGATGTGTACAGTCAATCCTATGCTACATTATTTCTCTCTGGGTATTATATTTGGTCAAAAGGCATTTTTGGTATGTTTATGAATTATAATTCGGAATATGATTATATTAATATAATTAATATAATCTATTATAATACCTTGGTGACATCAGCTGGTGGGAATGAATCCTTAAAAATTATTACATTTAAAAAATAAAATACATTAATATTAAATATATTTCCAATGTAATATATATTTAATTAATTCATATACTGTATATTACTGTATTATTATTGATAAAAATAAGAATTATTAATGCTGTTGTATTTATGTATTGTTTTATCGTTTTAAAAATGTTGCAAGTTAAATATATATTATTATTTATTTTTAATAGCACTAAATGTTTTAGTTACACTTGACAAAATGTAAAGGCTGATGACTCATTTGCTCTCTCTCTGTCTTTCTCTGTCCTGTCCCTAAGTCCCGTGGACTTGACCTGTCCCGTGTGAGGACGTGTGTGGTCGTCGCTGAGGAGAGGCCCAGGATAGCCCTCACCCAGTCCTTCTCCAAGCTCTTTAAAGACCTGGGCCTGCACCCGCGAGCCGTCAGCACTTCCTTCGGATGTAGAGTGAACCTGGCCATCTGCCTGCAGGTTAGTGTGTGTGTCAGCAGTTAATCTAGTGCTGACCAGAAAACACGAGGCAGAGATTGGGCCGTAATCCCAATCCCAGCGTTGTTTTAGCAAGCCAACTGCAGCCGGGATTAGTGTTTAGACTTTGCGAGAGGATTTCGTTGTGCCTTTAGTTTGGGTTCTGAGTGAGAGTAGAGCAGCATTATTGGATATCCTGAGGTTATCGAGGTAAAATCAGGTCAACGTTGAAGTAAACGTATATGTAGAACACATGTCAAAAATAGTACTTGTCAACTGATATGGGGTTTTCCAAAGCTGCTGCTGAGTAGAGTGGCCAGTTGATGATATAATGCTGGTATATCGTTCATATACTCATTCAATATTGCTATTTCTACTATATTTTTGATCAAATAAATGCAGCCTTGGTGAGCAAAAACATTAAAAACCCTACTGATCCCAAATGTTTAAATAGTACTGTATAAAATATAATAAAACAACACTATAATCAGCATTTCATGCCCATTAATTTATTTATTTGGTAAGTATCTATGCATTAAGTGGGGTAATGCCTTTGTCATGAAATAAACCTCCTAACACAAGACTCTGAGCAGTTATAACTTCCACCCACCTGCTTTCATGAAGAATTTTTGTTACCAGGCAAAAAGCACCACACCACTCAGTCATACTACAGATGTTTCTACGGTTACATACTAGAGATATGAATTGTTTTACACCTAGGAGTCTAATGACCATTAAATCATAAAATACTGTGAACAACCTCACATGCAAAAATGAGAAGCTTTGAGTTCAACTAAAGTCAAAATGAATGAAATCTTACAATATTATTATATAATATATAATTACAGTAGTCAACATTTAAAGTGGATCAAAACCTTTCATCAAAGTCGTCCTAAAACCTAAAACCAAAATGCCTTCTTGTCTTAGGACAACTTTGATTAACTTTTTGATCCACTTCAAATGTGGACAGCTGTATAATCTTATTATAATATAAATATAATCTAGATATAATCTCATTATAATATAAATAGAATCTATTATAATAACAGCCTTGGTGACATCAGCTGCTAAGAAAAATAATTAGAAATTATTTGAGTTAAAATTAAAAT
>NW_015660889.1:833177-853544 GCF_001515625.1 Sinocyclocheilus rhinocerous
ATATATATATACAGTCACACATATATATATGGGTAGTTGACAAATATACCGTAAATGAGTCCTATGGTGTGACAGCAAAAAAAAAAAAACTAATGAAGAAAAATCTCTCTTATGCTATTTGTATATTATTAACAATTATTAACAAGAAATTAATTATTAATAATGATTAATTATTGTTTTCTAAATTTTATTGTTACACCATAGGACACATGTACGGTGTATATATATGTCAACAACCCATATATATATATATACATACATACTGTATTGGGCCGTATATATGCTATATATATGCTGTATATAAAACTGTAAATATTATATTTACATATAAGACTGTCTGGGTCGGGAAAAATAATATCGATCAACAATATCTTCACTTCTTATTATTTTGTCACTCTGCATGTTGTTTTTTTGTTCTTTTGTCCCACATGGCTCTCATTTCCTCCTTTTGTATTTCATATTTATTCCTTTTCTTTGTCACATCCATAAATCTTCACCCAATATTCCTCTTTCCTCACTCTCTCCCTGTCTCTCATCTGCTCACTGGCTGATGTAGCCCCACAGGCTCGGGAAGCTTGCGGATCAGGTAGGGAAGTCCAAACGCTCCCCGCTCGATCTGGCACTGGGTGTGGAATGGGGTCCGACTTTAGCCTTTTTACCCCTCAGCTGCTGGGCTCTTGATCCTTGCGGTGTGTGGCTTTTGCTAATGTAGTGGACGTGATCGGCTGGATCCGTCCCAATCAGTGTGACTAATTTATCAGACTAATGGCTGACCTAATGAGCTGCTTTCCTGGACTCAGTTTTGAACAGGAAAGATGCCCTCGGTTTGATCTTACCTCAGAGCAGTGAGATCCAACCCTCCCCATGTGAGATTGCCGCTCACCTGGACTTAAGAGTTGCGTGTTACTGTGCAGCTGCAGTCATTAGTAGTGTTCCCGTAGTGTAGAGCTCTATAATCACGGCCATTAGGTGGAATCGTGCTTCCCCTCCCTCGTCCGCCACATTGTTTTGCCGTGACATCACAAACACAAGGGGCTTTGTTCGGAACACGAGTGCCTACACATGAAATATCACAGACTCCAGCACTGTGTGAGTCAGTGATCTGAAATGCGTCTCTAAGGACCGTGTCTTGTCGACAGAGCCGATTGTTGTGCTTCAGACACAGGGAGACCTCTGCTGGCCTGTTTCTGTTTGTGAACTACATATAATAGAGTGCTGGCGGAATGACTTGTGTTTTGTAGGACAAAACCTGAAAGCCAGCATTTTTTTTTTATCACTTCAGGATTCATTGTCCCAAAGTCAATGGTTAAAAGGCCTGAAATTAGGTCTGAGGTTTACATAAGCCCAAGATATTTTCACATTTTATTCTATGAGATAAAATACATAAAAAATAGCAGCTTTTTAAAACTTTTGACTAGTCTTGAAAAAGGCAGTTGCTACGAAGTGGCTAAATGGGACAATGAAAATTGTCTGGGACATTAAAGGGATAGTTCACTCAAAAATGAAAATTCTGTCATTAATTACTCACCCTCATGTCGTTCCAAACCCGTAAAATCTCTGAATAAAGTCGTTACAATATTCTCGTAGCTTCATAACATTACGGTCGAACCACTGCTGTCACATGGACTATTTTAACGATGTCTTCACTACCTTTCTGGGCCTCGAACATGTCAGTTGCATTGCTGTCTATGCAAGGTTAGAAAGCTCTCAGATTTCATCAAAAATATCTTAATTTGTGTTCCGAAGATGAACGAAGGTTTTACGAGTTTGGAATGACATGAGGGTGAGAAATTAATGACAGAATTTTCATTTTTGGATGAACTATCCCTTTAAACGTCTTCACACCAAGAAAGTGATTTACCAAATAGGTGAAATTGCACTCTTTCAAGCTATTCTAATTCAACATTTTAAGGGAAAATGTTTAAATAAAGACTGAAAGAGAAGCTTAATAGTTGTGATGTGGAAGTCAGGCGACCATTGTGTAGTTTGTTTATAGCCTACAATTTAGCTTTTTACTTCTGGTAAATGTATTTAGGCTTCAAAATTCATAAGTCGTGTTCATTTGTGAAGATTTTCAGGATGAACAAAACATGTAAATATCAAACGTTTGTTGGTCACAGAGCTTATTTTCTGCAATGATCCAAAATCCAATGGAAAAATCCTATTGGGGTTTTGTCAAGGGAACCAGGGTGATACTAACATCTGTGTTGGCCTACCAAAATCCATCATCACTGCAGCACTCAATTCTAGATATTTTTTCTTTCTGATGGAGTTGGGGCGTCTGAGTGCCTCATAATGAACAGTCATTGCAAGTTCAGTAATGATCAGATCAAAATGATGAGTGTTCATTTGTAGCTTGTACTCAAAGGCAGCAGTTGTTTGTATTCTGTCTGTTCATTTCTCAGTTATATTATTCCATAAAGGCCATTTTACATGACTCACGTCGACGGTCCTCAAATGCAGCAAACTCTTAGGAGCGATGCACAGTTGAAACGCTGTAACGTGATGTGCTCAGTTTGCTGCTGACCTTGCAAAGTGTCGACAATGATTACTGGACAGTTCACCTGACATAAGGAAAATCCAAATGGAAGAGAGACTGATCCTGTATATCAAGCTGTATGATATATCGTCAAAGCAATTTTATGACATTCTGAAAGTGATTTATGACCAAAAAAAGACATGCGTGTAGCTGGTTTTGTTTGCTTTAGAGATGAACCAGTATTAAAATTCTTATAATAATTATAATTTGATCAATACTAATTTGTTTAAAAGAATATAAAAAAACACTAAAAATAAATCTCACATTGCACATTGACTAACACATTTTACGGGTAAAGAAATAAAATAAGTTTGATTTGTTGAGAAAAAAAAATCATATAAACGTATGAGGTGGCAAGGGGGGCCTTTTAACCCACAGTCGACACAAAAGGCCCCCAGTATTGATATAAATACTTCAGTTAGAGTAATATGTTTTGCATTAAGCTTAACTCAATACAACCACTTCAACAATATTTTACCATATTCTGTTTTTTTTTATTATATAAAACAGTTAGATTTAATTCAATAAATAGGCTGTAAGTAAAATTAGATAATTTAAAAAATAAAAATACAGATTCTGAAAGCTTCTTAGAGTTTTTGAAAGAGACCTCAGTAATTAAATATGGTTTTACAGAAACAATAAATTATATTTTATATGATTAATATAATTTTTAAATAGGATGGTTTCATTATAAATTTGGTGATTATCTCTAACTTAATAAATGAGATTGACCATTTAAATCTAACCATGTCAGCAAATGAAAAAGTCAGATATTTATTATCATGTCAATTGTTGTGCCTTTAGCCCCAGCAATGGGACACTTTTTACCCCCAAAAAACTGTACTTTTACATATTCTTCAGTTGATTTGATTACTTGATTTACAAGCAGACCTTTGTCTCCAAATATGTTTGGTAACTTTATAATTCTCATTTGCAGCATTTACAACAATTTTCATTTGACCATTGTAAATAACATTAAATATTAGATCAACTCGTTGCTGTCAGACCAGCCAAATTTTCGAGGTGCATAGTGAACCTCGGATGTTTAGAAGTGCTGCGGTCAGTTCATCTAGTGGTTCAGAAGAAAAACTTGAGTCTTTTACCCCTAGTCTATAATATAAAGGCAGAAATCCCCAAATTTGGCCGTCCATGACACAATCTGCTGCACTTTTCATGTGTAGGTCAAAGCAGCGTATTACGCTTGTGTTGAGAGGAACATTGAAGCCCTGATGGGAGTCTGAAAGAGCCTTAAGGCAGACCTAAGTGTATAAAGCAGCCGGTAAACACTCTGCCGTCCATCCAGTGGCGAAAGATCTGCAATACTGGGGAGCTTTCACCGCAAGCAAACATTCAGATCTTTGAAGGGTCTGTCGGCTTTCATCTGCGGCCGTCTTTTTCTCTGCTTCACAAACACCCACACATTTGTCATCCCGGCTTCATAAACGATTCCTATTTTTCGCTCTGCTCTCTAAAACGCCTCCGTTCCAGGCATCATTTATAACCGTGTGCCTTTGAGGGTGATGGTTTAAATTTTAGGTTGTTTTTGTCTCGGTTTGCTGCTTGTCTCGCCTTTTTTTCCCCCTCAAACTCCTTTTTCACCATTTTCAGTCTGTGATCTCTAGGCTCTGCTACTAACTAGTTAACAGCTGAAGTTGGTTGACTCGGAGGAAATTGACCGGTTCTACCCCTCCCCTAGAGAACTCACTCGTAGCTAGTTCTCTGTGCAGTATAAATTGTATTAGTGTGTATCTCCTGATTAATGGCTTCATGATGTGCGTTTCAGGGGACATCAGGACCAGACCCGACTACTGTGTACGTGGACATGAGAGCTCTCCGACACGACAGGTGAGAGATTTATTAATGACAGACTTCACTGAGAAATCAAAGTGGAGAACTATGCAAAATAATGATAATGGAAATGAGTCCAGTGAGCTGTGATTGGAGCACTGGTCAACAATACAGGTTTTCCATTGAACAGTGTTGCTGGTGATATTTGGAGAGTAGAGTGAATTATGTCTGATAAAATGTTGCAATAAATGATATAATTTTTCATATAATAGCAAATTAGGTGTACTTTTTTGTCTTTATGTTGTTGTGTTGCATAATATAAAGCTGCCAGACATTTCTTATTAATGATCTTTTTGTTTGGTTTATGTGCATTAAGCAAATAAAGAAAATAATCAAATTAGAGGAAGTACCTTTCATTGTAAAGTATTTAATTCTCTGAATTTCCCAAAAATTGGAATTACCACATAATTATGAAGTATAAACAATTTAGTTGTTGAAATTCCATTATGTATTTACTTGTTGAATTCATTCATATTTATTTTGTTACATTTAGCTTATTTGTTGAATTTCCATCAAATATACTTTGTAATATGTTAAATTTTCCAAGCATTGTGAGAAATATTAAGTGTGATATTATAAAGGTAACATGTTTTTTTACTGAAGAATTTAAAATATTATGCTGAGAATATTTACTTCAAGTCAACAACGTATCTTTTTAAAACCTAACCTTAATTAATGTTAATTGTGTAAAACTTTCAAGTAAAATCTTTTTTTAATTTTTACTTTTCAAAAGTGTTTGTTGGTAGAATACAATAACCACAAATAAAGTCGTGATTTCTGACCTGCGATTGTAATAATATGGAATTTAGTAAATCTGTTACTTTACTTAATATCTTAAGTTAATTTGTTAAGTAGATATTCGATAAGGCCTACTTTGTAAAAAATCTTTTAATTAATTCTCACAATAATAATAAAATAAAATCTCAAAATAATATATTTTTTTAAATAATAATAAAAATAAAATAATTTTTTACAAGCTTTTCAAAAGACAGTAGTTAAAAGCAAATCGTTGTGATTGCTGTATATCTGCACATTTGTTTTGTACTGTATGCATATGCATTTTTCTCTAGTGTTATTTTGGTCATGTTCACTCTGAAAATCGAATTTTATTTACTCAGGAGTGTCGGAATGTGTTTTTGAAAATGTCATTCATTAGTCGTGTCCACGTGTGTTTATGAGCTGATAATTGATCATTTGTCAGGAAAGCAACAGTGTGCTTGTTTTTCCTCAGAGTGCGGCTGGTCGAGCGAGGCTCCCCACACAGTCTCCCGCTCATGGAGTCTGGAAAGGTACCTGCAGGGCGCTTTACAACAGTTTTAGTTCGACTCCATCTGCCTGTGTGTTTTGCAATGATTACATTACTGAATCTCAATTTCATCCTCTACCAGATTTTACCCGGAGTTCGAATCATCATCGCCAATCCTGAAACCAAGGGCCCGCTGGGAGACTCCCATCTAGGGGAGGTGAGTTCGTATTGCAGGATAAAGATTAAGTTTAAATCATCTGTGGCTCTTTATGTCTTCATGTGTTCCTGGTCTGTTTTGTGTCTCTAGATCTGGGTTCACTGCACCCATAACGGCAGCGGTTACTTCACGGTGTACGGCGATGAGGCCCTGCAGTCTGATCACTTCAACTCACACTTGAGCTTCGGAGATACGCAGACCGTATGGGCGCGTACCGGCTACCTGGGCTTCCTCCGCAGGACCGAACTCACAGATGCAAGTGGAGGTGATTATGCATGTTTTGTCCTGTTTATTTTGTTTTTAACTGGTAGTCTAAGAAGGATACTAAGATCTGCTGTGTTTCCAGAGCGGCATGACGCTCTGTATGTAGTGGGCGCTCTGGATGAAGCCATGGAGCTGAGAGGAATGAGGTATCACCCCATCGACATAGAGACCTCCGTGATACGCACCCACAAGAGCATCATGGAATGGTACGACCTTCTCGCTTCCAATCCAAGTACCTTTTTTCATTTGATTTTTTCAGGCATGTACTGATATTAAAATGTGGCCATTTATTTATGTAAATTAAAATGTATACAGTTTATACTATTATGTATAAATGAAAAATAAAACACTTAAAACTAAACTAAAATATATTTTGATATTCAGAGTTATATCATTTTATCTAAATAAATGGGGGGAAAAACTAAAATTTGTCAAAATGATTATTTACAGTGGGTACGGAAAGTATTCAGACCCCCTTAAATTTTTCACTCTTTGTTATATTGCAGCCATTTGCTAATTATTATATTATTTATTTTGATACTAAAATGTATATCATCGATACTATTTCATCTAAAAATACAAAAAAATTTAACTTTAATTTATTATTAAAATGTTTATTTATGATTATTATAATGTATATTCATACTATTTTATCTAAATAAAACAAACAAATAAAATCTGTCAAACGGATTGTTTTGATATTAGAATGTATATTATCTATACTATTTTCTCTAAATAAATTGTCTAAAACATTTATTAAAAATAAAAAGTTTAATTTATTTTGATATTAAATTGTATACTAATTATACTATTTTGTCTAAATGAAAAATAAAAAAATTCAAACTAAATTCAAATTCATTTTGATTATTCAAATGTTCACTCTATACTTTTTTTTTCTATATAAATGAAAATACAACACTTAAAACTACACTCAAATTAATTTATGGAAGTGAAGTGAAATTAATTGATGTACTTTTTGATATTAAAATGTATACTATCTATACTATTATGTCTAAACAAATTAAATAAAATACTCAAAAAATAAAATTAATCATTTTAAATTCTACAAGTGAACTTGGCCATCATAATGTTACGATTTACAGTATTACAAATGTATATTGCTTTTTTAGATTGTTAAAGATTAAGACATTTAAATGTATTATATTTTTTTAAATACAATTTAATACATAAAACTTGCCACCATCAAGAATTACAAGTCATTTTATCAGTGAAATCTCAATCAGCAGTTGTATTTTAAGCATCACTTATGTTCTGATTGGTTAAGTTCAGTTGTCATTGAAGATAAATGACTTCCTGTCACTTTGTGGCTACTAATAACTGTCAGTGTGAACGGCCATTTAGAAAGGACATGTTTTAAATGAACTGATCTGTTGGTTTCAGTGCGGCGTTTCCCTGGACCAACCTGCTGGTGGTGGTCGTGGAGCTGGAAGGTTCAGAACAGGAAGCACTGGACCTGGTTCCTTTGGTGACCAACGCGGTCCTGGAGGAGCACTACCTGATCGTAGGCGTGGTGGTGGTGGTGGACATTGGCGTCATTCCCATCAACTCTCGTGGAGAGAAACAGAGGATGCACCTGCGAGACGGCTTTCTAGCCGATCAGCTGGACCCCATTTATGTGGCATATAACATGTAGCATGAGTGTACGCGTGTATGTTTGCCGACTGCACATGACCGGTTGGGCGATCTTCCGCAAATGGACACTTACTGGGAGAAACTTTGAGAAGTGATAACCAAGCCAAACGGCAAAACAGATTGGCAGAAGGATTCGGTCTCCTGAAAGGAAGAAGAATCGCCTCTGCTTCTGCGTGTGTGCGCGTCGCTTTGTTTTCACGTGAGGTGTTGCAACATCATTTTTATTCCGCCCTACATGAGCGAAGGGTATTTTTAAATATCTGCATACTATGGCGAAATGTGCGTTTTAGATTTCCCGATGATTTGGAGTAACTTGTTGAAAGTAGACGCGATATCCGTTCATTTGAAAAAAAAAGGTACAACGCCAACTTGTTACATTTGTACGTACGTTGCAGCTGTCCTTCAGCAACTTGCCGGTTTAGTTTTTCAACCTTTGTAAATGTTCTCGAACAGCGGGAAGCAAAAACGAAGAAAAAACGTCCCCTGCTTGTTCGATCCCTCCATGTTTAATATCATTGTACAAAGCTGAAGGTGAACACAAAGTCGGTTGATATTGTGTAATTATGTACAGATAATAGTTCTTATTTATTTTGCTCTTTTTAGAATCGGTGAGCGAAGACATTTGGAAATGTTTTCCTCATTAAATAATATTGCTGATATAAAACATTGTATCATCTTGAGTGAGTAGTATCACATCAAGTCTATGTAAAAATATAAATATACGTACAAATATATATAAAAAGGAAATATATATATATATATATATATATATAAAATAAGATCTACAAATCACCAGTGAAACATTTCTAATGCAGTAGGCTACTTCCCATTTGCATGGTGTCTGTTGTAGAGAGAATCAACTGACCGAGCGAACGGTTAGGCTAATAATACGAACTCATAGGACTTTGAAGACGATGTCAAACATGCGGAACAAATGCTTCAGTTTTTCTAATTGAAACGAAATCGCTGCGCCCTTTCCGAGAGAAAACGAACCCTAAAAATGTGCCTGGAATTTTGTTTACATTTTGCTTTTATGACTCAAATCTGCACCGCAATTTGTTACGTTGTTTTTATTTGCTCGGATTGAATTTTTAACTTGTTTTGTATCGTTTTTCTGTGTGATTGCATCATTATTTATTGACACAGGCTTTTACACAACTGCGTTTTTGTTTACCGCTCGAACACCACAGATACCGTTCGTGAGCGTTTGACTTTTAATTCAACGGACTACAGATTTTGGTATTTTCATAAAACAACATTTTACGTTAATGCCTCACAGTTTGCTTTCAACCCCGATCAGCTCACGTGAAATGGATTAAGCTCTTGTTTTTAATCGGTTTATGTGGGGAATACATGCTAAATAAACGCCGGCATATTGTTGGCACATGCAATATGGGCAAAGCATGAAACATGACCGACTGGCTATAATAATGCAAACAATAGCGAAGAGAGGAAAAAGAAGCGTACCATCATTCTTCATTGTACCGGCCGCATTAGAAGGGACGCGTTTTCTGATCTCCTTTTCATAGCACTGGCAATCCGTTAAATCACCATGACAATACGGAGTATTCCGGATTTTATTCTTTTCTTTTCCACATCCTGCCTCGGCGATTGATAATACGGCAGGCGTCACAGACAAAATCGTGGAGATCTACTGCAGTCAGATATCAGCACCCTCTGGCCTCATTGAGGTCTTGGTTTATTTATCACAACCTTTTATTTTACTTTGGAATCGGTGTCATAGACGTCAATACTGTGTATGGGAACTGAGTTTACACTTATTCAGAGAGTGACGATGCAATGTTCTCTTTTTTGTGTTTTTTTTTGTTTTTAAAAAATGAAGGAAATAAGTCTTAACCTGTTCGGAAGCTTTAGTGTTGCCATTCCCATACAAGCGGAAATGTTTCCCCATTCTGAAAAGAAAAAAAAATGTGCGCATAACTTTCAACCTGTGAAGTTATTTCCCTTTTTTGTTGGAAATCTGGACTTAAGTGAGAGTCTGCATGGTGTATGTAAATATTGTTGGTTAGAGAAAAAAAAAGACAACCAAACTAAATTTATTTTGTATGGTGCAGGTGTGTTTGAAATTCTGTTTTGTACACATGATTAAAAGTATTAAATTACACTTTTATACACTGTAAAAAAAAAAAGTGGTGTCAACTTAAAAAAATAAGGCAACTTATCGCAAAGCCTGCTTTGGCCTACGTTCACAAAATATGGTGCAATAAAGTGCTTTGATTGGTAAATTTGTCTTTAAATTTGCGAGACAAAAAAAAAAAACATTGCAAAACTACCACCGGTTGATACGTTTTATTTATATGTAGTACTGTTACATAATGTAATGCAAGAAAGAGGAAATTTTAACACCACATTTTAATTCGTATAAACATGAAAGACAGGTGTTTGTATAGCAGACTTCTCACTGGGTGTCGGAAATTCTCAGTAGTCATTACTCTGTCCGCATAAATATAAGTAAAAAAAAAAAAAGGGTTACTTGCAATTACAAAGTGGTGTCAACTTACCCTAGAAAACCAAAAAGGAGACATACTGCATCACCGATGACACGCAAGAACGTAGATTAACGCAGAGCCCAAAATAAAAGGTACACACAACCTGGTTTCATGCACACTGGAATGGAACATATTACCGTTATATCACAAACATTTTTTTTTCCTTTACAGATCGACTTTATCAAATACAATGTGTTCATGAAATGTACATATGCTAACGTGCAAATGTCATCAGTCACGGTTAGCGGCAAACAGTTATTTACATGTAGTGCAACAGTGAGGTTGGGAAGGGAGGGAGAGAAAGGAGGAGAAATAGGGCAGGACAGAAACCTGGATGTATCAGACGTGATTTAAGACGCATCCAGAACTTCAGAGAGAAACAGAATACAAGTTCACGCAGATATGGATCGGTGCAAAAACATTAGAGAAGAACCTCATGTTCCCCTACATCCTTCAGCTGATTGGTTCTCCCGTTCGACATAGACAACTCTCAAAAACTCTCTAAAGATAGATCTGACCTCATTTGTACTTAACAATTTGTTATTGCAATAATTAAAGGAATAATAATTCACCTAAAAATTCTAATTTTGTCATTTACTCAGCCTCATGTTGTTCCAAACCGGTTTGACTGATGTTCTGGCGAAAAACACAAAAGGAGACGTTTAGCCGAGTGTCCAAGCTGCTCTTTTTCACACAATGAAAGTGGATGGGGACCAGCATTTAAGAAAGCCATACAGGTTTTAACCATTTGAGGGTGAGTAAATGATGGCAGAATTTAAATTATGTAAACTATCCTTTTAACTTTTCTCTTGGATCAAAAAGTGCCACGAAAGGTCATTCTTAAATGATAAAACCCTATAGCGATCATTTATGATTGTTTAATTTACACTGATCTCTGTACAATCTTAAGTCTGATTCAATTTTGCTATATAACGGGATCTTGACAAATTTCATTCTGTCTGGGAGCACTGGTAACGAATTTGCCCACACTTACAAACCTCACTAAAGATCCCACTCGGCAAAGATTTAGTACACTTAAGCTACAGAAATGGACCCCCAAAATTAGCACATAATTTCGTTTTTTCGTTAAAAATTAAAAGGCCTATTTTAAAGTGTAACCATGAAATGTGCATATTCATTAATGGAAGATTGTATCATTCAGACAGACATGACCTGCCATCTTTAAACCCTGTTCCCAAAAAAATGACATCACAACCACTGATAAAAACCAACCTTCGAGTTTAAATGCACCAACTTCACTCAATGCAGGAGGCTGACATGATTCGCTTATATAAAAAAGTCAAATATCTACATTGCTTCGGATTAAGTTGTTAAAAAAAAGATTACTAGTACTTCACATTTCAGCTAGTCTGTATGCAAGCAAGGCTGATTTCCGTCATACAGCAAATAAAAGGGTAAAAACAAAAAGGAAGACGCAATGAGATACCGTTACAATCCAAACATAAAACCATCTCCACAAGGATCGTGAAGTCCCTCGCTGGTTGCCCTGTTAGCGTTCACCGCAACTCAGCAAAATGTTCTGGTAAAAGTGTTCTAAGAGCTGGGGTTTAAAATGCTGGCTAAAAAAAATCAAGAATCCACGGGCAGGGGTGGGTGGTGAGCGGTAAAATCTATCCAATAGCGTGGCTCGTGGATGGGTGGAGTCGAGAGGAGGGGCGTGGCCAGCTGCAGCTCATCTCTTCCGGCGGCAGGTACGTTTGTGATCGGCGTGCCAGTGCTCCTGCTGGCATTTGATGGAGCAGTACGACGTGTTCCAGCAGCAGTGGTACATCGCCTCTTCTTCACAGTTATAACACTGAAAGACGGAATAAAGAGAACAATGAGACGCTAAAAGACTTGCACACAAGAGTTTTGTTCAGTAAAATATACTCATGGATCATCATTCTTATTGGTGCATTTCCTATTGAAAAATAAATAAATAAAAATACAGTCTGCTTCTCTGTTGAAGGGGACATTCTCATTCTAGAGAGCAACTGATTGGACAAAAATCTGTGAAGTGCGGAATGAGTCATTATCTTAGGTTTGTTTTCCCAGTAGAAAGACAAAAATGCTAAAAATGAGTTTTTGTCAATGTTTAGGAGCACAATAGCATATAGATTAACCTCAAAGCCAACATATGTGGACTAAAAGCCACAAAACTCTTATTTTGAGAGGTTATGTTTAGAACTGGGGGTGGGCAATGACCTAAATCTTGTCATTTCATAACAACAATATAGTTATTTTGCTAGAAATAAAGTTACAATTCCAATAAATGTAACAATCTGATAGCAGAAACTAATACCAGACTAACTAATATAAGAAAAAGGGTTTCAAGCAATTAGACAACACCTTTTTATTTATTTTTTTCATTGTGAATCAAATATATTTATCATTAAAGCTAAAAAAAAAAGAGTTATTAAATCAAAACCAGTCGAGTGTTTAATTATGAACAGACTGAAGTACGAACATTTTGACTTTTACGTTCAACTTTACATTCACTTCAGGCGTAACCCACTGTGTTTACGTGAATACTTGCCAAGACTGACATTTTGAAATAATTTCAAATCAACATGCAGCGAAAGATTAAGTCACGCGCTTAAGGCAGGCGTACACGGTGCGATTTTTGCTGTTGTACGAGCTCGCAGGCGATGTGCAAGTGATGAATGCAGTTCTTTATCGGAACATAATGCGCTTTTATCAACTAATTTTAATATCAAGGTCGTCCCGCTCTTTATTTTCTCATTCATCCGCGTTTGATGAATACAGCGATATAAACAATATAGCGAAATCACGACTATATCACGTTCTACTGGACAAAATCATGGTTACCTAGCCAAAAGTTATCGTGTCAGACCCATATGGAGAGCAGCAAAAAATCGGGTGGTGATAGTTTTCTCATTAATGTGTCATTAATCAGGTTAACCAACTAAATTCAACTGAGTTCATCTACAGAGGTATAATACAACCCCAGATCACATTATTGACTCTTTTGAAAATTGTTCTTCATTTCCTAATTCTGCCCTCAGAGCTGCAATATTTCCCAGAAGACAATTTTGGAGTTCAGGAGAGTAATATGCTGGAGAACCATTTCTCATCTCCTAGCAACATATAGAAGCTATAAATAGATTGTAAATACAACAACATGGTGGGTAAATTAGGGCTTCTGGGGAAGAACAAAAAACTAAGAAGAAAAATAATGTTCAAATACTGATGAAGCTGCCAGGAGGAGATGCTCTTTAACAGATCAAGAGTCACATTTGAATGAATTTTACTTAATTTGAGTAATATTAGCAATCATAATGCATTCAAAGTCTGCACACTATTTTTCATTCTAGTGTCTGTTTAGACCTGGTGGAACAGTTATAAAACAGTCATAACTTTTTTTTAAATGCAAATATTGAATCTGATCAGTAACTTTTCAATAATGAGTGAATGTGCAAAAATACAAAGTTTTAAACGTTACAGCATTACTACATTTACAGTCTTTTTATTCATTAATAAATTGAGAAATTCTTTGACATTTTAAAATTTACTTGAATATATTACATCAAATTAATAAGAACAAATAATCTGACTGCTCAAAAACAGTCTGCATTTATAAAACCTACATGTTAATTTGGTAATAAATCAACATCTAAATTATTCTGGAATGTTTATAAATATATGATACATTTTCCATGCTGCAATGATTCATCAGTAGGGGTGCATATATTAATAATTATTAACAAAGTTCAGATCCAAAAGCATTTACAAGATACAAGGAAATCTAAAAACATATTTTACACAAGTGTCCTAGATCTTAAAAAATCTGAATAAAATCATGTGTAAAAGTTGATTCCCAGGTATGGTTGTATCTTTTTATAAAAAAATATATTTCTAAAAATCAAATTAAATGATGTGTTTTTTCATAGTTTTGACAGCTTTTCAAAGTTTGGTTCCCATACTATAAACGAAGCATTTTTTACTGTATCTCTTCCTTGTCAAAATGGACCTGAATGCAATATGATTCGACTGTCTGGAGGTTCTAACAATTTGTATCTACACAAGATCTTCTGAAAGTTCACTCACCCACTGCTTCTTCTTGGTCTGGGAAATAAGTTGTTTATGCTGAGCTACCATCTTCTTCATCTCCTCCATGAGCTCCTCTTTGCACTTCTCCTTCACCTGTTTGCACTTTCTTTCCATCTCAGCCTGCGTGCTGGACACTGCTTTGTTCACCGCCTGCCTCTTCTCTTCCTCCATCTCCGCTCGCAACTGTAAGGACGACCACATTGCTGAGTTTGCTGCAATTTCCCCCTTTTTCCACCAACAAGGGTGGCTTTCTTGGAGGACAAGGGGTATCTTTGTATCTGGCCACAAGAGGGAGTCAGATGTCAGTCCAAAATGAAAGAACGTTCCTCACCTTGTCCAGAGCCTCTTTCAGGACGCGTTCGGTTTCCCGCTTGTTCTCCGCTTTCATCATATCTTTAACGTCGCTGAAGATCTTGGTGTATTTGTCGTGGCACATGCTTTGGCAGCTGGCCTCGTTGACCGTCTGAGTGCCTCGGTGTACCATGCGAGGAGCTGGTGAGGAAGAGGAGGAAGGCGAGCCAGACTTTTTGGTCTGGGTGGAGACGGACATACGCTCAGGTTGATGTGGAACAGCTGTTGGGATCTCTTGACTTGAACTGACGGCTTCCATCTCAGGCTCCGGTTCCTGATAAAACAGCAGGAGATGGTAAAGGTGACGTGAACTCTATACATCACATCTCTTTCAATAGACGCATTGCATTACAAACCTCTTCTTTGGGCTCGGCGACTTGGGAACGGCGGCTCTTTTTAGCTTTGGGCTCTTGGTTGCCTTTCGACTGTCAGTAACATAAGACAACCAGATATTACATAAAGCAAATCCAATCTGGCTTTTTTCAAAATGAAATGCGCCAAAGTGCTCACCTGCTCGTTGGATGTGGAGGAGATACTTGACTCCGCCTCTTCCTGTCTGTCTTCCTGTCTTTCGTGCCTGTCCGACCTGTCATGCTTCTCTTCCAGCTTCCCCTTCCAGGTTCGGCCCTCCCTCAGGAACCGCTGGTGGAGCTCCAGCTCATCACACGCCTTCTTCCACCCCGAGCTGCGCTTCACCTGCAGCTGCTGCACGTTAACTGTGATCTCCTGGATGTTGTCGGAAGGAATCCATGCCCTGCAGCAAAACAGACACGAGCCTGCTGGTTTCACAAGCTAGTTTGCCCACATACAGATCTACACCAGGTCTACAATTAGGTGAGTCAAATCTAGCTTTCAGTAGGGCTGGGAGATACAAAAACTATCATTTTTAGACTTTTGACATTAATACACATATTATTATTTATATACGTACACACATACACTGCCGTTCAAAAGTTTGGGATCAGCAAGATTTTTAATGTTTTTTAATGGGGTGTCTTATGCTCATCAAAGCTGTATTTATTTCATCAAAAATACAGAAAAAAACAGTAATATTGTGAAATATTATTGCAATTTCTAATATTGGTTTCCTATTTTAATATACTTTAAAATATAATTTATTTCTCATTCTAATATGCTGATTTATTGTCAGTGTTGAAACAGTTGTGCTGCTTAATTTTAAATTTTTTGGAACCTGTGATACTTTTTTCTTTGATTCTTTGATAAATAAACAGTTAAAAAGAACAGCATTTAATAAGTCCGCATATTAGAAAATTTAGATCATGTGACACTGAAGACTGGAGTAATGATGCTGAAAATTCAGCTTTGCTTCACAGGAATAAATTATATTTTAAATGTATATTAAAATTATTTTAAATTGCAATAATATTTCACAAAATTTAATTTTTTCTCTGTATTTGTGATCAAATAAATGCAGCCTTGATGAGCATAAGAAACTTCTTTAAAAAAAACAACAACATTACAAATCTTTTTAATGGCACTGGCACTGAATATATATCACACATACATACATACATATATACAGGGTGCGAACTACGGGGGAGCTAGGCTCCCCTTAATAAGACATGAGCTCCCCTGAAAACCGTGACCCTGGACCACAAAACATGTGAAACACACCATATGGGACAATTCTGTGAACATTTCTGAGTGATGAAACAAATACTTCAATGAAATGGCAGTTTGAAATGTTTCACTTGCCAGTGTGCTATTAAAACATTTTAATGAGACATTAAAATCATCAATATTAACAATGTTGAATAATTTTATAGCAAGATCATTGCAAATATGTTGTGAATATTTGATACATCACCCAGCTGTAGATCTGAGTCAATAATCTTGTTTAATTTAGGATGAAGCTTCTTAAGTCTTATGTTTGTCCTTTTAAATCCAATATTGTTCATGTTCCTAATGTAACCGGAGGCTCACCTTTGGTGCTGGTGACCAAAGAACCGAACATCCACCTGATTGCCCTCCCTCTGCATCACCTTTGCAGGCCAATAACCAAAGCCCTTCATCCGGGCCCACACCAGCTCGTGAGTCGGACTCTGATCGCAGACAAATATCCTTAAGTACATTCACAAATCACATGTAAATCTGCAGGAATGAGAGTGTGTGCGTCTGTGCTTACACATGGGTAACAGAACCAGTTGTCAGGTCGTGAGTTCGAGAGATAGAAGCAGTGTCTGCACAGCATTAACTCGTTCAGCTGGAACAAATAAATAATTGCACAATTCATTGTTCAAAAAGTGCACAAAATCTTTTACCCATTAACATAAAAATGTTGTCAAAAATCGAAACGGCAAAGCTTAGCTATGTTTGTCAAGTGCCTTAAACAAGCTTAAAATTCCAACTGTTTGCTCGGTCTGACCTCGTGGCATGTGTCGTTATAGAGAAGTCTTGCAATTTCGGTCTGATCGCTGTTGACTGTTGACAGAGAATGTGGAATTGGTCAAGCTGACACTTGAGTGAAGTGCACACAAGCTGTTTGATAAATCACACTCATGATGGTGGTTCATACGTCTCACCTCCGTGCAGAATGGCTGTATTGTGAACAATAAGCCGAGCGTCAGCCCTGAACTCCTCAAAGCTCTTGTACTTCCCCTCTGAGATGTTCTGTAGGGGAACAGAAGATACATGAGAACATGCTGAGGCTGATGGGACATGATCTTTGAATTGTTTCTACTAGTGTTTGGTCGGTGTACCTCTTGTATGTTATCCACATCCAGAAGCGTGTGGATCAGTCTTCTGTACATGGGTTGCTTTGACTCCTTGCCTTTCTTTTGAAGGTCCACAGCCTGAAAGACGATCAGATGGAAGAAATCTGCTTCACATTTCAACAGAAAATGCATGTGGGGGAAAGACGATTTCGACATGATTTAGTGTGGAAAAAGTGAGAAGTGAAAGTGTGAAACCCACCCTTTCCTTCATGCGTCCAAGAATGAACTTTAGGCATGTTGTCATTTCCTGTTTGTTCAAATTCTTCCTTTTACTGCCCTGTTAGTAAACATCACCACAAGAAAAAAATGACTCAATAACCACATCATAATCTGATGTAACATATTCTTAAAATGCATTTGGGGGTTTAACCCCCCCCCCCCCCATATCTTATAATAAAAAATATATATATATTTTTTTTTAAAGATATCTCTTATGCTCACCAAGGCCATAGGCGGAGTTTCCCTTTTATGCGTCGGCACCCACTGGCAGACGAGCCACGAGCACTTTTTTTTTTATGTTCTACATTTCATGTATTTATGTAACACATATTCTACATTATATAACTGAGAAACTTATTTCTGATGTAGCCGAAATAGAACCCTGTATTTCAGCCCCCAACTTTTTTTACGCCCCTCAGGCTGGGCTTCGGGCCAATTTTCACGTGATAGTTTAGACGCGGGCCGGGCTTCGGGCCTGTTTTAGGCTTCTCCTTATTTTTATATTTTAGACATCCATCAATTAGTGATGAAAAAAAATTGCTACGCTGGTGGAAACAACACGAGACCGTGCTACCGCCACTGTCAAGAGCGGTTCGACAGTGCTTAATGGTGCGTTTCCACTACAGTGTCAAATCTGCGCTCAGTGCCGCTGGCAACGCTACAACGCCACTGCTTTGGGGCGTGTCAAATTTAGGGCAGAGCACACCTCTGAAAAACACCCTGTTTACGTTTTATCTTCTTCCTTTCACAGCGATTGTGAACCCCCCCCCAAACTCCACCTATGACCAAGACTGTATTCATTTGATCTAAAATACAGTAAAAACAGTAACAATGTGAAATATTATTACAATTTAAAATAACTTTTTAAAAAATATATATTTTAAAATATAATTTATTCGTGTGATGGCAAAGCTGAATTTTCAGTCGTCTTAAATTTCTTCCAATCTTCATCCTTCATTAATCATTCTATATGCTGACACATTCTAGTTTTATCAATAATCAGAATAAAATTCACTTAATAATGAATTTTTTTGTTTATAATAATCATATTTTCCCCTCCAAATAAAAAAATATCCTAAACTATAAGCTGTTGCCAGACTGGGCAAAATGTCTTAAAAATATATACACCTGTTCTATTAATGCCAGGCACCAGCTTATTCAGTACAAGGTGCTGCATAGATTACATTATTCAAGGGTCAAACTATAAACTTTTTATTCTACTATTTCCCCTCTCTGCAATAAGTGCGAATCTGCGGAGGGCTCTCTTGGTCATCTTTTCTGGGCATGCCCAAAACTCTGTGAATTTTGGTCAGAAGTTTTTCAATTTCTCTCTGATGCTTATGCATGTGAGCTTCCTTTAGATCCTGCGACTGCTGTTCTTGGCTGGTCAGCTTCCTTGCAGCGTCTTAGCCATGCTTTCCGACTGCCTATACAGTATGGTATGATGATTGCAAAAAAATCTATTCTTTGCGTGTGGAAGAAAAAGTCGAAGCCACTATTCAAAACTTGGTTGTCAGAACTCTCCTCCACCCTGCATGTGGAAAGACTTAGATAACCAAGATAGAACTTTTTGGCCTTAATTCTAAGTGGTATGTGTGGAGAAAACCAGGCACCTGTCCAATACAGTCCCAACAGTGAAGCATGGTGGTGGCAGCATCATGCTGTGGGGGTGTTTTTCAGCTGCAGGGACAGGACGACTGGTTGCAATCGAGGGAAAGATGAATGCGGCCAAGTACAGGGATATCCTGGACGAAAACCTTCTCCAGAGTGCTCAGGACCTCAGACTGGGCTGAAGGTTTACCTTCCAACAAGACAATGACCCTAAGCACACAGCTAAAATAACGAAGGAGTGGCTTCACAACAACTCTGTGACTGTTCTTGAATGGGCCAGCCAGAGCCCTGACTTAAACCCAGTTGAGCATCTCTGGAGAGACCTAAAAATGGCTGTCCACCAACGTTTACCATCCAACCTGATAGAACTGGAGAGGATCTGCAAGGAGGAATGGCAGAGGATCGCCAAATCCAGGTGTGAAAAACTTGTTGGATCTTTCCCAAAAAGACTCATGGCTGTATTAGATCAAAAGGGTGCTTCTACTAAATACTGAGCATTTTTCAGTTTTTCTTTTTTAATAAATCTGCAAAGATGTCAACAATTCTGTGTTTTTCTGTCAATATGGGGTGCTGTGTGTACATTAATGAGGAAAAAAAATTAACTTAAATGATTTTAGCAAATGGCTGCAATATAACAAAGAGTGAAAAATTTAAGGGGGTCTGAATACTTTCCGTACCCACTGTATATATATAAAAGCTGTTGCCAAACAACATAATTTGACAAATTAATGTAGAGTGTTTCAGCTAAAGTGGTTTTGAACGTCTAATTCAGTCAGAATTTTCAATCCGAACTGAGCTGGGTTTTCTAATGGTCTCTCTATACCCACCCTGCAGATGCCGCACTGCCAGTGGGAGGTTGTGTCGCGTGGCCGGTGGTCTTCAGACACACAGCGGAGGTGGTAGACACGGAAACAGCCGTCACACTCCAGCACATCTCCAGGAAGGTGACACTCAAAACAGTACCAGTCATGACTTTCTGCTTCCCAGTCCTGAAACACACACAGTATAGTAATGCACATCCCCGCCCACCTGGGCCACCACCAAGCTCCTGGGAACAAGACCACCGATCGAAGAACGATTAATCTTTTCATGACCTGCAAACA
>NW_015660889.1:853689-887150 GCF_001515625.1 Sinocyclocheilus rhinocerous
GAAATGTTTTTATAATTGGTGACCAGTGCCCTGAGAGACTACCAATATATAGCAGAAGTAAAAGCACCACCAACATGCAAAATGTCAATTTGGTTTTATTATATTTTTCAATATATTCTATCCAATTTATTTAAAATTCTAATTATTTTAATCAACATTTGAAGAGAAAACAGAGTATGAGGGCTGCTCTTCTATAATTAGCAGTTTTTCCACACCACCAAGAAAGCAAAAATATAAAACCCACTCATTAGTTATAATAATGAAACAAACGTTAATCAAAAGATCATAGGTGTACATAAGAATGTTAAATTTTTGCATTTTGGTTCAATTTACATGACCATTTTTTATGACTCGGATGTTTTTATAATTCAAATGAAATGCTTATTAACAATACATGCTTTACACTGAAAGTAGTTCAAACCTGGGTAAAGTCTGTTTAACACTTTCAGATACTATGAAAGCAAAGAAAATACCACCATATATTATAATCAAATGGCCATCTAAATCAAACCTTAAACATGACTAAATGTTCTTTGAAAGAAATGGTGAGCAATCACATTCTCACATGCCACGATCACATTCGCCGTATGTTAATGCTATCCTCTAAAAATATCATCAATCTACTGCACACACACCAGAGACATCCCACCATATTCACTTTTCTGGATACAGTACAAAATCTGCATTCTTTAACCAAAGTTTTACTTCAGAAAATGATGCTACTGTCTGGAAACAGTTTTTATTCTTACCTTTAAAATGGGTCTAAACCAGTGTAAGAAGTTACCAGGGGTTTGAAGCAAAACTGCTAATATAGTGACAAAATTCATTTTAAATATCCTAGATTTTCTTAATAATTCACAAATATCACCTTGTTATCATTATTTCAATCTGTATTGTCACACAAAATACCAATAAAAAGATTTGAAGTAAATAATTCACAAATATAGATTCCTAATTATTCAGATCAAGAATTTCTGTTAATAAATTAAATACCTTATGCATATACAGAACATGCCCATATAAATATAAAAATGCAGAAATCAGCTCTGAATGTGCAAATATTAAAAGTTAACTGCTGACACTGGTCTTAGCCCTAGTAAACAGTTTGTTAACTTGGCAAACACAGGTCTAACTGGTTCTGACATTGAACTGGTCTTGACATTGACATACAAATCTTGCAAAAAATAAAATCTTGATTTGATAACATGTAAGATTAATGTGTGTGAAGCATACGCACATCTTGGAAAAGAGCTTCAGAAGGCAGAGAGGGCTAAAGAAGAGAGAAATCACCAATAATGAGCATTCAGTGACAAAACAAGGCGCACAAAACCTCACACAGCACAGCACTAAAGTAAAACGAAGCTTTTTGATGCCAGCATAGCCGCAGATACCAGTATAAATAGTGTGTATGATCATCATATTTTGATTGACAGTTAAATAGAGCATGCATTATTAATTTCAATTTCATGGAAAATTTGAAGTCTGAGGCTACACAGAAGCTCCTTCAATTCAGCTGCTGTCCCGTGCACAGGTTACACATACTATTAACTAAAGGGCAGATTATGTTGTTAATTAAAGAAATTACAGCAACTGGACGTGAACATACCTTGCTTCCCTCTGACATCTGCTCCTGCGATTGCAAGTGATCCAAAAAACATTGTTTAAAATCCTAATCTAAGAGCTGGGGTTGGCTGAAACTAACCACAGGCGCTCCGTGTTAGGGACTCGCGGGTGGGTGTTTGGTGTGAGAAATACCAGAATGCAGCACACAACAACATAAACATTCATCTAATAATCATATTCATAAATATGCTTTTACATTCACTATTGTTCAAAACTTTGGGCTTTTTGTTTTTGAAATAAGTCTCTTATGCTCACCAAGGCTGCATTTATGTGATCAAAAATACAGTAATATTGTGAAATATTATTACAATTTAAAATAACTTTTTTTTTACTTGAATATATTTTAAAATGTAATTAATTCCTGTGATGGCAGCCATTACTCCAGTCTTCAGTGTCACATGATCCTTCAGAAATCATTCTAATATGCTAATTTGCTGCTCATTTCTTATGATCATCAATGTTGAAAACAGTTTTGCTGCTTGATATTTTTGTGGAGACTTTTTTTTCAGGATACTTGAATGAATAGAAAGTTCAAAAGAACCATATGTCTTTGAAATAAGAAAATGTAACAATGTAAAGTCTTTACTTGATTAAATGTATTCAAATTTATTTCTTTTAAACTGACTCCACACTTTTGAATAGGAGTGTACAGTGGTGTGAAAAAGTGTTGGCCCCCTTCCTGATTTCTTATTTTTTTGCATGTTTGTCACACTTTAAGGTCTTTCACACAAATAAGCAAATTTTTTTTTTTTTATGAGGGCCACACATATAGCTGATGAAACCTGGGACAGATGTGTATATTCCCAGCTATAAGCCATACCCCAAAAACAAACAGTGCTTCCTTCAAACATGCTCTCTCACACAGCAGAGGAATGTCTCTATGTGCTGGTGAAGTCACAGAAACATCAGCATCTACCGTCACAAGTGCATACGGAGGAAGTTTACAGCTGAAATCTCACTGTTGAGCATCGAAGTCATGAACTTTATCAACCAAATTTTTTTTTTGTTGCTGAGGAACCAATCAAATGTCTTACTGATGGTCTTAAGAAGTGCATGGCTGTGTTGTAGCCAGCAGCATATCTAAATTTTGAGCCCTTTATTTTAGTTGATTAATGTGTAGTAAAACCAAGCCATGTTTACCTTTAGCATTTTTATCTGGGAAGCATGTAGATAAAAGTATGTTATGTTTAAAATAGACATGCTCTGGTGTATGTCTCACCATCTCGTCTCCTGGAAGCCAGTATCCCTCCTGTTCGATCCCGGCCTTGGAGCCTTTGCAGCCCACTGTGAGCGTCTCCACCACCAGACCGTCTTTGACAGCCAACACTAGCTGCCTGGCCGTGTCTTTAGGGTGCATCCCATACACACGACTTAAATATCTGCACCAAACCACGCAAGGTCTTCTCTTAGACATGGATTTAAATGCATACATTGATAATATTAGTAAAGACAGAATTAAAGCAATTACTTTGAGATTCTGTCCATGTTTGCGATTTGTTTCTGATTGCGGATGACTTCGATGGCCGACCAGACATACTGAACCACTTTGGGGTCCGCTTGCCTCTTTTTCACCACCCTCGACATTGTGGCCAGTTCCAACCTAGAATAATTAAACCAGAACAAGCCCTTGAACAAAAACGCATGCTTCCCACAATAAGCAAAGCACAGTCTGAAGAGCTTAGGTGCTTGCATATAAAACAGCAAAATGCAAATATTTGTTAGTTTTGTCAGAGACAGCATCAAATTACACACCATTTCTCTAAAGAGTGCCTCTCCTTGTGTATCTTTGTCATTGTGGACAAACAATAGATTTTCACGGAAAAAGGCACCAAAGTATAACATAACTTCATTAAGTCTCTATTTAAATGGACTCTAAACTCTCTGTTTTCTTTATAAAGAGCTCCTGCAACTATAACCACATGTAAACCTAGGGCGGAAATTCTTTCATATAAAAGCACTAACCAGGTTAAACATTAAGCTCTCTTATAAAACTCTTCAGAACTGTTGTGTTGATGTCAAAAGATACTGAAGACAACAAGTTCCTCTCACTATCTTTACAGAATAGCAGAGATTTACAGAGTCAAAATGACACGTAGAAAGCAAATCCAGTTTTATAATTAAAAACCCTTTAGCAGTATTCAGTCTGCAGACTGTCTGCAGTATTTTAGGTCTCTATGTGGCATGAAGAACAGATAAAAATGACTGTCACATTTATTGCTGTTGTGCATACTGTAAGTTATAGCTTCTACAATCAACAGCCAGATGGGTGTTTTTTTATACAAAGGATGAAGAGCTGAAACTCCTTTTGTAGGCTGCAATTTATCAATAAAAGTGCATTCTAATGAGTTCCCAAGAATATGAACAAGACACTCATTAATTAATTTACATAAATAATAGTTTTCAAGGTAAAAGTCATTAATCTAACCACCTATATTTACATGATGTAAATAAAGCCTTAGTTGATAAATGTTTTCATTTCAATACACATAACTCAATATGTGGAAAGAACACAAGTAAAATGATATAGAATTATGTAACACTATAGTATTATTCATGAGGGGATAATAAGGAAACTATTTTAAGTCATTTGCATTTTACAGCAAATTTAATAATGCACTTTTTTGTTTAGGAGTCATACTGACTCCTATTGTCCTGGATGCATTAAGTTTGAATACTAAATACTGTTGGTTTACAACAAACCTGTCTGTTATTACACTTTTAAAGCACCTTGGCTGAAAGCGATATGCCGTAAAACATTATTATAATTACTGGCAACTTGGTCAGTTGCATGGCTGCTCAAGTGACGTTAACATGGCAGCACCCATGCAGTGGCGACCCACTCCATGTAGAATAAAGCAGCTTTTGTGGAAGCCTTGACATATCTAGACTATTCACCACATGTGTATTTACATCATTTAAATACTATTAGCAATACTGTTAGCATAATAATTCACTGAGTGCGGTTTTTAGTCACCAGCAAGACCTGTTCGCTTTATTGCGCAATACATGCGCAGAAAGGATGGGAACCGAACGCTTCCTGATCGAATGTTACTACAGCAACGTTACAAGTTTTTGTGACAATCATAACTTTTGTTCACACTGTTACAGTGTACAAAATGTTGCCAGTGATTTTTAAAACACCCGCAGATGGCTATAGAACCCACAACAGCTCATGTGATCCACAACCCGAGTGCTGGAATGCACAGCGTAAAAGCATTTAAAAGCCGATTATACTAACGAAGCGATCGAAATAACGCCATTTCAAAAGCCACGATGAATTTGACAGCTGTCTGTCTTATCAGTGATCAATAAAACCCAGCGCAGGTCCCGCATTTCGGTCACAGTGCCTGAAAGAAACAACAAACGGGTGTCTAAGAGTCGCAAAACTATAAACACGAGGACATCGTAAACGCGCGAGCTGTTTGACACGCGCTAAATGTAATCACACCGTAAAGAATCACGATTAATAACCCAATCAAATTGCAAATGGAGGGAAAAACCTTCATCGGTGCCTAGACATTCTTGTTGGTTGGTGAGCTACATGGACGCCATGTTGATATCCCTCCCTCGCTTCTAGACAAAACCAACCAGTTGGGAGAGGATTTTTTGTTCTTCTTTGCTGCGAATGTCATGAAATCGACCCGGTTTATGCGCTAACTTACCGCTGTCCGACAGCTGATCAAACGCCTCGCCGTTCAGTCTCACTTTAGGATGTAACGCAGAGCTGGTTACATTTGTGTTTCCGGAGTTAAATGTCAGAATTGTGGTTGGTTGGAGGAGCCCGGGCACATTTGAGAGCTCGGAGGGAGTAAACACACACACACACACAGACACAGGCTGTGGGAGAACTCTAGTGGCAGAACGCTGCAGTTGCGCGCTTTACTTTGCACGTCTCACCTTGAAGCTCTTTTTTCCAAGCCTTACTACGCTATGGTAGTTTTGTGTGTGTGTGTGTGTGTGTGTGTGTGTGTGTATTCATAAATGTAAAATTCCAAATAAAACTTCACTTATACTATCTTTTATAGTTGGTAATGATTCATATGACCTCTTTGTTAGATATGATGATGAGCATATCATTTCAGAAATGCATTTATAATTCTACGGCCTTATGTTTTGGGACTTTGCAGGAACAGGTGATCAAATGTTATATGAACGGTTTAATTTTCAATTCAGTTTATATGAGGTTTGCAACCCTGTTACTAAAATTTAAAACATGCCTGAATCATGGTTACTGAAACTAAATCTAAAAACTTAAAAAATATAAACATATTTTATTTCATCTAGTCGCCAAGGCAACATTTTTCATTTTTGTTTGGTTTAACTTAATGTACTAAAATAAATAATAAATTAATTAATATTAATAAACACAAATGAACAAAAACTATATAGACATTTTATAAAACTAATAAAAATGACAACTAAAATTAAAGTGAAAACATGAAAACGTATATAAAAAAAATCTAATTCAAAATATGAACAAAATTAAGTTTAAAAATATCACAAAAAATTAACACAAAATTCAAAAGACATAAAAGCAAAAATATAATGTTTCAAGTAATAGCATTGCAGATTTAGCCTGCAAAGCTTGGGACCAAATATTGCTTTGTCATAGTTGATTAACATAGGCCTATATTTCCTATAAATTAAAGAAAAAATGTTTTGCATAATATTTTTTTCAGTCTAAAAATTTTGCATTGATGAGCATGGTTGAGTTCAACAAATACAGTAGAAGCTATAATTTGTTTACAAATAAAAAATAAGTTTAACAACTAAATATTTTTTTATCCTTCAAATAAGTTCATAATTAAAATAGTTTTCACGGGGAAGGCACCGTGAATGTATTCATAACTGAGCATTAATAGATTTATTTCCTCACTTTCTTATATATGTAATGTTGTATGAGTAGTTATGGGCAATAATAAGTAATGCTACTAAAAGTATCACTATAATTGCATTGTTTTAACAAGTCACAAAAACATTATAAAACCTGTTATTTCTTTGGATTGGAGTGGATGGGATAAACAGTTTTTTCTAAAATAATTCTTGTTGAGTTTAAGAAGAAGCTCCAGCAGATGGTGCTAAATTAACACGCATAGACTGACATCAACATGTCTGCAGCCTATAAACAAAGATAAATACATTGTACATAATAACAAATACTATTTCTATTAGTCACCTTTTCCATGTTGGTTTAAAGTTGTTAGTGAAAGTATAACTGTGTTATTTTGAGGTTTTACTGACAATGTACACTAATAATTCATTGCCCAACATGAATTTAACAATTTTGGTATTTACAAAGGTATATTATAACAGGATGAAAGAGGTCTTGGGCAGTGATTGCATAGTCTGAACTTAAATTATCAATGTAACCGTCCCTCTATGAGCTACTGAGTCAGAGATCTGAACTCATATTCAAAGGTAATTTTAAAGAAATGGAAAGTATTCAGCTGTTTTGCCATTATGAGGCCTCAACTGCTGGGAACCCAAATATTCACAGTTCTGTGTAAAGGTCTAGATGGCCAAATTTATTTGGATCCGCATGTGCTTACATTTCCCCCATCTTAAATATCACAACAAAACAATGAAAAGTCTAAACACATCTCAACATTAGACAAAATGTTTGTCATTATTTCTGTTACTCTGGCAGAGTCTGCTTAATAGGTCCTTTTTTAAAGAAAGAATTTGCCAGGGAATGAGAACACTAAGAAGACACTAAATAATTCTGTTCCATACATCACTACAGTCATATTTTCTTAAGCAAAGGTCTTTTTTTTTTATTGTTGATGCTTATGTAAAGCTTAAAGAAATAGTTGGCTGAAAATATACTCACCCTAAAGCCATCCAAGATGTAGACAAGTTTGTTTCTCCATTGAAATTGATTTCAAGAAATGTATCATTACATCACTTGAATCCAGTGGATCCTCTGCAGTGAATGGGTGCCGTCAGAATGAGAGTTCAAACAACTGATAAAAACATCACAATAATCCACACGACTCCAGTCCATTAATTAACGTCTTGAAAAGCTGCATGTTTGTAAGAAAGAACTCCATCAAATAGAACAGTTTTGGACTGTTTTCACAATCTTAGAAACTTGATCTGTGCATATTTTTCTCCTGATTCAGAAAACAGTATTATAGACACAGCTTTTTGCTTTACAAGATATTAATTGATGGCCTGGAGCCGTGTGGATAACTTGTGGATTACTGTGATGTTTTTATCAGCTGTTTGGACTCTCATTCTGACGGCACCCATTCACTCCAGAGGATCCAGTGGTGAGCCAGCTGTAATGATACATTTCTTCAAATCAGTTCTGATGAAGAAACAAACTCATCTACAACTTAGATGGCCTGAGGGTGAGTTTTCAGCAAAATGTCATTTTTGGGTGAACTGTTTCTTTAAGCTTAATGCACAAGTTACCAGCAGCCAGACATATTTATGTTTTAATATGAATAGTTCTGTAATATTGTAGCAGCAGTGTTGAGCAAAAACAAAAAAATTTGCAAAAGCTTTAAAACAGAATATTCATGAAAAAAAAATCCTTTTGTCCCTCAACCTATATGAAATATCCCAGAGTGAAACTAGCAGTGTAATATCAGATTTCAGATTCCTGTCTGAGCTGAATCTCTTCATAATGGCATGAATCAGTCCACTATCTGTGGGAACTATCAGTGCAGGCCTTAATCTAGACTCTGTTCAGTGCATTCTCTGCCCATTTTTCCTTCTCAGTCATTTTGGGAAATGCTCCACCATTGAATCTCCATAGAAGGAGAAATCCTGTCTGGGTTTTATTGTAATATACGCATCTGACGCAAGGTGCATTTTTTTGGAAACGTAAAAGCATACGCCAGAATAAAAAGCCATAAATGATGATCAACTACATGTCAGTATTTTCCTTTGTGAAATGTTCCAGTGCAGATGGTCTGGATTTGAGAGAGTAATGTCTTCTGTTCATCTTTCCACGTTGTCGGTGATTACTGCGAAATAAAACTTGCTACTCATATTTTATGAGAATGCATTAATTCAGACATCATAAAATCCTGTGTGGTTTGACAGACCTCAAAATACACAGATTAAATTTTGTTCTTATCTGTCTGGCTAGCGTCTGGTTTGCATTTGAATAAAATGCATTCTCAAACATCACGTTTGGGATGGTTTCATCAAAAGCTCATTATATGGTAGGATGATTTATAATGTGTCACATTAGCCCTAGGACAACCAGAAGAGGTCACTGTCATGTCAAATCCCAGCCAGATATCTCCAGAATAACTACAAAGTCAGTAATGAGCAAATTCTCACACTAATTGCATGCATTTTCGAACATTATCCTCAAATACACTCTTGAAAATAAAGGCACTTTATTGCCAACTGTGGTTTCATGAAGAACCTTTAACAATCCGTGGACACTTTCCATTCCACAAATGGTTCATTATAATGGAAAAATGTTCTTTAGATTTTTAAAATGATCTTTACAATAATGAAAAATTGAGATTTTGTGAGAACTGTTCCTTGAAAGGTTCTTTGGGGAACCAAAAATGGTTCTTCTCACTGTTAAAACCCCATTTGGAAACTTTATTTTTAAGAGTGTAAAGGTATATAACAGTCAGGACATATCTTTTTCATATATTACCTTGTTTCTGTTTGATACTCTCTTCCTCCAATCAGCTCAGACAGTGGAAACAGTCAAAGGGGCAATGGCATGCTCTCTGATTTACATATTTCCACATCTGTCTCCAAACTCCATCACATGATGTTCATAGAGTCACATTACCTGACCAAGAACAAACACAATGCTTAGGAATGAGGTGATTTCCTGGAACTGCGCTTCAGTGCTGAGAAAGTTGATTTATTAAGCTGCTGTTTAGCTCAACTGACCCGTTACACACACTGACGCTATCTTGGGCGTCATTTATTGGGCAGGTCTTTCAAATACAGATTTGCTGTTTTGAATTAATCAGTTATATAAATGATTAATCATAAAATCCATCAGGTCCAAATGAATGGTCCATCAGTGTTCAATTCATTCACTGTAAAATGATTTTTTGAATAAAACAAAAGTTTATTAGAGTGTTTTGAAAGAAATAACAGCTTCAGTCTTTGTACAGTACCGCAAAATTCCACATTTAATTCAGTGTGTTACTAGCTGTTCTTTGTAATTATTTGCAAAAATATTTACAAATAACTGAAATCATACATTTTTCAGTGTAGTTTAAAAAGTGAAATAGTAAAACTAGAAAAGCACAAAAATGAATTTAAAATGTAATGTGTCTAGCGACCTTTTTACACTCTATAGAAAGGATTTGTACACTTTTTTTGGTAACACTTTACTTGAAGGGGTGTGCATAAGACTGACATGACACCTTCATAATCATGACATGACACATGTCATGAATATGAAGGAGGTTTTATGCATGTTTATGACAACTGTCATTAAGTGTCATTCAATCAGTTATGGAATTTTGAATGCAAATATGACATTATTTGACCTAACCCTACACCTACCCTTACCCCTAACCATAGCCCATAATAAAGACATCTCAAACAATGTCATATTTTTCCAGTCACTCTTTCAAATTTATCAAATCTATGAACAACATACCTAGTGGTTTGGCATTTATAGATGAAAGCAAAATATTCACAGGTTTACCCACAAGACTTCCTCTTTAAGAAGGCCGAAGTTAGTTTATTTTCTCAAGTTAATGCTGAATTTATTAGCAAATAATTTGATGCACAATTGTTTGGAGTCCAAAATAATAAATAAAAAAGTGGAAAGATATATTTCACTGCCTGTTAGACTCCAAATAAGACTTCACACTTATTTTCATGCTTGTTATTCGATTGTTCTTCTCTCAAAATGAACTGCACTTTTTCACACCCACCCAACCAAAGAAGTAAAAGATATCAAAATGTTGTTTGTGTAAGAGTGGTTTTGTATGTTGGTTTTAGATTAAAAATATCTTTATGAATTCTGTCCTCTGTTATTTTTCATAAAAGTCAAGTTGAGGCAAGCCGTCACGTGTTTTTGGTGTATACGTTTATTAAATACAATATGTACTGGCCAAAATTATGATTTGATATTTTTGTATTTAGCCGTTTCATGATTTATTTTATTATACACAGTTGTTTTACTGTTTAAATGCTGCTGATAAGCCATTAAAGGCTGTTTAAAGGCAGGTTCGATAGGGACTACTTGAATTGGGGCATGTTGTCTATAAAGGTCGCCATGTGTTCAGTGACCTCTATGTTTTTTTCCTGAACAGTGGAAATGTTCCATCACTTTTGTGTAGCCAATGATTTAAAGCATGTGTCTATACAGAGACCGACTTTCAAAACTAAACCTACTCTGAGAAATATTTACTGGAGTAAAAAGTGTTACAACTAGCCCTATTTAGCCCATAATCATCAAACTCACCCCAATTTGAGTGACCTCAAAGCAGATAAACACTCAAAGTGTTTGAAATTAATGCCAGTTAAGCATCTGTCCAAGTGCTGGCAGTGTAATATGTGTGCATAAGGCTCATCAGACGATCTAAAGGAGGAGGAACAGTATCATCAGCCTCCCCTCAGCGGACGCTCACGCGCTCAGCCCTCCTGCACAGCGCACATGGATTCTGCGCGCTCAGAAGTGTTTTCACCGGGCATCTTGGCACAAGTGGCTTGTTTTCTTCTGCCTTGATGGATGACTTCCCGCTCTTTATGCTGAGGACTGCTCGGAATTTACGCTAAAGAGAGATATTATTCATGAAACCAGCAAGAAATGAAGATGAACCTTGTGAATTGTTTGGCTCTTCTCTTAGTTTGGCACGCGCACGCGGTAAGAAATCTACTTCGCCATAGTCCTGTACTTCTGAGTTACTCAGCCTCAGGTGTGTGGCTCTCAGCTGTCAATATGGGCGAAGTGTTGTCATGAGGGCCGTATTTCAGTAAATATGAAGTTTGAGTGAAAAGTCCAAATACAACATATCGATTTTTCGCTAATTTTGGTTTTGTGTATTGGCTTCAAAACCATTACAATGTGTTTGAATGATGTCCTCGAAACTATTATATTTTAGCCACAGCTCTTAGATGAATAAGCTAACACTAAAACCACGCTAGCATGTTTCAGGTAAGTATCAACTATATAATGTAGATTTACTAAGGGTTTAAACTATGTTTTTCATAAAGGTCACGTCAAATTGTCATGTATTTTATGTTATATTTATAGTTTTATGCAAATGTTCTGCAATACAAATCATGAAAGTCAGCTTTTATCAGCTTACAGTGGTCAAACTGGTTTTGGAATATGATAGTTGGTTTGTTATTGGTACAAGGTGGTTTTGCCAGGTTGATCTTAGCCCTGCTAGATCTATCATTAAAATCTGCTATATGACCAGCATGGTCTAGCTAGAAATTATGTAAAAACCAGCGATTTTCTGAAGAATAACACATTGGCTACCATTTAGATTTTTGCAAATCATTTTGTGCTTTGTTATTGATTTACTTTTTAAAAAGTGTATAACAGGCTGTTTAATGTCAGGCTATGCTGTGACAACTTACCCCATTACAGCATCCACAGTTATTGGAGCATGTTGTCACTGAAGGTCAAAATGCATTTAGTGAGCTATATCTTTTTTTTTTCCTGGGCACTAACAGTGGAAACATAAAATTTTTTTGCTTCAAAGACTATGTGAAGTTATGTGTCTACAAATTATAAACTTTTTTTCTGAGAAATATAAATTGAGTACAAACTGTCAGCAAGCCACGTTTTCTTCCGCTTTAAGAAAAAAAAAAAACGATTTTATGTGTAATCTAAGGTAGACTACACAAAATTGTTTTTATTTTTTTTTCAGCGAAAGCAGGCCATTAGGGTTAAAAGTGCAAAATTTCTATGCTAAGTGCATTTGGTTTATTGATCTTCGCTTTGCAACAACCTCTCTGCTTTCATTCCTGCTTGTGCTGTTCTCTCTTATACAGTTTAAAATTAAATTACAATTTAAACGAGTCTCTCAAATATGTTAAAAAGAGACATAACACAATGTCTTAAAGGAACGGTCAGAACTGGGTCAGGGCTATTCTAGACAAGATCTCTGTGGTGATTCAGGTGTTTCGCCCAAAGGGGTCTCACGAAAAGATTCATCAGGGCACGAGATACTCAATTTCTTGCTGTGCAGAATATAACTGGTGGCTTGCAGACAAATAAAAACCTATATGCTTTTTTGCCAATCTAAAAATTAAATGATTTTCCTTAAACATTTTAAAATGCATGCAAAACTGCTTTAAAAGTACTTTCAACATTGGTCTTCTAATGCAATTTTATAGTTTATAAAGCCTAGTAACAGTCTCATAAAGTTTAAACTTTGTATGTATGGCACAAAATGGCTGTTAGATATACTAACAACCAAATAAAATAAATGTAATGCATTTTATGAATAAAAAAGTGAAAAAAACAAAAACAAATATTCAAGGTAAAGTGTCTAATAACAAGTCGCAATATCTGATGCATAAAACAAATAGGCTATTAGATAATACAAATGAGCAAATAGAATAAATTTATTGTGGTTTTTATGCTTAAAACAAGTGAAAAATACCTAATATTCAACTCAAGATACATTTTCTGAAAACAAGTCGTATTATCTAATTCAATTTTTTCTTCTAACATTAATTTATGTTGTTTCAAGGCTATTCAGGTTTTTTTCTGGAAAAGATACCAATCCCAATCCCAATTTTTCAGTGTAAATACCAAGATCAAAGATAAATAGTTTAGATGCAGGAAAAACGATGCACCATAAATACATTTATATAAACTATTGTTTACAAGCCATTGCTGTTAATCTCGTTTTAAATAAGCCAAAGCTTATCTATTCAAAAGTCCATTAATCAGTTACTTATCTTGTAGATCATTGAGCATCTCTTTATGACCTTAATTAAAGTGCAACACTCTGTGTCCATATGGCTGCATCCCCAGAGGCACAGATACACCATGTAACACACAAACTCAGTGTTAGTATGCTGGAGAATTCAAATGTAACATGTATATCTTGTGTAGTTTGTCTTCTACAGGGATTATGATACAAGATGACTGTCCTTCCACTCTACAGTCTTTGTCTTGGATTAGTATCAAGAATGCACTCAAACGTAATTGCGTTGTGTGCAGCAATTCTTATATTTATATAAAATAACATTTTGTTGTTGTACTACTTTTTTAATTTACAGTGATTTGAAAGCTCATGGAATTTCTGCTCCCAAAAATCCCCTAAAACTAGGTTTTCAATCCGTGGATCAAGAGGTATCGTCAGATACTGTAGACATATTACACAGAGATCCCATCAAAGCTCCGAGAGGAAGTTGTGTGTTGTTGTGCTCTATTAGAATTCAATCCATTCAATCCCTGACCAGTTTCATACAGCAACATTTAATGCCATTTTTTTATTTCGCTACTCCTCATCCTCCTGGGGTTTGATGGTATCGTATTGTATTTCTGTGACAGGCTTTTGTGGATCTAAAAAAATACGATGTTTTAGTGGCAGAAAAATGAACAGTTTTTTTCTTTTCCTCTAAACACAATCCCAGCCTCCTATGCTGTGCAAAAACGACAATAATCCAGAAGATCTTTTCCACTAAATACTTTATTTGAGTACTCAGGGGAAAAGAAGTTTTTATAATTTAAAAATAAATAAATAATAAAACACAAAATGATTCATGAAACAACAAAAATGTAAATAGCCTATGTGTTATTCTTCTGATAGTGGTTTAGGTTTTGAAATGACAAAAACAACAACAGGAGGTCTTTTTCTACTAAATACCGTGAGTAATCACAAAAAAAGATTTTCTACTTTGTTTATGATAGTAATAACATCGCTTTTTGTGTGGAACACAACTGTTTAAACGAAGCAATAAAATCGCAGAACGCTTTTGACCTTGAAATGCATTTCTTATTCTCGTTGAGAGAGTGTTTAATTACTTTTAAAGCGATGCTTTATGCTCTAGTGTGAGAAATGGAAAGTTGGCTTGCAAACTGATAACAGTTGCACAACTGCTTTTCACCGTAAACACGAGACCACACGTTCTCAGATAATCAGTTGGTGACATTTGCAAAGTTTCATGCTTTCCAGCTGACCCACTTCGGTTCAGTAAAGGTCAGCCAGAATCCAGCTTCTCCTCATGCAGCTTAAGTCATCTTGACTGTGTCGGCACAGAAACACACTGTCAAGCAAGAGAAGAGATAGTAAATAAATATATTCAACATTGTAGGTTTGAATCTGAACAGTTCAGAGCAAAACCATGTTTTATTCACTAACCACTCACAATCCAGTTTAACCAGATGCTGTATGTGCTGCGCTTTGTCTTTGTGTCCAGTGAAAATAAAAGATTAGCAACATTTAATTGTTCGTAAATTTCCCCCATGACCTTCAAATAAATTTGTTGTCCTAAAAAACACATGGAAATGAGTTTGTGTTGGCAGTTGCTCCAGTGGGGTTTAAACATGAGCGAGCAGGAAACTGTGTCACATGCACAGCTCTACAGAAGGATGCAAACGGATATTGCAAACAAATAGGGTGACTGAGTGACATTACCGACTGAGTGACATTATAGAGGTCATCTTTGTTTAAAGAGGAAAATGCACTGGACATGCTGCCACTCCAAATGTGACTGTAAATGTTATGGCTACTTTGGCCTCTTTCATAAATAAAGTATGTGGGGCAAGTTGTCACAAGGGCTATATCTCCTTTGTGACAACTTGCCCCAGTCTCTCTTATATATGAAAGAGGCAGAAGTAACTGTAACATTTCACTTATATTTAAGTTTTAATTTATTACGTACAATATCTGTTGGTTAAAACAAATAGTTTCCTATTTTTGTATGTTACCTTTAATTTTTAAATGTTTAAATGTTGCTGAAAAACCTATAATAGGCTTTTTAACAGCAGGTTTTGACAACAGGTTGTGATTTTTATTTTTTTTTGAAAGAAATTCATACTTCATTAAACAAAGACACATTAAATTGATCAGAAGGGATAGTAAAGCCAATTTTAAGCAGCACAACTGTTTTCAATATTGATTATAATAAAAAATGTTCCTTGAGCACCAAATCAGCATATTATTGAATGATTTCTGAAGGGTCATGTGACTGAAGATTGAAGTAATGCTGAAAAATTAGCTTTGCCATCACATTAATAAATTATATTTTAAAATAAATTAAAGTAGAAAACTTTATTAAAAGGTATTTTAAATTGTAATAATATTCAACAAATATTTCTATTTTTACTGTATTTTTGATCAAATAAATGTAGCCTTGGTAAGCATAAGAAAAAAAAAAAGGAAATTCTTACTGACCCAAACCTTTGCATGTTAGTGTATGTGTCTATGTAGATATTAACTTCAAAAAATAAACTCAGAGTCTTGTCTAAATAAAATGACTTTTCAGATCAATGTTAGCAATATTTACTTGAAACATCTTTTAGAGCTCTGATAAGTGTCATTTATCTGATTATCTGAAATGTCTCATTTTGACATTTTAGTTACTTGCATTCTCTTCGCTTGGTTTACTTTTAGAAAGTGCCAATCTCAGGTGGAGCTTGTTTTACATGTTTATTGCACCAGATGCTCCCCTTTCAACTACAAAGCCTCTATTCGTTTTCCCAACAAATTATTTTTGAAAAACATGTCAATTCCCATGAAGCAGAAGGATGAGTCAGATATGTGCCCGGGTGACCGGCTGCTGACGAGACTCAGTCTGCTAAACCAGGACAACAAACTATCAGTACTGATACAAGTGATTCACTATCCTCACAAATGTCATTAAAATATGATGTACAAAAGGAGCTCATTTGGATATTTTTAGTAGTGCTGAGATGGTTGAATTTAGAGTTTTGGTAATCCACATACTGAATTAATTCTCTGTCAGTGGAAGCTGAGAAATCGGTGGAAAAAAAAACCTGGTGAGAATGTCAAATGTGTTTTCGACTGGGCTGTAATTGCTCTCAGCCTGATTTAATCTCAGCCAGCATGCATTTGCCTTGACAGTAATGATCCAGAATAATCCTGATACAATCACTCATATCATTAGTGTGCGTGTCGATCTTGCTAGCTGTGATATATAGGGAAGAAAGCCCAGCTTGGATGAGTACGACTGCTACCGTCAAAGATGTTGCTCAAGATTTTGAAAGAGACAAACAATGACAGACTTAAAGTGTAAGCTTATGTCCTCCTCTGATCTGAGGCTGATTTGTCTCTGTGCTGTTCACTTGGAAAAACCCGAAGCCAAAGTGACTAAGAGCTCGCAAACACTCTTAGTCTCTTTGATGTCAAACAGAATGCTTGTATTTTACATTTTTAAAAACGGCCTGTATTTTCGGAATTATTTTTTCCACGTTTATAAAGCAAAAACGATCCATGGCTGAACACCAACGGATGAGATCTTTAACTGATGACTTCATGTGACTCTGGTTAATTCCCTTGATATTATTACAGTTCTTATAATAGAGGATTTTTTGTCCATCAGTTGAGCAGGCTTTGTGGCGGCTCTTTGATCACAACAGCTTTGAGTCCAACTGTGCTGATCAGTCATTTCAGATGATGTCACCAGAAAGCCGTCTTAACTGAGTTAGCAGTTCAGCACTGCCTTACTTAAAGCACTGATTCGGGTGACAAACCTTGTGATGTTTATGTAGATCCATAAGCATAGGGTGCATGTCTATGGAAATATGTATTGTTATTGAGGCCAGGGTATTTATAGTTAACCAGAACTAAAACTAAAACCATAAAATGTTACTTGAAATAAAATATAATTTCTTTTTTAATTTTTCATGTAGTTGCCAAGGCTACACTGTTCATTTTTATTTAGTTTAACTTAATGTAATAGAATAACTAAAATTAAATCTAAAAGCTATATAGACACATTAAAAAGAATAAGTCACCCAAAGATGAAAATATGCTGAAAATTCACTCACCCTTAGGCCAGCCAAGTTTATTTATTCATTCAAACAGATTTTGATAAATGTAGCATTACATCACTTGTTCACCATTGGATCCTCTGCAGTGAATGGGTGCCGTCAGAATGAAAGTTCAAACAGCTATTAAAAGCATCACAATAATCCACAAAGTAATCCACACGACTCCTAAAAGCTACGTCTTTGTGATGAACAAATTGATGATTTTTAACTTAATCAATTTGTTTTGAATTAAAACTGTTGTTTACAGCTAAAATACGAGTCCTTTGTATATAATATTGCTTTCTCCAGTGAGAAAGCCATCTTGTCTGAATCAGGAGAGAAATATGTATACAGTAGGTCAAGCACTGTTTACAAACACAAACAGTCTAAAACAGCTCCAAACAAATATGACTTTTTCACTGGAGGAAGTGTTATTATGAATTATGGACTCGTATTTTGGCCAGAAGTGACTGTTTCAAATTAAAACGCATTGGATTTGTTTCTTACAAACACACACACAGCTGTTTGCTTTACAAGATGTTAATTGAGAGTCGTGTTGATTACTTGTCGATCATTATGATGTTTTTATCAGCTGTTTGGACTCTCATTTTGGTGGCACCCATTCACTGCAGAGGATCCAACGGTGAACAATTGATGTAATGCTAAATTTCTCCAAATCTGTTCTGATGAAGAAACAAACTCATCTTGGATGGCCTGAGAATGAGTACATTTTCAGCAAAAAATGTCACGTGGTTAGTGCGTTGATTTACAGCTCCACTGCGCTCACGGCGACCCAAGTTTGATTCCCATCTCGAGATCCTTTGCCGATCCTGCTCTCCTCTCTTCACCCAATGCTTTCCTGTCATCACTCTACTGTCCTATTCAAATAAAAAAAGGCATAAAAGCCCCCAAATAACTAAAAATAAAATAAAACCTATAATAGAATCTCAGTGATACGAAAACAACACTGACTGAGACTTTTTTTTGTTACTTCTTGGAAGGCAGTAGCATTGAGATCATATGGCTGATTTTCTTTCCTTTGCCCCCTAAGGTCAGCGCGATGCATGCAAACTGTCACTTTCTGTATGAGCTGCAGATGGCTGAGAAGGAATGTTTGGGCATGCTGGCAGACGAGCTGCCTCCGCACACTAAAGGTACTGTATTAGTGTGTGTGTGAGTGCACACGCACGTTACATCATCTTCTAAATCCACTTACAGCATCCGTTATGTACAGTATTTTGAATGGCCAGAATGTGAAACAGCAGTTCACTAGGCAATCTTTGAAAGATGTGTAGTGTTGTGTGTATTTGTGTCATGTTCCCCATAAACAATACAGTGAAAGAAATGTGAATGAGCTCTCGCCATATTGTTTGTCCTACATAATCAGTTAATGTCTCGTTGTTTTTCTGTTGGCATGCAGTGTTTGCTCTGACAGATGTAGAATCACATTTACTGTTGACTGATAGTGGTTGCAGCTTTTAAGGTCAATGTTGAATTAGATATTTATATTGTCTGGATTGGACATGACCCACATATGGAAGCCCGTTTCCTTCTTAGAGTAACTTTGCCTCACAATTGTGACTTAATTTCTTGACTTTCTTATTTTAAACTTTATCTCACAATAACCTTTTTAATGTTTTTGAAAGAAGTCTCTTATAGGCTTCATTGATCAAAAACAGTAATATTGTGAAATCTTATTACAATTTAAAATAACTGTTTTCTATTTTAAAATGTAATTTATTACTGCGATGGCAAATCTGAATTTTTAAGAATCCATTACTCCAGTCTTCACTGTCACATGATCTTTCAAAAATCATTCTAATATGCGGATTTGGTGCTCAAGAAACATTTTCATTATCAGTGTTAAAAACTGTTTTGCCACTTAATATTTTTTGTGGAGCCTTATACATTTTTTTAGGATCCTATAATGAATAGAAAGTTCAAAAGAACAGTATTTATTTGAAAGATGAATCTTTTGTAGCATTATAAGTCTTTATTTCCACCCACTTTTGATCAATTTAATGTATCCTTGCTGAATAAAAGTATTAATTTATTTAGGGGTCTTTAAGAGAAATCTTAAAGACCCCAAACATTTGTATGTGATTTTATACTTCATAAAGTGATTTAACCAAACCAAATTGATCAAAGTGAGCCTGGATGAAGTAACAGAAGAAGATATATCACTTTTTTAATGGAACAAAGATACTCATAGTATTATGATGAGACCTTTAAGATCCTACTTTGAAGCTTTTAAAAACCCAGATGTTTCAGTGATGACTGTGTTTCAAAGGACTTTTGAAAATTTCCTCCTGCTTTTTCCCAGCTCATATTATCATATTATAAAAGAAGAAGCCAAACTCACTATGAATATGCAGTCATAGACAATCGTTTCTTTATTTTTAAATGTATGTTGTGTGTTGTTCTTCATGCTTTGCTTCCACTTCAGAATAAAATCAGAAGTGTGGGAACGACCCTGCTTTACTTTGTTTGCCTTTATGACAGTTGTATGGTATCCATCAGTGGACAGATGTTCCAATTAATGGTAATTATTTGGCAGTACATACACACAGAACTTGACTATTCGAATTGGCGAAATGAGTGACAAATCCCTCTGGAGATGACTGCAAAAAGGCTGTTTGGACCACTTAATATATCCCACATTTTTCATAAAAGGGCAAAGTGGACTGAGCACTGACCAATCAGAGGCAATGTTTACTGTCTCTTAAACAATGTTTGATGAGTGACGTATTTTCTCTTAGTTTAGATTCCTTATTTTCCCTCAGAAACAACCAGCTGTTTCACAGAAGACGCAGCTGTTTAAAGGAATAGTTCCCAAAAATGAAAATTCGATCATTATTTACAGTCCAAACCTGCATGACGTTTTTCTTCTTTTTCTTCTTTGGAACACAAGATGAAATTGGCTCTGACCCCAAAGTTTTGCACAGTAGTGTATAATATTATAAAATATTTTGTCCTGCCCACTCTTTTCCATATACAGACAGGGAATGATGACTGGCCTCTCAAGATCTAAAAAGCGGCGTAAATGTATCATAAAAGTGATTGATATGACTCATACATTATATTCCAAATCCAAATGTGCTATATAGTGTTCCATAGAAGAAGAAAAAAAATATACAGATTTGGAACAACATGATGGTGAGTAAATGAAAACAGAATTTTAAATTTCTAGGTCAATTATTTCTTTAATACGTAAAGGACTGCATGTCCTCTTTGCTGTGATGTTTCTGAGAGCGTTTGGATGTTGTAGATGATGATGTATGGTGGTGTGATGTCATTGTCAGACCTCTTTGAACATCTTTCTATTTATGTCCAGACCTTCACAACACACTCATGTAACCGCAGATGCTGGAATGCGTCCCGTCCCTGTGGGCCGGTCTCATGAGATCCAGTGACTTTACCCTTTTTTGTTTTTTTTTGGTTGTATCTAACCTGTATCTATCTGTAGTATATGTATCTGTAGTATCTAACCTATGCTAAATGAAAGGCAAACTTGGATGATATTTGTAGGGTTAGGTTAAAAGAGAAAACGTATTCAAATACACTCAACACATAAAGCAGAAAGACTCTCAAGAACATAAGTCAATGAATGCAGATCTTATCCCAAACTAAACATTTTACCAGGTTCCTGTCAAACACATGTCAAGTTTCTCACGTGCATTGCTGCACTAATTTTGCTGAAAGTTCTGCTATTTCAGCAAATTTTAAGATCCAGATGTGTTAAGCTTTTATATTGTTTTCTGTTTCTACGTCCTTACAGGTTGCAGGGGAATGTGGGACAATATTTCTTGCTGGCACCATGCCGACATTGGAGAGGTGGTCGTCAACACCTGCCCCGCTGCCCTAAAATATTTGTTCTCCAGAGATGGTAAATTTTACATTAATATTTGCAAACTGTCATTTATCCATTTTAAAATGATGCTGAGATCCAAAATCAGCTGATACCAGTAAATTAAAAAAAATGTGTAGTATTGGTTGTTGCCCTTTTAAGATATTATGCTTAAACAGGGCCTGTGATGACCTTTGATTTGGCCTGCCATGCAATATAACAAAAAACATTCAACTGAAGCATCTTCCTTTCCAATTTTTGAATTTATAATTTATAATTTTGCTTGTATTTAAAAATGTTTTGTTTCATTTTTGAAGCGTAAAAAATGATTAAAAATAAAAAAGAATTAAGTGATTTTTAAATAGTAATTTAAAAATCCCCAAAAATTATTTATTATTGTTTAATTATTTAAATTAAAGGGATAGTTCACCCAAAAATTAAAATTATGTCATTAATTACTTACCTTCATGTCGTTCCAAACCCTTAAGACCTCCTTTCATCTTCCGAACACAAATTAAGATATTTTTAATAAAATACAGAAATTACGATTGAACTACTGATGTCACATGGACTATTTTAACGATGTCCTTACTACCTTTCTGGGCTTTGAACGTGTTAGTTGTGTTGCTGTCTATGAAGCTCTTGGATTTCATCAGAAATATCATTTGTGTTCTGGTTCTTGTGCTTATGGGTTTGGAACAACATGAGGGTGGGCAATTAATGACTATCCCTTTAATAATTGAATTTAATTCATTTTAATATAATATATTTGGATATAATGCAACATTTACTTTTGTAAAGTTTGATTTTTGGCCCTTTGGATTAAAAAGTTTGGGCCCTGTCTTAAAGAAACTTCAATATATATTCACCTTTCACTTTTTTGGACGTTAATGAAGAAATAGTTGACAGTCTTTCAAGAACTTACAGGTTCTATTTTGTAAGTACCTCAGAGAGCTGTCCTTTATGAACAGATGTCTAGATGTTCTCCAAAGGGTTTCACCAGTGCATATACAAACCTAAACAGGTCGTCCTATGGCATTAAGCTGTAAAACCCTATTTTATGAAGTTTATGATTAGTTCTGCTCGTATGTGTACAAAGCAGATAAGTAATATACTGTTCTTATTTTCAATTTGAAGGCCAGCTTTTTGTAAATGAAAGAGTGAACTGTGCTGATTGTGAGCGTGCATGTGTGAGTGTGAGTAAATTAATGAGTAAGGGAGTAAACTGAAGGCTGGAGTGAGTGAATCATGTCTTTCCCCTTCTGCTCTGACATGCTCATTGACCCGTGGGCCCGAGCCAATGGCACAGAACCAGCACACCCTTTCTTCCCTACAGAGAAGTTGTCTATCAAGCTCCAGAGTGTGGGAGTACATACAGCCCTGATTCCCCAATCAGGCTATTTCCAGCCCTTGTGAGCATTCTAACCTGCTGGCTCGGAGAGGTCATGCTGGAACACATGAACACATGGTGCCGCTGGATATCCACGAGTTAAGGAGCCAAATTAGCCCAGAACATCTGGAAACACATGCTGACCTGTGGTTTTATAGCACACGATTATCATTTCCAATCAAGCTTTCTAATGTATGGCTGAACTTTTCACAGATGAATCACTGTCATCATCATCAGCATCATTTATGCTCCATTAACTGTTACCCCAGATATTATCTGCTGTTTTTTCCCCCCTAAAGTAACTCTCAAAAAAGCAAAGCACTTTCTCAACCCAGTATTCGGAGGGATATATTTCCAATCATTTGACAGAGGTTAATGGATTGTAAGGGGTAGAACAGATATATAAATATTTCACTTGTTCTCATTGTACGAGGTAGATTCCGGTGCCTCGAGGTTGTGTGGGCAGTAAATGGCTCAGCCCTCTCCTCTTCTTCGACTGAGCTCATGTACGATACATCAGGGGGGTTTCAGTTTCATTTGGGGTCAAGTTTTAGAGAAAGAAAGTGTAAAAAAAAAAAAGGTCTACTTTGCAAAATTGTACTTTTCTTTTCCACTTTCAGCTTTTACATTAATACTAGATGATGTAAGGGATATTTATTGTGAAATATTTATTTCTATACAATTTTTTGTTGAATTGTTTGGGCATTTTATGCCTTTTATTTCAATAGGACAGTAAGTGGACAGGAAGCAAATAGGGAGAGAGAGGGGGACGGGATCGGGAAAGGTCTGCAAACCAGGACTCAAACTCAGGACCCCTGAAGTGCAACAGCGCTGCAGTTTTTAAATGTATATTATTACGTTTATTTATGTATAATAAGTAGAGCAGCTGTGTACTAATAAAGGCAAAAAACATCCAAAATAATTACTTAAACAAATTGTAATAAATAGTAATATACTTAGTAAATAGTAATTAACTAAACCCATTAAAAAAAAATTTGTTACTTAACATTTATTTTTTGTTACTTTTTTGTTCTTGAAACTTTAACTGAAATAAAACAAAATATAAAAAAACACATTTTAACTTATTTTATTTTAGCTAGTTGCCAAAACAACATTTCACATTTTCATTTAGTTTATCTTGATGTACTAAACTGAAATTAAATTGAATTAAATACAACTGAAAAAAGTAAACAAAATAACTAAAATTGTAATACTTTAAAATATTATTAAAAACTATAATATTATTACAATGATATATAACCCTGATTTTTTTTTTACATATTTAATAGTCAAGGGGTCTTTTGCATCAAAATAAATAAATAAAAAATAAAACCCATGGGTTACATTACTGCAGTACACCTGTCTTCTCTACAGTAGCCCTCTGGAGGACTTAAAAATGACTCCACATGTATCCCTCTTTCTTTGTTACGAATTTCATGTTAGATGTGAGGGTTTTGGACTGATGTGCCATGCACAGAATGGAAAGTAGCTGTCTGTCAGGCTTGTGCTGCACAAAGCTCTGCGCCTTTGCATTTGTTGAAGCAGCAAAGCAGTCCCTCATTGTGCTCCCGCAAAGCACTTATGCTCCTGGACAAATGCATGTTTGATTACCGTTCTGACTGTTTGAATTCAAGATAAAAGCTCACATGTTGACGTACATTAGCAGATCGATGTGAATAGGGTGAATAAGGTGGTCCAGGTTTTCAAAGATGGGTCAGTTAGCACTTTTATTATAAAGCCTGAATCTGTCTGTTTGCACAGACAGCCCCTTTTGTTGGGCTCATGTGTGTGTTTGAGTGTCTGTATACACATGTGTGTTCTGATCTGCATGGCTGGGTGTGTGTGAGCATGTGTGGGTGTGTATTTGGGGGATTTGTTTCAGGCTGCACACGGACAAAAATAAATCTCCATGTTGATACATGTCAGGAGAGTTTACATTCTCTCTCTCTAGCAAAGTGCTCTACAGTGATGTAGTTGTGCTCGCCCTCATATTTGGCCCGATGAAATGCCATTAAATATTAATTCTGCTTTCCTCAGTCCTAAAATATACATAGAACATACTCATGTCACAAGAAGTTCTGAGTAACGCATTAGAAGTAGTCGCACAAAGTGTTTTCACAATCACAGAGTACTGATGTTAGTAAATATACAGTTATCTTTGGCTTTTGTAGGTCCGAAAAGTCCTCTCCCTGATTTCCCTTTTTTTATTTTATTTTTTTGTAATCTATTAAATTCTCATTCAAACTGATGCCATTTTTTTTATCTCTGGGAAAAATGTTTGAAAAAAATATCTCTGGGGAAAAAAAAGCTTGTATCCACCACAAGAAACAATAAATAAAGGATAAAAAAAGATAATTGCTTTTATAATAATAGATAATAGGTAATAATAATTTTCTTACAATTCTTTTTTTTTCCTCTCAATTGCGAGTTTATAGCTCACAATTCCAAATTTCCTTCTCTGAATTGTGAGTTTATATTTTGCAAGTCTAATTTTATATCAAGTAATTTTGAGAAAAAAATCTAATTGAATTGTAAGATTGTAAGAAGTCACAATTAAAAAAAATATATATATTTTTTTTTCCCCCATGGCAGAAATGGGCTTTCATAAATTACTCTATAAATGAAAAAAAAAAATTGTTAACGATATTTTGTGAAAAGTGTTGGACTAATCTAATTTACTTCTTACATTTTTACATTACAAATTGCAAAAATAAATTTCCATTAAATTCTCATTCAAACTGATGCCAATTTTTTTATCTCTGGGAAAAATGTTTGAAAAAAATATCTCTGGGGAAAAAAAGCTTGTTTCCACCACAAGAAACAATAAATAAAGGATAAAAAAAGATAATTGCTTTTATAATAATAGATAATAGGTAATAATAATTTTCTTACAATTCTTTTTTTTTCCTCTCAATTGCGAGTTTATAGCTCACAATTCCAAATTTCCTTCTCTGAATTGTGAGTTTATATTTTGCAAGTCTAATTTTATATCAAGTAATTTTGAGAAAAAAATCTAATTGAATTGTAAGATTGTAAGAAGTCACAATTAAAAAAAATATATATATTTTTTTTTCCCCCATGGCAGAAATGGGCTTTCATAAATTACTCTATAAATGAAAAAAAAAAATTGTTAACGATATTTTGTGAAAAGTGTTGGACTAATCTAATTTACTTCTTACATTTTTACATTACAAATTGCAAAAATAAATTTTCATAATGATAAATTATAAATTAGATGATTGTGTTTTATAATAAATAAATATAATTATACAACTTTTACATAATTTTTCAATAGCTTTCAGATAAATCAACCTATAGTTTGTTTACTTAAACAGGTAGTTGTCTCTGCACATTCAACTGGGATAGAATAAAGTATTTTATCATGCGTTATCTTTAAAATACATTGTTTTGTTGTTCTTCAGTTTATCCAGTACTATTTTTAAATCAAATGTTCAAAAATCTATGTTGCAGCCTACTGGCCTTCTTGTCTGTTGGGTGTTGTAATGTTTGGTTGATGTGTAAATGTGTTCATGTACTCTTTGTTAGCCTGCCAGCTGCTCTTCTCCAGGTGTGTAATGTTGGTCACTGATGCAATGCAACGTGTAGGAGGCTGTTGTTTCGTTACTGAGAGTATTAGCAAGCCTACACGCAGACACGTTAATGCATGAAACACAAATATTCTGTATTTATACTTAACACTCAGCCTCGGCCTCTCAACCTTGACTGAATGCATTAGTAATGTACAAAGCTATTCCATTATCACTGGTGCCATATGGATTTAGTATAATGTATTAAAAGTATTTAAAGTATAATGAGTGAGTGCAGCTCATGTAGCTGGAAATCACACCTAAAAAAGGCACAGTAAAAAAAGAGTCTCTCCACTCTACAATCAAAAGGAAAAATATATATTAAAAAAAACATATTTTGCTTAAAAAAAGAAGCCTATTTTTAGGACCATTAAGATTTTTGCATGCAGTATTCAATGCACATTCAAACCCTTGATTCTCATTATGAGCAGTCTCATGCTTATATTAAAAAAAAACATATTTTGCAATATTTAAAAAAAGAAGCCTATTTTTAGGACCATTAAGATTTTTGCATGCAGTATTCAATGCACATTCAAACCCTTGATTCTCATTATGAGCAGTCTCATGCTTATATTCTCATTAACATAACTTGAAAAAATTTAATATTACCATGCTGAATAAATACATTTGAGTGTAAACAACATTTGTTTTTACTGCCTTGAATTTAATTTAAAATGTTAATAATGTTAATTTTCATTAAAATCCCTTATGTTCACGAAGGCTGTATTTATTTGAACAGTAATATTATAATAATACAGTATTGTGAAATATTACATGTGTTCTATTTAAATTTATTTGAATTTTTTTTTAGCAGCCATTACTCATTACTGGTCTTCAGTGTCACGTTCTCTCATAAATCATTCTAGAAACATTTCTCATGATCAATGTTGAAAACAGTTGTGCCGCTTAACAATTTTGTGGAAACTGTGATGCTTTTTTCCCAAGATTCTTTGATGAATAGAAAGTTCAAAAGAACAGCACAGAAATCTTTTGTAAATATGTTTACTGTCTATTTTGATCAATTTAATGCACCCTTGCTGAATAAAATAAATTTCTTTTAAAAAAAAGAATTCTTGCTGACCCCAAACCTTTGAACGATAGTGTATATGCAGTATGTTTGGTTTAAATAGTAAAAAAAAAAAAAAAAAGCTAGAACAGTAATTTAGGAATGAAATGCATTTAATTAGCATAAAAATAATGGCAAAAATTACAGTGATACTTAAAGCATCATTTTCTTTAAATGTTTTTGCTTTTTTTTTGGCTTTTGATTTTGAGTGAAACATTTCTTGGTAGGCTGTGTTGAGCTTTACTCTATTCTTGATTCATTTCTTTGATTAGCTTATTTCTGTGTTTAGTTTTCGCTGATATCTCTGGGCTTTCGGCGATGTGCACCGTTGTGAAGCGTTACTTACCAAAACACTCACTAATGCTGGCTGTCAGTCTAAATTGCCGTTAATCTCTCTGATAAACTGGCTGTTAACGAAGCGATGTCTGTTTGTTCTAGGCATCATTAGCAGGAACTGCACTATGGAAGGCTGGTCCGACATGTATCCCAGCATCCACAGCGCTTGCTTTGAGCCCACCCCGAATGCAACCAAGGTGAGTGACTAAATTTAGTCAGATCTTTCCCAGATTTACTGCACATACACGTCTTCAAAAAAGATTCCGTCAGTATGGGGCTTTTGATTGTACACAGTGTTTAGGATCATTGTGCTAACCATCCTGAAGGAGCTATGCATGAGTGGCAGTGGTAAAGGAAGATATTTTGGCTGAAAGGCACTGTTGTTCCCTCCACATGTGCTACAACCACAAAAAAAATCTGAGGGCACTTCAGGACCCTGAACCTTTTAGTGCCCACTATCTAGCCTGAATCTATGCCAGCTGGGACCACCTTTGGGGCAGAGACTGTGTTTGTGTGCATTTGGAAATGCGAGTGCGTACATGCATGTGTGTGTGTGTGTTCATGCGTGTGTCTGCCAGAGACAAACAGTCATCGAAAGCACTAGAGTTTTAAAAGAAAGCGAGCAGCTGGCTCAAGTGTATTTGCATGGGCTTTCAACCAAATTGCTCTCCGTATTATATTTCTCAGGATCCCGAATTTAGAGACAAATGATTTTAGATGCGTTTGAAGTTGAAAAGAGTCCCAGAGAGCCAAAAAAAGAGCAGGGGATAAAAGAATCAGAACAGAGAGGTGCTTTTGTTCCTTTATGGCAGCAGAATATAAAAAAATATATAAATGTCCAGTAACATGTAACGTTTGGTCTTATTACAAAACTAGATTCTCTCGGTTCATCATGAAACGCCCGTGAAATTTACTGTTTCATCCTGCGATTGTGCTTTAGAGATAATCATGTGCTACTGGAATGGAGGGAAGTGAACCATAGCACTGCCAGTGTCAAGACAGACCCCAGAGCAGAGGCGTGAACCGAATCATTTGGAGTTCACAGGATTCTGGGAAGTTTTCATTAATTTGTTCTGCAAGTGTTCTGTATTTGGTGATTAGATGGCAATTTATGTTTTTAGAATTTTACTTTATATTAATTCACATATTACAGGGTCTGTAGTTAACTTAACACTCACCAAACAACAAATGTTAGTAAAAAAAAAAAAGGATTGCCGATTAGCCGATCTAAAGAGACTTTGACATAAAACATAATTACAATACAATAATTACATCTAATTGTCAGAATTATAGGGTGACCCCTGCTGATGTACAGTAAGTGTTACTTACTCAAATCAAACCATGTACTAAAGAAAACATCTGTTGTGATGTGCACATTCTAATGATTTTTAAAAATTATTATTTTCTTCAGAACTCAAAGTTGTGACACCTAAGAACAATGCTCCTCAGATTAAACCTCCAAATCAAAAAATTTAATTTTGTGAAAAAATACACTACTGTTCAAAAGTTTGCAATGGTAAGGTTTTTGTTTTTGAAGGAAGTCTTCTATGCTCACCAAGGCATTTAGTTGATTAAAATTGCAGTAAAAATTTTAATATTGTAAAATAGTTTTACAATTTAAAATACCTGCTTTCTATTTTAATATATATTTAAAAGTGTAATTTATTCCTGTGATGGCAAAACTGAATTCCATATTTTTGTGGAAACTGTGATACATTGTTTCAGGATCCTGTGATGAATAGAAAGTTCAAAAGAACAACATTGATCATATAAATCTTTTGTAACATTAAAAATGTCATTTTTGATCAGTTTTGGAGGAAGGGGGATTGTCTTTATTATCAGGAAAATGAGTAACTGATTTTCCTATTAATGAGCTGAACTGTAACTGAGCTTACTGTGATTTATTTTACATTTATTCATAAGCTGTAATAAGTGAAACACCTGGCACTGTTATTATGTTCTTTCTTCATTGCCATTATAAATGCATCAGGGGACGTCCCATAAACTCAACTCTCCTAGCCTTAATAGGAATGCGAAATGGACATTTTTCCCCACATGTTTGTAAGCTTTAGTCAAACATGTCTTTTTGTAAGTCATGAGATGTTTTTAGCTCATACCCATGGCCGGTTTTGACATAAGATTTGTTAACCAATTAAGTCTTCATGGTATTATTTATAAAATAAATGCTCTTAATAGATCAGTGCTATTTTTCAGGGGTAGGCAGTCCTGAGAAAATTCAGGGAACGAGAGGAACGTTTGCCAAATCGTATGTTGGAGGCTGTATGGAGAAACTGTCATTTTGACAAAAAGGAATGTCTCCAACATAATCAGATGAAACCTCCCTGGCATACTAACTTAAATAAGGATTTAAATGCAAGGATTAAATAAGGATTTAAATGCAAATGTTAAGCATCTTATACCCCGTTTAAGTTATTATGATGAATAAATGTCCTATTAAGTATTAAAATGTCCCAGATTAACACAAGTCAGTCTGCATGAGTTAAAGTTCAGCCAATGTATTTTGAATGTAAAATTGTACAATTTAATAAATTATGATGCAGAAATGTCTAGTCTTGGTTATACACCAAAATGACATTAAACTGCACCGGGGAATACTGTATTTCAGAGAAAGCAAATACTTGAAGATGACAGGACTCAAATCTGCTTTAACTCAAGAAAGTTGAAACGAAATCAACTATTATTATTAGAGGGATTCTCTATAAAAATGTCAGCATGTGTGTTTTATATTCCTTGCTTCTGTCATGAGCGTGTAGTTTTGGGCATTCATGGACACGCGTCATCTCCAGCAGTGAGGGCAAACGCCTCTTATGGCTGGATAAACAGTCCTGTGAAGCGCAGTGAGTTGTCAGTGTGACTTGAGGTGATACCAAGGATCAGAGCAGACATGCTGACACATCGGCCTGCTCTGATTGGCTATATGTTGAAAGGAGATGCGTGCCGTGACTGAAGCAGCCTTGAAATGGTGCAAATCAGATATAGACACAAAAACAGGATGATCCAGCATATAAATTGGATTTGAACTGGATTTCATTCTGAGGAATTAAATTGGACATTGATCTTCTAACCTTGGGGTATTGATTCTGTTTTAAGGGACACCTGATATTCGTTTTAGGGTTCACAGCAAAGTGATATCACCTGATGAATGTACACATATATTAGACCAGGTTGTCTTTCACACTTAATTTAGTACATTAGAGTGAAGGTTATATTTAACTTAAATTATTTATTTTTCAGAAGAGACAGAGGCTTTTAATTGGCTCTGGCTTTGATTTGTCAAAACATGTCATTTCTGCTCCACCAAATGGAATTTCAAAATGAATGACTGTTTTCGAGGTTTTTCAGACATTATCCGATGTTGGTCTGAAACTCACGCCATTGGTTGAGCCAGCATTGCAACAACCGATTATCATTGTCAAGATAATCAACCTCTTATTTTAACATTAAAGATTACATTACCTTAAAGTCTAAACAGACTACTTAGACATCATCTAAATAATGCTCACCTTTTCCGGGGCCTTGGGTCGCATGTTGAAGTCCAAGTGCCATATTAGTGTCACTTTTAATCTGAAATTCTCCATAAGTTTTCCATGGGCATTCCCTGAAACACATACCACATCCAACAATAAATAAGAGACTGTCTGAAGAAGGAAACAATCCGTCATCTCATCCAAAGCCAGCACAGAGGCTGGTTTCTGTCTCTTCCTATTAACTGCTGCAGCTCTGATAACCTGCACATCACTTAGTTGTTTATAGATGATGTATTACAGGCTTAGTATGAAATACACTGAGTAGTGGGACTAGACAAAAAAATGTCAACCACCAGTTTTACTTCTGTACAACTTCGGGTACATTTTGGATTGTTTGTTAGATTTAAAGTCTTTTCTTTTTGCTAAATAAACATTCAGTCTTTTTGTTTTTGCTTTCATACATTAAATCCCTTGGAAACTTGTTGACTTGTTACCATTACTTCATCCTTTTTTCTACTTTTCAAATACCTTTTATTTATAGATTTGATATTTTTAATCCTTGTTCCTGAAAATGTCAATAAATTTATGTATAAACTATTTCAATATTTATAGTGGGAAAATCATTTATATAAATTGTGAGTTTCCCAATTGTGACATTATGTGACCATAAAATATTTTACCCTCCATGAAGTTTTTTTCAAAAATCAGTTCTGGTTGACATCAGTGTGAAATGAAATAAGACATGGTATTTGAAGAAAATCAAGAAAAATAAAATTATTTTATTATTATTATTATTATTATTATTATTATTATGTGATCAGACCACTTTTTTTTTTTTAAAGTGAATTTCATGTATATTTCATTTATTCCAGTAATGTAATTTCAATTACAGAACAATATCAAAAATCGTTTGTAACATTATAAATATCTTTACATCTCTTTTGGTTAATTTAATGTGTCCTTGCTGGACAAAAATTATAATTAACTCCAATTTTTATAATTAACTAATTTTAAACTATCTGTAATATTTTACTGTCTTCTGACCTCAAACTTGTGATCAGTAGTGTACACTGTGACATACAGCATTTAATTGTACACTAAAAAATAAAGTTATTTAGTGTTAGGAATTTATATATACATACAATATACACTATACATAAGTTTTGTCATTTAGAATCATACAATCACAAATGTATCATGCAGTAATGCCCTAAAAGCAAATCAAAAAGCAAAAACACACTGACATGCACACACTCGGACAAAAACACTCTAAATGGACAGATAAACCAAAAGTTGTAAAATATCCCTCTCACGCTAAATTTAGTGAGCTTTATGTTTAAAGAAGCACAGGAGGAATGTTCCTGGTGGTGATGTTGTTGAGTGGGTCTGTGGCTCCAGTGTGCCAGGTTGTAAGTCAGACTGAAAGAATGCTGTTTATGGGGGATGAGTCTGTCTGAGCTTCATCACGCTCTTCCACCACCAAATAGCCGCCTAGCCATCTTGCCATTTCCATGCTTATTAGTCACCCTGTCATCCTTGATCCATGAGAGAATACGCATTTAGCTTGTGTACATTATTTCATCACATTTAAAACCTGGCATTGGGCTTAAATGCATTGCTTGCACTGCTGAGTGGTGTAAATGGAATGTTTTATTTTTTAGACGTATGCTGTACTAATTTAAAGGGGTCATATGATGTTGCTAAAAAGAACATTATTTTGTGTATTTGGTGTAATGAAATGTGTTTATGCGGTTTAAGGTTAAAAAAACACATTATTTTCCACATACTGTACATTATTGTTTCTCCTCTATGCCCCGCCTTTCTGAAACGCGTCGATTTTTACAAAGCTCATCAGTCTGAAAAGCGAGGTGTGCTCTGATTGGCCAGCTATCCAGTGCGTACCATACTGTGATGGCGTGTCCCGGCCTTAGCGACGAGACAAAAACATTAAAACCCATTATAAACAAGGCATTTGTTGCATCCAGTGGGGACATAATTACGGATTATAATGACTTATACTGTCTTTTTTTCGCGTTGCGTTGCATCGCGCCGCGTAAACATAAAACCACGTCTGCATTTGTGATCGGAGAAATGACAAACAACAAGTGCTACTCTACACTGCCCAAAACTCGCGTTTGAATCATAAGTGGCAAATCCTTTAAATGAAAACGTACTTACAGACTGTTAGTCAGAACAGCCGGCATTGTGGTCTACTCT
>NW_015660889.1:887247-912586 GCF_001515625.1 Sinocyclocheilus rhinocerous
GGCGGCGTTATGCAAATCTTCCCACATCGTGACGTAGACATGTGGGGGCGTGTTAGAACAAGCCGCTTTAGGTAGGCGTGGTTGACTCTTAACTTTTATAAAGAATATCTCTTTGGATTTGAGACTTTAGTCTTTGCTACTTTACAGATGTTCTTTATGCACCAAGAGCTTGTAACACTTCAAAGAGAAAGGAAAAATTTTAATCGCATCATATGACCCCTTTAATATAGCAACAGTGCTGCTGACATTTTCAAAAAAAGTGATGATTATATACAAAAACTTTGTTGCATTGATAGGAGTTCAAACAAGTAGGTAAGATAAAACATGGCCAAAGGGGGATTTTTTACTACTTTCAGTACTTTTTTTTTACTACTTATTTTGTATACAGTATATGGAAGTTTGGATAGTCTGGAGAAAAAAAATTAACTTAAATGATTTTAGCAAATGGCTGCAATATAACAAAGAGTGAAAAATTTAAGGGGGTCTGAATACTTTCCGTACCCACTGTAGATTTTGTTGAACTTGAAATTAGTTCATATACCCAATTATATGAACTATATTATATTGTATTATTTTTATGTAAATGAGACCCAAGTATAAATATATAGTATACTTTTGTTTTTAAATAAACCAAATAAAATTGCAACTGGAATGCCAGTTTTAACCATGCATTTCTGTTGTATGGAAATGGAAGCTTTGACATTTTTTAGAAATTGCTAGAAAAAAAAGGTATGATTTTTATGCATCAGAAGCGTGGGCTGGTGATGACAGGATGTAAATGTTCTGAGGAATGTGCAACACGATTGGACTAGTCAAATTTAGACCTGTTATTGAGTGATTTTTGCCATAGTGATTTAGACAATAATCACAATTTTTGTAATAATTTTTATCATATAACTTTTATTTTATTTATTTATTTATTTTTTGTTAGTTGAGCAATAGAGCATAATGGTTTAGATTTCTTGGGGGAATAACTGAATTTTATGTGGGGTGTCTTAACCCCACTAAAAATAAAATATTGCAAATACAAAGCGTTTCTCAAATTTTGTTTCTCTTTCTGTCCAGCTTGTTTTCTACACGGTGATGAAGGCCCTTTACACACTCGGACACAGCCTCTCTCTCATCGCACTCATCACCGGCAGCACCATCCTCTGTCTGTTCAGGTCTGAAACGGAGCCTTAAATAGTTCCAGTAGTTGTGTCTGCTTTTTATTACTCTACACTTTGTATGGATGGATGAGCCTGCCTTATATTAATTGTAATTGTTGAATTTGGCAGGCTTCTGAATGACTATATTTTAAATTTTTTGACATTGAGGATAAACATTATGCTTGGCGCTTGGTTTTTACCCAATAGTGTTTATCTAGCTGGAATGAAATTATTAATTGAAGAAGTTGTCTGGAGATGTGATGAATGGAACAGTGCTTAAGACTCTCTGCATTTTTCTCACAAACTAACCATAAGCACAATTAAAATAGAAAAGAGGCCATGTTTATTTACAGGTCTGTCTTGCTCCAACAGAAAACTCCACTGCACCAGGAACTACATCCATCTGAACCTGTTCTTCTCGTTCATACTGAGGGCCATCGCTGTGCTGGTCAAAGATGCCATTCTGTTTTCCCACGAGAATGTAGAATGTACAAAGCAGCCATCACTGGTGAGTGAATCCATCCATCCAGAAGATCCACAAGTAAATTAATATAATTTAATGTTGAAATGTACATTTATATTTAAAAAGTAAAATAAATAAATAATAATAATTTAATTCAGAAAGGGATGGTTTAAATAAATCAAAAGTGACAGTAAAGACTTTTAATGTTTTCTATTTTAAGTAAATGCTGTTCTTTTGAACTTTCTATTTGTCAAAGAAACCAAAAAAATATATCAAGATTTTCACATAAATATTAAGCAATTGCTTATAAACTCGTAATTCTGAGAAGAAAGGTCAGAATTGTGAGATATAAGCTCGCAATTACCTTTTTTATTTTTATTTCATGGCAGAAACCAAGAAAAAACAGAATTGTAAACTCAGAATTCTGAAATGTAAACTTTATATCTCACAATTCTGAGAAACAAAGTCTGATTGTGAGATAAAAATCTGCAATTCTCTCATTTTTTTATAAAAAAAAATGGGTATGTCCTTCCATTGTTTCATGAGCATCAAATGAGCATATTGAATTAGTTCCTGAATAATGGCTGCTGAAAATTCAGCTTTGCCATCATAGAAACAAATTACCCTTTAAAATTTATAAAATATATATATATTTTTTACTGTATTTTTGATCAAATTAATGTAGTGAACATAAGTTGCTTCCTTCAAAAACATTTCAAAATCTTACCGACCCCAAACTTTTGAAGAAACATTATTTTATAATTTCTGTTCAATTAGTGACACAAAAAGACATAAAAATAATCATTGCTTCTCAACACCATGTCAGTTAGTCTTCCATTGTTTGGTCAAACAGGTAATCCCATTCCTCACAGCATTGGTTCAACCAGAAGTTGTCCTACCAGAAGCCTCAAACAAACAGAAATGTTTGTTCACCTACAAATGGTTTACTTTGAGCTGTCTGCATACATTAAAGTGGGATTTGAGATAGTATTCTAACATCGAAAAAATTACACACTTCACCTCTAAGGGTCTGAACTGAGCTAAGCCAGTTTCTTAAAACATGCATAGTCAACTAAACACATTTTATGCTTCATCGGTTTTAAAAGGTGGTTATTTCTGTCACTACAGACCCTAAAAACCCAAATCTGTACTCACGTTTGTTTGTCACAGTCTTTGGCATTTCTGAGACACATATAGTGCACATTGAAGTTCTCTGTGCTTGTGTTTAGATTGGTTGCAAGGCCAGCCTGATCATCTTCAACTACTTCATCATGGCAAACTTCTACTGGTTGCTGGTGGAAGGGCTCTACCTACATACTCTACTGATGGTCATCTTCTCTGAGAACAGACACTTCATCATTTACCTCCTCATTGGCTGGGGTAAGTCTTCATTAGAAACACTGACCTTTTTAAGCTGTTTCCGTTTTCCAAAACCAATTGTTACTTTTCAGAATCACTTTCCGTCTTTTAAAGCTCTTCATGTCAGTGTTTTCACCTATAAGCAGGTATTTGAGTAAATAAAGGATTATTTGAGTCTAAAGCCTAGAGATTTTCCACTTCCCACTGCATCTGATGCTTTAGCTTTCATCTTATCTGACACGAACACATGTGTGCATAGAAAATCGTTTGAGAACACACCTCTTCACGGTGTAGCATTGAATGTCTCTTCCTTAATTCATTCAAACACTTCTGAATAGATGTCACTCACTACTCAGAGGAAAAACAGCATAGGGAACTAGATGACGTGCCATCGGTCTTGTTCAGTCTGTTTGTCTTACATTATGCATTAGTATGTCTTTGTAGTTTGTTGTGTCCCTGGAGTTTCCAGGCGAGAGAAAGGAGAGCAGAATCTTCATTCATTTTTAGAGGACAGGCTTGGGTGTGGCTTGCTAGACTCATCATATCAACACCTCATTAAGCTTCTCTTTCATCATGACAGTGACAACTAACATGGCCTCTTTAATCATGTTCTGTTTACCAGCATTTCCTCTCCGGCTTTACTTGTGTTTAGAGATAGTGGCCCACATCCCAACAGGAAACTGAAGTAACAATTTCTCAGCAGGTGTCCGAGCAAAGATGCTATTTCCTAACATCACATTATGTCTGTCTGTCTGTCTGTCTGTCTATCTATCTATCTATCTATCTATGTATCTATCTATCTATCTATTAGGGCTGTGCAATTAATCGCATGCGATTGTCATGCGCATCTCGTCAGTAAAGCCGGTCTCGTGATTAGTAGTAAATCTCCATCACCTGCTTTCAGATGGAGCGGCATTCTGTCTATCTATCTATCTATCTATCCATCTATCTATCTATCTCTATCTGTCTGTCTGTCTGTCTATATATCTGTCTGTCTGACTCTGTCTGAAGCCTATATTTACATTGATTATGCATGCATGAATGAATGTGACCACTAAGTCTCTTGATATTTGATCATTCCCTCTCCTTCTTCCAGGATTCCCCACCGTGTTTGTGATTTCATGGATTGTGTGTAGGATTTACCTCGAGGACACAGGGTGAGTAGTTGAGCATAATCAGACAGTGACAGAGCTCACATGAGACTCTTAATAGCGGATATTTAAACCTGAGAGATTAAAATGAGGCAGAAGAAGATGAAACGCATTCCCATTTGCTACCACTGTTATGAAAGCACTTGTAACTCTTTGATGACTCCTCATAACAGATGCTGGGAGAGAAATGATGCCCCGATTCCCTGGCGGGTGATTAACTGGCCAATCATGGCATCTGTCATTGTGAGTATAACCTCACACCAGCTATTATAAACACTGAGACCAGCCTCATACTGTATGCATTATGTCAGGCAGGGAGGGATTCTGCCAGCAAAGCAGACGCGGGGATGTGCTGAGTCTCACGAACAGTTTCCATGTCCTGGATGGGACTTGAGCGCAGGCATGTCAGGAAGAGCGAGCAAACACGCTGTCACAAGTGCCTCTCTCAGCACACATGCCAAGACTCTCTCTTTTGTCCGCTGTGCCATTTCCATTTTGTAAACACTCACCTGCAAGAGATCAAATGTCTTTGGACAGCATGATGGCTGTGTTTGACAGCTTTGCTCAAACGCATCCAGGTCAAAATGTTCCTGTTCCTCAGCCATCCAGAGCCTAGGAATGCAATAATAATAATAAAACATACATTTTTCTGGCAAACGTGCTCAGTTCTGGTGTGTTTAGATAACTCTCTCACAGAGCTCTGCACACCATGCTACTGTGTAACTACATCTCTCTGCTACTCAGAATGCCATGGTAGATGAACCTTTGGCCAAGATGTTCTGTTTGTTTTGGTTTAAGTTTTATGGCGGGATTAATTATGAGGAACAGAAACAAGTGGCCTCTTTTGTTTCTACTATCTGTCTGATGGATTCAAACAAGATGGAAATTGGAGATTATCAATTTACATTTGAAGTTATGCATTTGGCAGACCAAATCCAAAACAGCTTTTGGTGCGAGGCATAGATTTTATTAACTTGAATGACATTAGTGTTTCTAGTGTCATTTTAAACGCCAGATCAACTCCTAAAAGGGATAATTCAGCCAAAAATGAACATTTGGTCATCATGTCATTCCAAACTGGTATGACTTACATCTGTGGAACATATTGAAGATACATTTGCCCATACAATGAACATCAATGGTGTCAACACTGGATCTATTTGAGTTTCATTTTATGGACAAAATTCAAATCATATAGGTTTAGAATGACTTAAAAGGGTGAATAAATGGTGAGAATTTTCATTTTTGGTTCCTTTAAGACGTTGTGTCACAGTGTGTGCAATAATCCTGTAATCTGTTTCAAGTCTTACAGAATGTTTTGAGAAGTTCTTGTGTCAGATCCAGTGAACAGTGGTAATGTTTAGTCTGGATAATGTCATTGTATAAAAGAGGAATGATATAAAATATTTTTCTCTTCCTTTCTGTGTTCTACAGTTGAACTTTATTCTGTTCATCAGCATCATTCGAATCCTGGTCCAGAAACTGAGGTGTCCTGATGTCGGTGGAAACGATCAGTCCCAGTACAGGTATTGCAAATGAATGCCAACTCATATTATATTCTGCAAACATGGCATCAGGCACCATGGTTGAACCCTCTTAGCTGAGATCTCCCTTTTAAATTTACCAGGAGTTGCATTCTAGCATGAATTTCAGAAAATGGTTGGAAATGGATGGCTGCTTTCCATTTTTATCCAGGTCTTCCACTATCTATTGTGCATTGCTAAATGTGTATGCATTGAAATGGGGGTGAAATATTTATGCTGCGATTTGTAGCAATCTGAGTTTTTGTTCTGCTGAGAGTGGCACGTTCTGCATTTGAGTGCCCTGTCGCTAATGGATGAGAGGCTGTGCTCTATTTGATGGCTCTCCCATGATGTGCTTTTCCCTTTGAGATTTCAGTTTGGAGCTCTCCATTGTGTGCTTGAAAATATACTGTCTATTTGACAAAAATTGCCATGCTATCATAACAGTAGGGATCCCTCTCATCACTCCGTTCAAATCCTGTTACTCCTCGTTCTCTTTTCAGGAGGTTGGCCAAGTCCACACTTCTCTTGATCCCTCTGTTTGGCATCAACTATGTTGTTTTCGTTTACATCATAGAAGAAAATGGAGAGATGGAGAACTATAAAATATTCTTTGACCTTGGTCTGGGGTCTTTTCAGGTGAGAATATGCCTAAATGTATGACTAGTGATTATATATATCTTCTTAAACTTTCACAAAAGCTCCACAGTTTGAAGTCAGTAAGATTCTTTTAAGGAAAACAATTAGATTTTAATTAATCTAGATTTAAAAAAAAATATATTCAGAATAAATGCTGCTCTTTTGAACTTTCTATTCATCAAAGTGTCTTGAAAAAATGTATCATGGTTTCTACAAAAATATTACACTGAAGACTGGGGTAATGGCTGAAAATTCAGCTTTGCTCTCATCGGAATTTTTAAATATTAATAATATAAATTAATATAAACAATGTTAATATAAACAGTTACTTTAAATTATAATACTGTAATTGAATTGTCATTTTATTTTAGTAATTTATTTTGTAATAATCACAATATCATTGTTTTTTGAATAACATTACTAAATCTTACCAACTCCAAACTTTAGAATGATTTGTGATGCTTTATCAGTGTTGTACCACATTAACTCTCTGTGTTCCTTTCACAGGGCTTGGTGGTTGCGATTTTGTACTGTTTTTTGAATAGTGAGGTTAGTCTGCAATTTTATTGATCATTGATGCATCTCACTTTAGCTCTATTCCAAAACCTAGTGAGCTGCTGTAGGCAGCTGATAAGACTGCATCCTAACTGTAATAGAATCTCATAAGTTAGCAATTTAAAAAACTTTACATAAGCAGCAACACAAATAGTACTAAAAAAAATACAAAAATACACCCACACATTGAGTAAAATAATTTTTATTACACTGAACTTTTTTGACAATGCTTTTGAGTGTCAGATGACATTTTTATTTATAATCAGCATTTTTGTTTTCACCTCATCTGTCATCCTTTATTTGCATTCTGGCATTGTCATCTCTATTAAGGATACATACAGTGCTTCCTTAGAATTTGGTCAAAACAAGCAATTTACTAGGCAGTATGATAAAGTTAGAACACTCTTCACTTCTGTGCATATGATGCCTTAAATGCCTCCTCAGGCAGCTCACTAGGTTTTGGAACAGAGCAGTGGTTTTCCTTCCTATTTCAAATCAACATGAAATATTCACAACCTATTTTACTTCTGTAATGTGACATATTTCTGAGTGAAAAAGGATGTTGAAGGAGATAAACATGTAGGATGAATATTTTGGGTCTTGCAAAAATTCCCTCTGTATGACAAGTGATTAAAAGGAAAGGCATGAAAACAAGTTGTTTTCTGAGGCAGAGCAAGGATAATTACATTTTGATGAAAGATTACAAACAAACATTTGTTATGTTTGCAATAATAGTGCCCTGAATCAATTAAAATAAAACTAGAAACATATTTTGAGCATAAATGGGTTCAATCTTGATTTCATGTCGACTTGCCACCCTGTGTGTTTCTGTGCTAAAGCTAATGCTAATGCTAATGGATGTTATACTTGGCTGCTTTGCAGGTCCAGAGCGAACTCAAGAGGAAGTGGCGGAGTTTGCGTTTAAAGCGTTACATCAGTCGTGACTATCGTCTGCACAGTTCATCCATATCCCGGAACGGCACAGAAAACATGGCCCAATTCCATCGGAACTCCAGAGCCCAGTCTTTCCTACAGACCGAGACCACCGTGGTGTGAGACATCCAGAAGCAGCGCTATATGAATCACTCTCTTACTTCACCCCCCCCAGCTAACAACTCAGTATTTTTCAAAAGCTTTATGCTGAAGAGGATGAGGCTTCCTGAAGCATGAGATTGACATGCAGGAGACACGATAAGGATTCAGCATCTCTGAGGCACAGCGCTGTATTTCAGTAGGCCTATACAATGCAAAATCTCATTTGATAGCAAAATTTGCTGTTAACCACCAAAATAGCACATTAAACCAAATCTCTGTGAGTGGGATAGTATTGGTGGCATTAAAAACTGCAATTCCGTTTTTTTTATTGAATGCAGATGACATATATATTGCTTTCTGTAAACTCTTTCATTGCATTAGGGTCAGATTATATAATAGTGTTATGTAAATGCTACTTAAGGCCATCAGCAATTTCCTTAGACGTTCATGGAGGAAATTGTGAAAAAAAATTTGAAAGTTGGTTTTAAATTGTATTTAGTATGTTTGTGCATTTGATTGGTACACTGAAAAAATGTGGTGTAGAAACAATTTTCAGTCAGAAATTGCTAGTAAATTTCACAATTATTACAAAGAAACCATGCTATCAACACATGAAAACTCACCAAGAAAGTGTCTTGGATGAATGCAAGAAGTGGGTCACCTCTATGCCAAACAAACTCAAATGTGAGGTTTTATAAAAGACATTACAGCCGGAGGTGTCCACGCTAGCCTGGGACTCATTTCAGAAGAATATGTCTTATTTCAGATACATGTAGAAACTGAAAAGACAGTCGTACACTCAAAAGAAAAGTGATTGTAAGAAAAAGCAAAAATTCTTGCACTGATATTGATCTGTTCTTGCATCTGCAACATTACATAATGCCATTTTGTCATTATTCGACCACTGGGATTTTTTTTCTTCATATGTTATACCTTGAAGAAAAGCCAAGATATGTATATAGCATGTGAATGTAATTCATTATGTGATGAGATTCAGTATAGTCTTATGAATGAAATGACAAATATGTGGCATAAATATTTAGTTCGCCCACAAAAAAGATGTGTGATAAACCAAACCACGACTCACTGTTATTACTCCGCAAACTCTTTTATTTCATATCCCACTGATCAGTAATTTCAATAGAAGGTGTTGACGGCGTTTTTGATTATTTTTGCTTTTGTGTTGCTCTGCCTCACATTGTCAGGGGGGTTGGGGAATTGTACACTGCAATGAATTCTGCTGTCTGTGCTCTTTTCATTCAACTGAAAAACAGATAATTAATCCAGTAGACAGTTGGACGCTGATTTAGGTCAAGTGAACTGACAAAACAGCGAGTGTGAGGGCGTATGATAGTGACATTTCAGTGTGAGCTGTGCTTAGCGAACAGATTCTGGGAACTGCGGTCCAGAGACTTCACAATGGGTTGGAGAGGAGATCGAATCTCTTACAGCCAGGCCTGAAGAGCCAGAGGTCCCCGGGACACCACGTGCGAGGTTGCGTTCATTTAAAGTGACACAGATGCCATGGGCAGGGGCATTCAGCATCGTTATCAGAAGAAAAGATAAAGCTTTAATTAGAGCTGGCAGAAAGGAATTGTGGGTTGTTTGAATTAAATATTGAAGGAGGATGACAGTATGCCTTCATTTTGAAGGATGACCATGGTTTGTGAAGGATCTGGTGTGTTTGACAGATGCATTTATGATGTAAAAAATATGTTCAAACAGAGGCCGTAATGTTGTGCACTTCTTGTTTATTATATTTAACCATCTGCAATGTTTAATTGGAAAATTGTTCTCAGTTTTTGCAGTTCTTACATTTTTGCTGAATGTTTCTTGTAAACTGTATTGAGATTTTTCAGTAAATGTGAAAGTTGTTTTTAAATTGTATTTAGTATGTTTGTGCATTTGATTGGTACACTGAAATGTGGTGTAGAAACAATTTTCAGTCAGAAATTGCTAGTAAATTTCACAATTATTACAAAGAAACCGTAACAGTGAATCAAATGCAAAATTTGAAGTAGAAAGACTAAAATGGTATTTTCTTGTAAAACGTACTCCAATAATCTTTATTTACAACTGTGTAGTGACTCTATTTTAGCACCATTAATGCAGCTGATTTAATTTGAATTTAATTTTCAGCACATATTCAGTTTATACTGCGCTAATTGAAATGATTCAATACGCCAAAATAATTTGCTAGTGCAATGTAGATAAGATTGGTAGGGTTTGTTTTTATGATCGTGGGTCTTGGGAATAATAAATGAGATGCTAAAAACAGACCAGTGAAATACGATTACACTTCTCCCTTGCCGATCAACAGATCAGCTTCACCATCAACACTGATGATATCACACACAGATGATGTTGTTTTGATTCATTTCCTGTTCTCTTGCTGTCTGTTGTCTTATCGCCTTCCTGTATCCTCGAAAGGAGTGAACATGCTTCTCCTTGGAGGCACAGCAAAAAGTAACAGGGAGTAACAACTCGTTTTCAGGCCGCTGGCCTCCACATTCTCACTGTTCTTACAAGTCATTTACAAAGCGCTGTTTCTTCATGCAACGTTTACATGTGCCATCAACTCGAACGATTGAACGATTGAACTCAACGATTGAACTGACAGAATGTCACAAATGAAATTTCACGGTAATTCACGCAGCCTGATTATGGAGTTTCGCAGCTTTCAGTGTAACAGTTGTTTGGATGAAGATGAGGCCTTTGGGTTTTCATGGACATGATAGTGTCCAGTCTAGGGAATAAAGGATGGCACAGTGCCATGGCAGAAATGTTCCAGTCCTCTTGCCCCATGCTCATTAGCAACATTTGTTAACATACAAATTCATGCAATTAAATAAAAAGTTTTGCCCAATCACATCAGTATTATTTATTAATATTTATTAATTAGCTTTTATTTTCTTTGTTCAGTTTTTTTTATTTTAATTGTAGTTTTAGTTTTTATGTACTTTTGTCATTTTTATTTTTCTATTATTTCTATTTAGATTTCATTATTAGTAATTTTTAATAATTTTAATACTTCAACTTTTTTTAACACGACATTTCTAATTTTCAGGTATTTTTATTTACTCACCCTCAGACCATCCAAGATGTAGATGAGTTTGTTTCTTCATCAGAACAAGTTTGGAGAAATTTAGCTTTACATCACTTGCTTTACAATGGATCCTATGCAGTGAATGGGTGCCATCAGCTGATAAAAACATCACAATAATCCGCAAGTAATCCACACAACTCCAGTCCATCTGTTAAAGTCTTGTGAAGCGAAAAGCTGCATGTTTGTAAGAAACAAAACCAGGGTGTTTTAACTTTAAACTGTAGTTTAAATATGAGTCCAAAATCCATAAAAACTCCATCCTCTGTTGCCCTCTCACATCAAAATCCACTGATACATTTGTTTAGAACTGATTTGGACTTTTCGCTTGTAAACGGTGCTTTAATTGTTCATATTTCTCTCCTTATTCAGACATAACGACTCACTGGAGAAAGCAATATTATGGACAGAGGACTCGTATTTTAGCCAGAACCCATTTTTTTAAAGTTAAAAACAAATTAGTGATGGATTTGTTTAGTACAAACATGCAGGCTTTTACTTCAAAAAATGTTGTAACTTGTGGATTATTGTGATGTTTTTTTTTTTTTATCAGCTGTTTGAACTCTGATTCTGACGGCACCCATTCATTGCAGAGGATCCATTGGTGAGCAACCGATGTAATGTAGTAGAATTCTATTTATAAATGTATAGAATGGCTGAGTGTGAGTAAATTTTCAGCAACTTTTTATTTTGGGGTGAACTATTCCTTTAAAAATATATTTTTAATAGTTTTAGTTCATATTTCCTGGCGGAAGCTTTAAGATAATATACAGGTAAAATAAAAAGTAACTTAATGTGTCTAATATTTAGACACCTGATAGCCACCCAGAATAGCTTGAATCGACCTGGTACTAACAACCTAGCAACCACCCAGTTAAACACTCAGAGCACCTTAGCAACTGCATAGCAATGCCATGGCGACCACACACACCAAACTACATTGTGGTAGTGAGTGCACGCACAACCCATATTTTCTTCAGAAAATGCAAAATAAGCAAGGTAAGAGCTACAATTTTGTCAGGGGATTTTTTTTTTTTGCGTTTTTTCCTTTTATTTGATAGAAAAGTAGTAAAGACAGGAAGCAAAGTGAGAGAGAGAGGGGGGATGGGATCGGGAAAGGTCCACGAGCCGGGACTCGAACATACCTTTTGTTTTGTCTTATTTTTTTTTCCTCAAATGAGCAGCATGAGTTAGCTGGAAAAACATATTGGTTGTACAGAAGGTTTGATAATTATGCTGTTTTTTTTTACATGGTACTCAAAGGTACAGTGCTATGGTAAATGTCCAAAAATTGTGATATTTGCTTGGTACATATAAAAAATATGGCATTATCTTGATACATATGTTTATTGGGGCAGTGGAAGACTAATGGTTAGAAAGTCGGACTGCATGGTAACCCAAAGGTTGCGGGGTTTGAGTCTCAGGTCCGGCAGGGATTGTAGGTGGAGGGAGTGAATGTCCAGCGCTCTCTTCCACCCTCCATACCACGACTGAGGTGAGACCCTTGAGCAAGGCACCGAACCCCCAACTGCTCCCCGGGCGCCGCAGGAAAAAATGGCTGCCCACTGCTCCGTGTGTGCGTGCACTTGGATGGGTTAAATGCAGTGTACAAATTCTGAGTATGGATCACCATACTTGGCCACACGTCACTTCAAAAGTTGTTCACTGTCATATCCCAAAACAGCAGTATTAACATGGTAAATGTTAAAAAAAACAAAACATGATGTTGGTTCATATTCAAAAACCATGGACATAGTACATGTCCAAAACTGTGGTATTATATTGGTACATATCTAAAAACATGGCATTAAACACATAACAAAAATAAAACGTGGTTTACCATGGTACCAAATCCAAAAAACATAGTATTATTTTGGTACATGTCCAACAACAACAACAACAACAAAAACAAAAACATTTATGTATTATATATTATAAATTATAAAATGTATATATAAAAATTGTTGGAAAAATGGAAAAATACAAAGTATTACCATGTTTTTGGACATGTACCAAGGTGATATTATGCATTTTGATATTTTGAAAATGAATTTTCTGATATCATGTGCCACAGCTATATCACCCTGTAGCCCAAGACTGGTTGCCCACTGAAGCGGACGCTATACTGTAAAAAGCACTGTCTTCCGGATGAGACGTTCAACTGAGGTCCTGACTCTCTGTGGTCATTTAAAATCCCATGGCACTTCTCTTAAAGAGTAGGGGTGTATCCCTGATGTCCTGGCCAAATTCCCTCCACTGGCCCTTGTCAATCATGGCCTCCTAATAATCCCCATCATTCATTCATTCATTCATTCATTCATTCATTCATTCATTCATTCATTTTGGACTTGGTATCATAGTAATACTCAGTAATACCACTTTTTTATACACATACTATGGTAATACAATGGTTTTTGAATATGAATCAAGGTAATGCCGTGTTTACTTGACATTTACCATGTTAATACTGTAGCTTTTGGTTATGAATCAAGATAATGCCATGTTTATTGGCTATTTATCATGTTAATACTGTAGCTTTTGGTTATGTATCAAGACAATGGCATGTTTTTAATGTATATATCAGAGTCGTTACCTAGTCTTGATGTTTTTGGAGGGAAAAGTATCAGATCATGAACAGGTGATGCTGAATTTATGTACGTGTCTGATGTTTGCGGCGCTGCTACAGTGAGGTGATGGAGTTAAACATTTCCACTGGCTCAGATGGACAGTGCAGCGTTTAAGCCAGGCAGGCAGCAGATGGAGGGTTTACACACCTTGAATAATGAATTTTCTGACCAGGAAAAAAGAACACTCTGAGCTCCATCTCCAGGGACAGGTCCAAAATATCCATGCGGTACAGAGTAAACGGGCTGCTGATGTTCCTTCAATGCTCAATACTGGGCACACAACACAAATTAGGAGCTTTGGTGTGGATGCACATGAACTAGAGCAATGAAATTGATAGCTTGCATTTGGATTTGAGGGTGTAATAATCCATAAGTGACGATTTGTAATTCTACAGTGCCAAGAAAAACAACCCTCTATTTCACCACATAGATTAATGAAACAAGGACGTGTAGTTTTATTTATTAATTTTTTTCCCTTTCTACCACATTGTTCTTGACATTACTTGAGAAGGTTTAGTGGGCGAATATACTATAAATGGACCACAGCATCAGACCAGAATTCACTCATAGCATGCTTTTGTGAAGACACCTTAACCCAATATCCCTTTATCAGAAGGTTGCTATGTAAGGGCAATGGTATGGGTGTGAATTTTAACATTTTAAAATATCATTCAATGAACTTACATATTATGAGAATTAAATTACATTCCTATATTTTAGCAGGGAATTTCCTCAACTTTATTTTTACTTCTCAATTTAGCTTCAATTAGACAGCTGTAAAAGCATGGTTGTACAGAAATTCAACGTCTGACTATTTCTATTCTATTCTACTTCTATTTTAAACTATACAGGAGCTAAATGTATAAAATACTGGATGCTGCACACACTGGTGGTTGAGGAGAGACCACCTCATATGATTGTAAAGCGCTTTGGGTGTACAGCAATATACAATAAAGCACTAAATAAATGCCTCATTCAGTCATTCATTTTGGACTTGGTATCATAGTAATACTCAGTAATACCACTTTTTTATACACATACTATGGTAATACAATGGTTTTTGAATATGAATCAAGGTAATGCCGTGTTTACTTGACATTTACCATGTTAATACTGTAGCTTTTGGTTATGAATCAAGATAATACCATGTTTATTGGCTATTTATCATGTTAATACTGTAGCTTTTGGTTATGTATCAAGACAATGGCATGTTTTTAATGTATATATCAGAGTCGTTACCTAGTCTTGATGTTTTTGGAGGGAAAAGTATCAGATCATGAACAGGTGATGCTGAATTTATGTACGTGTCTGATGTTTGCGGCGCTGCTACAGTGAGGTGATGGAGTTAAACATTTCCACTGGCTCAGATGGACAGTGCAGCGTTTAAGCCAGGCAGGCAGCAGATGGAGGGTTTACACACCTTGAATAATGAATTTTCTGACCAGGAAAAAAGAACACTCTGAGCTCCATCTCCAGGGACAGGTCCAAAATATCCATGCGGTACAGAGTAAACGGGCTGCTGATGTTCCTTCAATGCTCAATACTGGGCACACAACACAAATTAGGAGCTTTGGTGTGGATGCACATGAACTAGAGCAATGAAATTGATAGCTTGCATTTGGATTTGAGGGTGTAATAATCCATAAGTGACGATTTGTAATTCTACAGTGCCAAGAAAAACAACCCTCTATTTCACCACATAGATTAATGAAACAAGGACATGTAGTTTTATTTATTTATTTTTTTCCCTTTCTACCACATTGTTCTTGGCATTACTTGAGAAGGTTTAGTGGGCGAATATACTATAAATGGACCACAGCATCAGACCAGAATTCACTCATAGCATGCTTTTGTGAAGACACCTTAACCCAATATCCCTTTATCAGAAGGTTGCTATGTAAGGGCAATGGTATGGGTGTGAATTTTAACATTTTAAAATATCATTCAATGAACTTACATATTATGAGAATTAAATTACATTCCTATATTTTAGCAGGGAATTTCCTCAACTTTATTTTTACTTCTCAATTTAGCTTCCATTAGACAGCTGTAAAAGCATGGTTGTACAGAAATTCAACGTCTGACTATTTCTATTCTATTCTACTTCTATTTTAAACTATACAGGAGCTAAATGTATAAAATACACCACATTATGTTGATAAAATATTAACATTAAGTGCGAATGAGTATTTAGTTTAATCCACTGCTAAAAAGTTCCTGGTTTATGGCCACTGTTGTGTAATTAGCTGTCTCCATTATTCTTCAAGGCATGACAGGCAGACATGAATGGCATAAAAACTCAGGAGACAAGACTTGAGTAAGAAGAAATAGTTATTGTTTTAGAAAGATATTTTTAAGCTGCTGATCTAAGGAAGAAAAGCAATGGAGAACAGCAAGATCCTTAATTATTTCTCTCTCGATTTCAGGAAAATGCTTGTCTATAACCTTATTCTCTGTTCTCTGTCTCCCTCTGTTGGCCCTCACAGGAATAATATATAATGTATACTTATTACTATACTGCATGTCAATTTAAGAATTTAAGAATGAAAGAATATCTGGCAAAAATACCGATATAAAACAGCAACCTCCTTGTGATCAATTAATTAAACAAACCAGTGTCCTGTATGAAAGTCTTGCTAAACAGTGCATAGCAGCAACATGTGCAGTATTGCGACAGCTACGGTTGAGCTAAATGCCACATTTGACATTTTAGCTTAAATGATTAAAGCTTTGACAAATAATAACAAGTGTAGAACGTCTAATATAAGCAAAGCATAGGCTAATCATAAAATTCAATTCGGCTATTAGAGTAAATTCTATTGTTACAGTGAGAACAAGACATTATTCAGTTTTGAGGAAATCCAAATCCATAAAGGGTTACAGTTTGAAATTGGCAATGATATTTCCCTGTTGAAAAAAACAGCATATGCTGGTTAGGTATGTTTTGACACTGGAATGCTGGTTTAAGCTGGTCCTTTGCTGGTTTAAGCTGGTCCTTTTGCTGGTTTATGCTGGTCATTTGCTGGCAGGGTTGGGCTCCAAGGAACGTATCCTCTCCAGTTGTATGACATGAAACAATTCACCCAACCAAGCTTTGAAACATGGAGAGTCTGAAGATTTCCAGCTTAAAAGTATTGCTATTTTTGCAAGAATCATGCCTATCAGTAGCGGTCATTGAAGGGAATTTGGAAGAGTGTTTAATGTCTCAGAATATCCAAGAATTGCAAGACAGTGTGGCTTAACCTCCTTTTGAAAAACCTTTGAAAAAAAAATCTAATATGGCAGTCCAAAAATTAAACAATTTAGGACAAAACCAAAACGTGACCAGGAACATTTGTTTATTTAGCATCTGTCGCTAACTGGGGAGATATAATTGAATATTTTTTTAGAAAGATATTTTTAAGCTGCTGATCTAAGGAAGAAAAGCAATGGAGAACAGCAAGATCCTTAATTATTTCTCTCTCGATTTCAGGAAAATGCTTGTCTATAACCTTATTCTCTGTTCTCTGTCTCCCTCTGTTGGCCCTCACAGGAATAATATATAATGTATACTTATTACTATACTGCATGTCAATTTAAGAATTTAAGAATGAAAGAATATCTGGCAAAAATACCGATATAAAACAGCAACCTCCTTGTGATCAATTAATTAAACAAACCAGTGTCCTGTATGAAAGTCTTGCTAAACAGTGCATAGCAGCAACATGTGCAGTATTGCGACAGCTACGGTTGAGCTAAATGCCACATTTGACATTTTAGCTTAAATGATTAAAGCTTTGACAAATAATAACAAGTGTAGAACGTCTAATATAAGCAAAGCATAGGCTAATCATAAAATTCAATTCGGCTATTAGAGTAAATTCTATTGTTACAGTGAGAACAAGACATTATTCAGTTTTGAGGAAATCCAAATCCATAAAGGGTTACAGTTTGAAATTGGCAATGATATTTCCCTGTTGAAAAAAACAGCATATGCTGGTTAGGTATGTTTTGACACTGGAATGCTGGTTTAAGCTGGTCCTTTGCTGGTTTAAGCTGGTCCTTTTGCTGGTTTATGCTGGTCATTTGCTGGCAGGGTTGGGCTCCAAGGAACGTATCCTCTCCAGTTGTATGACATGAAACAATTCACCCAACCAAGCTTTGAAACATGGAGAGTCTGAAGATTTCCAGCTTAAAAGTATTGCTATTTTTGCAAGAATCATGCCTATCAGTAGCGGTCATTGAAGGGAATTTGGAAGAGTGTTTAATGTCTCAGAATATCCAAGAATTGCAAGACAGTGTGGCTTAACCTCCTTTTGAAAAACCTTTGAAAAAAAAATCTAATATGGCAGTCCAAAAATTAAACAATTTAGGACAAAACCAAAACATGTGACCAGGAACACTTGTTTATTTAGCATCTGTCGCTAACTGGGGAAATATAATTGAATATTTTACTTAATTTAGTTTTGGAATAATACAATCTATGGATTAAACTGAATCAACCTGTGCCTTGCATTTATTGAGCAGTCTTGAATCCTTTTACACTTTCATTCCAGGTTTCATTGGACACTTCTTCATCAAAGTCCTTAGCAGGCTTCTTTTATAGTTTGTGCTGACAGGCAGTTGGAAAGCATTAACACAGCTTGAAATCAGGTGTCTAGAGCTTGGATTTACCAAAAAACATTGCTCAAATGTATTAGATTTTGGTTTGTCAGTAGAACATGGAATGACCGTTTGAACATAATGTCTCACTTGCAAGTACCGAAAAAAATTGGAGCCTGGAAGATTAAATGCAGATTGCAACTGACTAAAAGATGCAAATTTACCATCTATATAAAGATCCCCAATAGACCTCAGGCCTTTGTTTTTCCATACAATAAAACCTCAGTCTAACTGAGAGGGTTTAAACATGTGATTGTTCACTATGGGTGTGAGGACAGAGACGTCAGGTGATTTAACATGTTTGCTTATTTGATTTAATATCCGTATTGAATTTTTAATTATTAAAGGTACAATATGTAAGTTTTCACCACTAGAGGTGTTCAAAACAAACAATGAAACAAATGCGTAGTTTGATGACGGGGTGACTGAGTGTGGAATCATGGGAGTTGTGGTCTTCATCCCCACAGCCGATGCAATCCGACGGGACTCGGGCAGAAATCATGTTCATGGATAAGCTAATGTATTAAAGATTTATTAACATCGTAGTATGAAGCAGAGTGAGGTGGAAAGCCGTCGGAGTGAAACGAGGCCGCTGAAGCAATTGCTAATGAGAGACGAGAGTGACACACGAGTCCCAATTAGTTTTGATGAGGGAGACACTTTAGAAAAAGTAAAACTGGGAGACAAGATGTAGTTAGAGACAGTGCCTCAAACCTAAGCCATAGGGGATCAGCCACAGAGAAAGTTTCACCGGGAATACCCCTCTGCCAGTAAAATAAACCCTAGCATTTGCTGCCCAATAATAAAGTTTAAACACCAGGAGCCCTAGGCCTCCCATCTGTGTGGGTTTCTGTACGTGCGTTTTTGCTATTCGGGGGGTCTTGTAAGCCCAAATAAATGGTATGATGATTGAATCTAAAAGCTTGAAAAAAGATACAGGTATATAGATAGGCAAGTTTTGAAAAAGGTATAGGAATTGTGGTAAAGTGACCCTTTTAATTGCATTAATTTTGCCAGTCATAGATAACGGAAGGATCCTCCACCGCTCTATATTTTCTTTTATTTTGTCAATCCTGGCTAAAAAGTTTAATTTAAATATTTGCTTAGGGTTTTTTGGAACCTCAATGCCAAGGTATGTAAAGTGGTCTTCGACTATTTTAAAAGGCAAGGGACCAACCTGGCTGGGATTTGTGTGTCTAGCAAGTGACATAAACTCACTTTTGGACCAGTTAGTATACCCAGAGATTTTTCCAAAGGCATTAATATAATCAAGCAAATGGGGAACTGATTTGGAAAGATATATTAATAGATCATCAGCATATAGACTAACCAAAGCTTCATCATTTCCAATCTTTATTCCATATATATGTGGGTGACTTCTAATCCCTATGGCTAGTGGTTCCAACGCAATATCAAAAAGGAGAGAGGAAAGAGGATCTCCTTGCCTAACTCCTCGACACAATTCAAATGGGTTAGATTTGTTAGAGTTTGTCAGAATGGATGAACGAGGACATAAATATAAGATTTTTACCCATTTGATGAAACGACTCCCAAACCCAAAGTGTTCAATTTAGCATGAATAGCCACTCTGTTTGATCAAACACCTTTTGGGCATCTAGTGAGATGATTGCACCTGAGGCTTTGTTAATCCTTATATAGGATGTTAAGTGGAAGCAAAAGGAAAAGCGACCTGGTATAAACCCAGTTTGGTCTGGGTGTACTATTGTTGAGATACTGTATGTTGTCCAAGTCTGTTTGCCAATATTTTTGTTATCACCTTCTGATCAAAGTTGAGAAGCGATATAGGTCTGTAATTGGCCAGGTCGTTGTCTTTTCCTTTCTTTAATAGAACACAAATATTGGCCTCATTATAATGAATTGGGGAGTCTACCATTTTTATATGAGTCATTAATCATTCTCAATAAATAAGGGGCTAGTTTTAAAGAGAAGGTTTTATTAAAATTCACATCCAAAGCCATCGGGGCCTGGTGCTTTGCCAGACGGAAAAGACTTGATGACCTCTAGGATGTCTGCTTCGGAAATTGAGTCTTCTAGGTCCTCTTTGCAATTTCATCTAATTGGGGAAGGTTGAGATTATCGAAGAAAGAATCATAATCGTCTTGACTAACTTTGCATTTTGAGGAATAAAGATCTGAATAAAAATCCATAAAAGATTCATTAATTTATTCTTGGACTGGTTACAATCTAAGCTGTTTTTGATTTAATTTGGTGAATGGTTTGCTTTGCTTGTTCACCCCTTAATTGTCTTCTTGCAAATAAAGTTTCTGGCTTATCACCCAATTCAAAGTGTTTTTGTTTCAATTTAAGTAAGAGATTCTCGACTCTTTTGCCTAGAATCAAATTATATTCATATTTTAAATTCAGTATCTTATTATAATCTTGTTGCAATCCAGATTTTCTGTATTCCCTTTCTAATGTTGTTAATACATTTTCGATTATTAAAAGCCTGCTATTACTATTTTTCTTATTAGCAGTTTCGTAAGAAATAATATGACCCCTTATGACTGCCTTAAGAGCATCCCTTAAAATGGAATCGGAGACGTGGCCATTGTCATTATTTCTAAAGAAATCATCCAATTTAGCATTAATTTATTTAAAAAAAAAAAGCTGGGTCTTTAAGTAGATAAGGATTGAATCGCCAATAATAGTTCTGTCGTGGCAGAACATTGTTAAACTCAAGCGAAATGGGACTATGGTCTGATATCAACATGTTATGGTACTGTGTACCATATTCCGAAATAAAATAGCTGCGGTCAAAGAACAGACACGATTTATGCTTATATATGATGTTTATTATTATAATAGTAGTAGTAGTTCTTTCTCAGATTCCCTAATCATACATAATCATACTGTTAAGCAATGCTCTGTATTTGACTGTTATCTAAATACAATAAAGAAAAACATGACATACAGTGGGTACGGAAAGTATTCAGACCCCCTTAAATTTTTCACTCTTTGTTATATTGCAGCCATTTGCTAAAATCATTTAAGTTAATTTTTTTTCCTCATTAATGTACACACAGCACCCCATATTGACAGAAAAACACAGAATTGTTGACATTTTTGCAAATTTATTAAAAAAGAAAAACTGAAAAATGCTCAGTATTTAGTAGAAGCACCCATTTGATCTAATACAGCCATGAGTCTTTGGGAAAGATGCAACAAGTTTTTCACACATGGATTTGGGGATCCTCTGCCATTCCCTCTTGCAGATCCACTCCAGTTCTGTCAGGTTGGATGGTAAACCCCCTTATGACTGCCTTAAGAGCATCCCTTAAAATGGAATCGGAGACTTGGCCATTGTCATTATTTCTAAAGAAATCATCCAATTTAGCATTAATTTATTTTTCAAAAGCTGGGTCTTTAAGTAGATAAGGATTGAATCGCCAATAATAGTTCTGTCGTGGCAGAACATTGTTAAACTCAAGCGAAACGGGACTATGGTCTGATATCAACATGTTATGGTACTGTGTACCATATTCTGAAATAAAATAGCTGCGGTCAAAGAACAGACACGATTTATGCTTATATTTGATGTTTATTATTATAATAGTAGTAGTAGTTCTTTCTCAGATTCCCTAATCATGCATAATCATACTGTTAAGCAATGCTCTGTATTTGACTGCTAACTAAATACAATAAAGAAAAACATGACATATGCTTTTGTAGGTCCATTTTAAAGGGACAGTTCATTCAAAAATAAAAAAATAACACTCATGTTGTTTCAAGGTTGTATGACTCATCCTTCTGTAGAAGATACTTTGAAAAATGTATCTGTTTTTTGTTCATACTGATTTTAAACGGGTAAATGATGACAAGAGTTGTTATTTTTGGGTGGACTTATACTATATATTATAATCTATTAGTACTTGGAGATTCCCAAACAGGTGTATGTGGAAAAATGTTGATGTTTAAAAAAAAAAAAGTAAAATAAAATTATAGAAAATATGTGTCTGACTTTATAATTCTACATGATATCCAGTATAATATGAAAAAACCCCCAAACAAACAGGAAAATGTGTAGTTTGGTGTTAATAAAGTTACTGATGGGGCTGTGGAGGCTGGGAAATATTGGCTATTAAAAAAAAGAACATGAGAGAAAGAATGACACATGATACTCACACCAGGCTAGCTTATACATTTTATTTGGCCACAGATACATTTGTAGAGGTTTGTTTCATACACACCGCAGTAATGGTCTCCAATGACAACTATATCAAACTATTAAAACAAAAATTAAAGCACCACAAATGAAATATAAAAAGATAAACACATCAAAGAGTAAAAAACTATATTAGCCGAGCTTAGCATAGGTTATTCGCTTATTGATTGCGACGTGTGCCTGTAATCAATCAGACAAAACAGTTCATAGACGATTTATCATATTACAAACTATGCATTGTTTTGACACTGTTGCAGTTAATGCTTTAATGCTTAAACATTGAAACTTCATTATGTTTTCGAATAAATCCATTAAACAAGAAGCTATTTGAAAAGCGTGCACTAATATGTTCAGGTCCATTTGTTTGTGCGTTGTCTCAAGGACACGCCCACAATATGTAAACTAATGAATATTCACTCCTGCACCACCCATTGGAACCAAATATTTCAGGAACCGAATATATTGTAACATCGGGACGTCTGCACTGGTGTTGTGTATAGGAGAAATTAAATGTCTTGCGGCTAAGAAATGGTGAGTGGCGTATAGATTTTTCGTAAGAAATTTAAGCGGACATTCCGAGAAAACAACTCCTGTTATGTTAAGATGGCCAGAAAACAAGAAAGACATTGTAACGCGTCGCCTCTTTCGGCTTCCGCTGTAAAGCGGTGTTGTTTCCTCAGTCATTTGTAGCGCATTTTTGGATGAGGACGCGGATTTTCGCTTGAGAAGATCGTCATGTGTACTTTTATTTTAAATTCGCTGTTTGCAGGGAACCAGCGGACGATTGGAACAGACCCATATTCTACCTTGAACCCAAGGAAAGTGTAAAAGGCATGTTTTGGACTTTTAATAGCCATACCCTTCGAAAAAGGTTGTCATCAGCAGAGGAAGAAGTAAATTAAAGATCATGGTGAGGAATAACATTAAATAAATAGTGTATCTAGCTACAATATAAGTAACTACAATGTTTATTGTTTGGCTATTTCAATTTAAAAGAAAAAAAAAAACTGCTTGTTGACTAGGTTCTCCCAGCCCGACTAGATGAATTTGGGCAAAACCCCGGCCAGCCATTAGACCTTTTTAATCAGATAGAGAGAGCAGTTGTGACCATACAAACCAGTTTAGGCTGATTTAATGTGTTCTTCAGAGGGAAAAAAACTAGCTCGAAGCTAACATTGATGTGCAGTATGGCCTATAAGTGATAAACTAACGTTAGACGTTAAGTGTGACTTAACTGCATTTATGGTTAATTTAAGTATGAGCATTATTACATTAATATAATTACAGTATTGTTTACATGAGCTCCAACAGTACTGCCTTGATTATATTATAGGGTTTATGTTAACGTAGTCGTTGATACTGTACTTTGCAGTATGTGCCTCTAGGGTGCAGCACAGCACAGTACAGTATGTGTGTTAGGCCATACTTTATTGTGCACTGTGCTAATTTGCAGGTGAGCAATGTTAAGGGATGGTTAAAAGTTTGGCAGGCATGATGTCATGATAATTTCATAAAAAGCACTTTCAAACAGTGAGTGTAAATATTATCAGTTGATCAGATGGTGTAGGCATATGGGAGACTCATGAGGGAATACACAGAATGTATACACTCTAAAAATAATGTGTTGGCTTAAATAATAATAATGTGACTGCATCACTCATTTTATACGACGGCGTTTTAGTGCCACGTAAAAAATTTTTTTTTAAAATCTAAGATTACGAGATTAAAGTCGTAATATTTCGAGAATAAAGTCGAAATTACGATAATAAAGTAGAAATACTACGAGAATAAAGTCGAAATGTTTCGACAATATATTCTCGAAACATTTCGACTTTATTCTAAACTCCCCCAAACTCATCCAAATACTGTTGGCAGAATAAATTTGAATTTTAACTCGCAACCATACATTTATTTAAGATGTGGTAACAGGTTCCCTGAATTGTGAGCACTTCACATATTTTTTTTTGTGTTTTTTTTTTTAAATCTAAGATTACGAGATTAAAGTCGTAATATTTCGAGAATAAAGTCGAAATTACGATAATAAAGTAGAAATACTACGAGAATAAAGTCGAAATGTTTCGACAATATATTCTCGAAACATTTCGACTTTATTCTAAACTCCCCCAAACTCATCCAAATACTGTTGGCAGAATAAATTTGAATTTTAACTCGCAACCATACATTTATTTAAGATGTGGTAACAGGTTCCCTGAATTGTGAGCACTTCACATATTTTTTTTTGTGCTTAGTGATTGATGCATTTTGTACATCAGTTGAACAACTTGTGTTTTAGTCTTTTATTACATTTTGAATGACAGACATGGCAGCCCTAATTACTTCTGTTTGTTGTTGTTCAAGATTTTGTTTTAATTGACCTTTTATACCTTAAAATTCATTGAAATTAGGGAGAAATAGTTATGTATGTATGCATCATCTGAAAGTATGTTTGTCTGATCCATTGTAGGGTGTCATGATCAAAACATTTCAAACAAAAACAGTTTGCTATTGGTTGGCACGCAAACAATTGAATGCAGCCGTTTCAACCGTATGAGCAGTATATACATATTCAGCTTTCTGACAGAATTTATCTAACAAAGTTATGGTAAACAACTTACCAAGACTAAAAGTATTTGGACTGTGTGTAGAGTAATAAAATAAATATTTTACCTGTGCACTACTTGTGTAGTCTGTTGGGTTGAACAATACCATTGTGGCATGACAGCTACATAGAAAGACATACTTTATCTCTAGTCATAAAACCAGTAAAAAAAAAACGAACTAAGAAACAAATATCATTAAGCCTACATCTGCAGTTAATGTTTCTTCCTCTTTTTGTAACCCTATATTTCTCTGTATGTGATCTCAGCTTGTTTATATGCATATGCAATAATAGACTTGAGTTGAGCGTGTGT
>NW_015660889.1:912643-915434 GCF_001515625.1 Sinocyclocheilus rhinocerous
TGTGTGTGTGTGTATATATATATATATATATATATATATATATATTATGTATGTATGTGTAAGTAACATGTTGAAAAGAAACAAATAAAACAGAAACTGAAATAAAAATGTGACCTGCTGTGACTTGTATTGTGTTTATGATAAGTGCAGTCAGGTGAAATTGAAACTCAGCAGTCATGGGATTTACAGGAAAGCCACTCCCAGGCAGCTAAGTTTCTGTTTCCAAGAAGTGGCATGATATAAATAATTAAGTCAGCAGTGAACTCTAAGGCATTAGAAAATAGCCTTTATAGTGTTGACCTGAATCAACCGGATTCAAAGAAATCCCTGAACCATTATATTTTAAAAATAAACACGTACATAACAACAATAAAATGTTCGTTTAGCTTTCCTTTTAAAGAATGCCCTGTTTTGTGTAAACCGGTTTAACCACAGTATAATGTCCTTCGTGTAAGAACTTGTTTGATCTGTTTGTTTTCGAAACTTTAACCCATTTAGATCAGAAGGACAAAAATATCACTGTGCTTGCTTTATGCTGTAAATGCAGCCATAAATGACATTCAATCAAAAATGTTTTTTCTTTTTCTTTTTAAATGTCCTGTACAATAGATACTTGTTTCTGAACAGTATTAAAAGCCAGAATGAATTTGTATGTTCTGTCAATAAAACTTGAAATCATTTGTGTGTTAATACAGTCGTTAACACAAAGCATTGTAGATTTGGGTGGTATGTCTTTAATATCTCTGTTGCCAAGGGTACAATGTAAATGGATCTCCCTCTGTGGGATTCAGATCTCCAGCTCAGATCAGATTTTAATTGCTGTGCCACACCTTTTTTGGTGTAGAGACTAGAGAGACATAATGTACTAGGTTAAATGTCAACAAAAAAACGTCGCTGAAATACTGCTGTTGCAGGCAAATGTTTGAACATGTTTATGCCGTATATTTTTATGGTTAGAATTATGCCATAGTTGTCTGCTTTGGGTGGCAGACTGGCATTACTCTGTTGGGTGCCATATCATACATTTCTGCTTTTTAAAAAATAAATATTTCAAAGGAATATTTAGTTTTAAAAAAGCAGAAATGTATGATATGGCACCCACAGAGTAATCCTACAAAAAACCCTCATTGTAATGGATGCAAGGTCTGATAGGGTTACATGTTGGATTGCGTGAGTGTATTGTGTTATGGAAATTTAGTTCCGTGGTATCGTGGTTTCTATGAAAATGAATTCACTCTAAGCAAATAGACCCAACCCTCCCCCTTCCATTACGTATGAGGAAAGATAGTGCACACTTTAGTCTGGTTTAATAGGTTTTGCAATCATTTGTTGTTTGCAAATGCTTTAAGCTTTTTTTATATGACATTTAGTTACTGTTACCATTTAGTAATAAGTTACTGTTTAGGTCAGGCTGAAATGTAACTTAAGTTCATGTAAATGTACTGACAGTGCAGTAGTTGCAGTGAGATATGAAACATTATGCAACCGTCACAAGGTTCAATGTGACCTCCAGCTGTGCCGTTTTTCACATGAACAATATACACTGAACAAAATTATAAATGCAACACTTGTTTTTGCCCCCATTTTTCATGCGCTGAACTCAAAGATCTAAGACTTTTTCACCTCATGTTGCAGCATGATAATGCACGGCCCCATGATGCAAGGATCTGTACACAATTCCTGGAAGCTGAAAACATCCCAGTTCTTGCATGGCCAGCATACTCACCGGACATGTCACCCATTGAGCATGTTTGTTGATATGCCTCACCTGTGAGGTGGATGGATTATCTTGGCAAAGGAGAAGTGCTCACTAACACAGATTTAGACAGATTTGTGAACAATATTTGAGAGAAATAGGCCTTTTGTGTACATAGAAAAAGTCTTAGATCTTTGAGTTCAGCTCATGAAAAATGGGGGCAAAAACAAAAGTGTTGCGTTTATAATTTTGTTCAGTGTAATAACCTTGTGAAAGATTAAAAAAGATATTGCTGTCACAAAACAGTGCAGTACGTTGAATAAATAATATATTGCTCATCTTATTTTATGAGGTTAACATTTTCATATGATTTTCATAAGGTATTTACATAACATGTTTACCAGGAAGTACAGACAGCCCTTATTCCAGGAAGCCAAGCCCTGATGATAGATTGTACCTGCCCAATGTCATTACATGAAACCAAACAAACAGCTGATTAATGTCATAGAAAAACATGGTCTGAAAAGAATGAATGACTATAGATGTGTTTGTGCTTCAGGGATAATAAGACAGATGTTTTTCTCATCACCTTATTTTTTCGCTACAGTCAACTCTGGCTTGCTCACTGGTATTTAAAGACATTAATACAGATATCCTGTTAAACACGGACAAGTACGTGCTCTGTAAAACTCCTTTGAAATCAATTGTATTATGAAAAGTGCTATACAAATAAATTTGACTAGGCTTAGTCACTGTGCATGATGTCATAGCAAACAGTTTGTCTCAACTTCAAGTCAACAACTTTTTCTCAGCTTTAACATTTTTAAAATCTTTGCATGAAAAAAATAGATATGTGTGTGTGTGTTACACATTATACAGTACATTTAATTTATATTCAGTGATTGTTAAATGCTGTAACACTTCAGTTTCCAATAGGGAATAGGTCTTCAAACTTGCTTCTGGGGGCTCACTGTCCAGCAGAGTTTAGCTACAACCCTGATCAAATACACTTGAACCAGCTAATCAAGGTCTTCGTGATCACTTGAAAAATCACAGGCATGTTGTGCTGAACCAGGTTGGAAATAACATTTCCAA
>NW_015660889.1:915816-942990 GCF_001515625.1 Sinocyclocheilus rhinocerous
TCAAGTGATATAAAGTTTTTTCAGCATTTCTTCATGGTGAACCACCATCTGCAAAATGAAGAGAAACCTGAAATATGACTGTCTGGGGTAAGTGTTGCTCTTATGTTTTGCTAAAATTGGAGATATATGAATTAAACATTCTAAATTAAATATAGTTTCTTAACTAAATGTTAGGTTGGTGTGACTAATACTAGCCATATGGTTCAGTTTTTGAAGGTGCAGTTTAAAAAGTGTTTTAGTGAATAAGGAAGACATTGATCCTCATCAGTTTGGAACGATAAGCATGAAGTCAGTTATTTCTTGAAAATGTGTTAATCATTGGTTGTTCATGATTAACTCATTGCAAATGAACAACTGGGTAACTTCATGCTTATTGTTCCAGGCTGATGGGGAAAAATAACTAAATGTCATTTGCAAAATTACAAAAGCTGGGCTTTGTTTTTGGACTGTTGGGTAAAGCCTTGTCTTCATTCAGCAGTTTCAGTTTCAACAAACGGCCTCATAATTAAAGAAATGGATTCAAGGATTTGATTTATGTATATTTTCTTTATTAAAAAAAAAGCTGTATAGCAGCCACTCATTATTATCTACAATTTTCACAATATAAATATGTAATGAAACAGCTTGATTCCATAAGTTTCCAGTAAATGGAAAAAGATATGCCTCCACCCAGATTAATTCCAGATGATCTTTGCTATTTAGAGCTAGAACAGTGTCTAATAATTCTTTGAAAGTTAGAAACGATATTATTCGTGAAGTTAAACATATGCAGATATTTAGTGTTTCAATTTTTTTAACAACTACTCTATAAGAGCGGATGCATATTGGCAACATTTCTGAACTACATTTGCCCACCCTTTTGTTTGGTATTGTGCAAACTTTCTTTCCCTTACTGTTTGAAGTTGTATTGCCTTTGCTTTCATCATTGGTCCTTGGGGGCCCCAAGCAAAGACAATACAAACGTAAACTGTAAGGGAAAGAAAATTTGCACCATATCAAAAAAAAGGGTGGGCAAATGTAGCTCAGGCATATTGGGGCATAACTTTTCTTTGCTGACGTCAGAAGAATTATGAAAATGTGACGTCCTGACATAAATCTGAAAAAAAGTCTAACGTTTCGTTTCTGATGTTCATCCTTACGATATGCTGTTGTGTCCACATTAAATTTAAAATCATGCACCGGCATAGTTACTCTATATATATATATGGAGCAGTTTAGATCCTGACTTGTCATTTTTACTAGTTTCCTCTTTTGGGATGCATGTATGGATAACACGGATAAACAGCAATAAGACCACAAGCACAGCCAAACACAAACAGGCATAAATAACCCATCTGATGTAAGTATTAGGCAGACTGGTTTCAGTTTGCAGGTGTTTTTCATCTCTGGTAGCTAAGACAGAAAGAGGGGAAAAACATATATTGTAAAGACTCTGAAAAAGCAAAATGATAGCTCACAAAAATAATTCTTGTTTATAATGTTATATACCTTGTTTTGCCATAGAAGATGCAGTGCTTCTAATTGATTGTTCTGTGGAAAGATAAAAACAATTTTGTCTAACGATGCTCACTCAATTCATTCATCTTAAAGCATTAAGCATGAGAAACTAATGTTTAATTAAGAAAGACTAAAATGTTAACCCCTGTGCCAGCAAGACTCAACAGAAATAAAAACGGAGTAAAAAAAAAGTTAACAAACCTGAGGATGTTTTTGGTTTGCATTGTTTTGAGTCTGTAAAAATATTTTATGACACCTTTAATTAATGACATCATAAAATATTTTTAAAATAAACATAAGATTAATTTTGGAACTGCTTTATTTACCTCTGACAAATAGCGTAACTTCACAGCTCGGTTTCCCATCAATACAGAGAATATATATGCCTTGATCTGACTGATCACATCCATCAATGTAAAGGGATAAATCTTCATTCAACTCTACTGTCCTGTTCATGAAAGTGTCTCCTTTTTTGCGGTCTCCGTTGTAGTTCCAGATCACTCTTTCACCAGAATCTTTTTTCCAAAGTGCATTTATCTCCACTTTGCCCTCGATATGATTCTTTGGGTCCAGACAGGACAGTGTAGTGTGATCACCCTTACACTTTGTGAAACCTCAATACAAAATAGAACTTACATTATTTGTAAGGAACAATAAATATGACCTGATACAGATATTAAATTGTAGTAATTCTGTAAGAAATCAAACTTGCATTACTTTTGTATAAAGTGCTTACCTCTATTGGCTGTGCTCAAGGGAATCAGCAGGAGGATCCACGAGATACCTGTTGACCTGCAGGTAAAAGGTGTATATTTAAATATATTTATGAAATATAGCAGTTAAAGAAAACCAGTTATATAAGGGGAATATTTGCTTGTCCTGAAGATAGCCAACTAAATTTGACCAGTAAATAGGGCTTTGTTCACACTGCAGGGGAAATCGGTTTGTTTGCTTGTTTTGTCATATTAACTGACAAACTGAAACTTTAATTACAATGAAAAATTGTATTTCAATCTCAAACTTTCAAACCACCTACAAATTTAGCTTATTATGCCTTGCTTATTATGCCTACCCTTTATACTTAATTAACTAATGAACGACACTTTTCACTAAATTTGATAATACGAGATAAACAAAGTTACATAAAACATTTCCCAAAATGTACATACATAATTCCAAACATACATAATAACAGAAATACACATTCCAGCTATTACTTCAATATTTTAACTAATACATTCACAATTTATTAATACTGAGTCTATAATTATTTATCACCTTGTATTTATAAATTTTCTTAAATTTGCAAAGTGAATTACATAATTCCTTATCACATTTATTCCATAGATTTACCCCTTTGACAGATATACACCTATTTTTTTGCATTAGTTCTTGCCCTACTGTTTTAAACGTATACATTCCTCTTAGATTATACTGACTTTCTCTTATTTTGAACAGCCTCTGAATACAATTTGATCAAATAATTAACTTTACATATGCTGTATGCCAGTATTCGCTGAGATGGCTTACCTTAAAAAAATACTGAGTTAAGATTATTCAAAAATATACCATCATGGCCTGAACCCATAGTCCATTGTATGTATAATAAGAGGTAAACGGTGACCTGAGCAAATTATTAGGTCAGTGTTAAGTGCAAACGCTTCACTGTAGTGTTGCCGCATTGCAAAGTAGATGTGAAAAGTGTCAAAGTACAGCCATTATAAAATACAAAGTGTTGCTGTGATCTGTAGGCTAAATATGCAAGTGCAGCCTTGCAGATAAATTGTGGAAAAAGTCCACTGATGGGGAAAAATAAGAATGCTCTGTAAAAAACAAACAAACAAAAAAACTTTTGCTCAAAGGTAGAGTTGAGACACATTCCCAAAACTGTAAGGAAACATTAATACTTAATATGAATATTTATTTACATTTTCTTAGGTCTTGGTGGAAAATTATAATTTAGGCAAATCATATAGGAATATCCTGTTAAATTAACCCCTTTGTGAACCAAAGATGGGTCCAATCGTTCCAGACTGGCTTATTAGGAATAGCTGTTGCTGTGTAAAAATCGTAACAGCAGGCTACAACAAGTTAAAACATTTGAGCTATCTGAATGAGAGAGAGAGAGAGAGAGACACCCAAAATACTTTAACCCCTTCGAACAACGGCGAATTTAAAAATATTCATTTACACAAATACACATTTATTCAATGCAAAGTTTTATTAAAAGTAAAACGCACCGTAGTACTATACATGTTTAAAACAGTGCAATCGATGTATTAAATAGGCTACAGTTTATGTTATGCAGTATTAAATTCAGCTCCTTTATTTGCGCGCAGTTTCAGACATTCGGGGACGCCTCATGTGGTAGTTCTCCAGGATAATCGAGCTCTTCTGCCCTAAAAGTATTAAGCTGCATACTCACAGCATTTCGCGCTGACATGAGTTGAGTTCAGTTGACTGTAGATGTCTATAGTCTCCTCCCTGTTTCTGAGCTCAACAGTGCCACATACGCTCTGACTTAGTTTGCGGGGAGATCGCTCCCGTATATCAGGAAAAAAAGGTTGGCTTATAGTAGTAGCTAACGATTGCATAGTTTAGTACGAGTCCTCTACTCTACTCAAGTGTGCAGTGAAGCCATTTCGATCGCCATCTGGTGGCTGGATGCAATATATATATTTACAGTCTATGGTTAATAATACCAAGTATGGGACGGGACCTGTTTTTATACAGTCTATGGACGGGACATGAACAATACATCTACCGATAGCCAACGACTACTCAAGTGATTTTGATCAAACAATAACCACTGTTGTGTGGACTGTCTTATTTATGTATGTATGTATTTATTTATTTGACAAGGAAAAGACTCATTTAATCTCTTTTTACATCGTCTTGGCTCACATCTCGTTCTACTCTACTCTTTTCCATAGTTTCCATATGTCTGTTCCTTATAAACAGGGCCTATTTTTGGAGCAGCATCTATATTTAAAGTTTGGCTGCTGCATAAATTGAGAGTAAATGTTCAGGAAAGGGACAATAAAAACAAATGTTGCTTAATTGTACATCCAAAATGGCATATACGGGTATAAACTACCATTATAATAAGGATGAGTCAGTTGGTAGCCTATATAGAAAGTGAAAGCACATTTATGTCCAGGTCTGAGGGAAGTACCTATACTACGCAATTACTGATCATGATCATTACTCGTCCAATTTTGTACCTGGAAAAGGTTAATGCGCAATCCTGTTTTTTTTTTTTCATGTTAATGGGTTTTTATAAAACAATGACCTCACTAAACAGTGTCTCCTGGTGGTTATGCCACTGTCTTCCAGTATGTTGTTAACAATTAATCAGTAAAGAAGATCTTGCTGTGCTGGCAAGGTAAGAAACAAGAATGATATGTAAAGAGACATAATATAAGCCCTATGAAAATACAACAACAATGATGAACTCCTTAATGGGCACAGCAGGCTTTCGTCGGCTCATAGTGAATACTCAGGTTTTCTTTTACAACACCGAAAGACCCTTTGTGCTAATTTAATTTTGATGCTTGCTTGAATTTTTGATCATCCTGTTTGCGTTTCATCTTGCATGACATGCACAGCATTGGTTGGTCTGACAAGTAGAATTCCAAATCAAAAGCACTTGGACCTAATTTGATTTGCACAAGTGAGGGTCTTATTCTAATATGCACCATGTTTAGCATCAGTAGTTCTTAATTTCTCTCTGTTGGTGCTGTACTCCAACAGCAAGAAGTTTGATGAGCATTCACCTATAGCCTAAACTAAATACTTAATAATTTGTGTGATTTAAACTAAACATAACTGCAACTTTATTCGTCAAATTTATTAAAAATCTTTGCAAATGGATTTTCTTTAATATTCGTTATTCCATAATGGCATGACACACTTTGAACACTAGATAGTGTTAAATATGTTTGCTATGGTTGCACAAAAACAAGTAACACCATCCAAATATACAGAACTGTCATTAAAATCTGAATTCTTTGCCGATGAAGTTAAATTCTGGCGTATGGTAACATTATCAAAAAATGTTATTATTCTGTGGATATACAGTAATGGTATATTTAATTATTGAATGATAATCTAAATTATGAATGTTGTCTTCATCGACCTCTTTCAGGTTTGATGATTTTTTTCTCAATACCTCCTAGTTGGCATAACCATTGATTTACATAACTTTGACTTTGTCAAAAATATCTCTAGGTGATATATTACATTAAATAGAATGTTCAGGTTGTTATTAAATTTCTTATAGAGACAAAATAACAGCAGCAGAAATATTAGATTTTTGAAAATTATTGTTCCTCTGTCATTTGTATACTGAAGTACCAGATAATAAAACATGTTATATCCAGCCTTTGTTATGCAGTTTTTATTTATTTTGTACAAATGCATTTCTTTTCATTTAATGCTTGCATATACTGTGTCCTGTGTGAGATGATGTTGTCCTCTGTTTCTTTGTGTTTTATTTATATTTACAAATGCATATGAAATTCCATCAGCTTCATTCTCCTGAAACAGTAGAGGTAAATGTACATTTCCATTTGCTAACCAATGAATAATGTAAATATATATATAAATATCGAATTTAACTTCTTTAGAAGTCTAAAAGGTGAATACCTGCTCGTCCTGTGTACTTTTATATAATGTCTTTGATTCCTTTAAGTTTTCTGAAAAAAAAAAGGATAGAAAAAAGAAATAAAAAGAATAGAAAATAAAATTAATTTGTAATTTATACAGTTGAACAGTTAAAAAATGTTTAGGAATGTACATGAATTGTGCTATGTGCTGCTAACCTTTTTTTTGTCTTTTTATTCTCCAGCACATACACACATTTGACATCAGTGAGAGTAATAGAAGTACACAGATCACTGGCAGCCATATTGTGGTACTGATATAATTACCAATAGTTTTTTTATCCTCTATCTCTTCTGTATTCTGCTGCTCTACATCAGGATAAGGAAAATATGGCAGGATTTTAGGATCTGAATTGTCAGTTCAGTTTGAACTCATAAAATACCATATATGGTATTATAGCATTTTTTTTTTAACTCAACATAAATGTACTGAAATTCCCAATGACTTTCTGTCAAGACAAGAATTATTTTACTTTTTCAAGATTGCAGTCATATTTTCTTTTCATGTTTTTCATTGTTCACCTTTGCTCAAACATTTTAAATGAATAGGCCTATGATAATATTATTCATTGAAATGCATGTATACCTTCATAGTCCAGTTTTGTGCAGTGAGTTTGCTCAATCTTATAGTCAGTGCAGCAGTAGAGCATGCGATCAGTGTCAGTGATGTTCATCAGAAGCAGAGAGTGAGTGTTTGTGGATGAACTGAGAGCTCTTATCCGACCTGCGTAACTGGGGTAAATATAGGAGGGCTCTGGTTTAGATTCTGTACCATAAACATATTCTAGTCTCAGAATTCTGACAAATGTTTGGTTTCCATTCGTAATGATCCAGGTGATCTCTTTATCATTTTTAATGCTACAGGACAGTGTTGCGTTTCCTCCTGGATGAACTTTCATTGATGATCCTTCAGTGACAATCATTAAGACAACACAGAAACCTGGAGATGAAACAAAATCAAGTATTACGACAAAATTGCTTTTTTTTTTTTTGTCGTTGCAAATTGATGCAAATTTTCTTTATACTGTACATTAATTGCTAATAGAACCAAGAGAACGGAGAATAATACTTCATAAATCAGCATTGTTTTTCCTAATAAAGTATTTCCTAGATTGTGGAACATAGTTATATTTGTCTTCTGTTGTCAAAATGAGAATTAGTAAGGGACCAGTTTAGAGCATTGGAGGATGATGTTATTATTGCTATTTTTCATCATAAACATGTCAATAATTCAGTACACAAACCAATGAAAATTGAATGTATAATGACTTCAGAGTGTATTTACTCAATTTTATTACTTTTTTTAAATTGAAATCTCAATTTCACAATTTCACTTTTTAAATTCTTTTTTAGAATATTTGATTTCTTGATTATGAAACTAGTTCTTAAATTCAATTTTTTTTAAACAATTTTTTTTTTTACCTGCATAAGTGAATGTTCTTTTGAGAACCACTTGCTTTTGTTCCAGTTGCTGTGCACTTTGCTTTCAGTCACAGTGACCATAGCAGTGCTTAGGCCTTTACCATGAATGCTACTGTATATGAACTCTTCACATTCATGTACAAGACTGGCTGATTTAGAACTGACAGATTTAGTTTCCACACTAACATCCTTTTGAACAAACATCATGAAATTAAGGTTTTAATTTCCATTTCTCAGTGGTCCAGAAACTGGTTTCAGAAAAGATCACATGCATTTTTTTGGACCAGTGTTTTTTGTAGTAAGTCCAACACATTACTAGAAATGCCCACAATGGCTTCAAGCTTGCCAAGAGAATGCATTCACAATCAGACTCAAATCAAGGAAAGATTATTTTCTATTGGTATATATTCTTAAATATTGTCACTTTTTACTGTGAACATTCAGCAGTCAGCCATCACAGACAGAAAATCTGAAAAGCTATCAATTCAAAGATCATTCTATGAAGGATTCTTTATGATGCCACATTATAATATTGCAAACTCAGTCAATCTCTCTCCTAATACATTTGAAGAAGAGGTCAGAAAAAAGTAACGTTATAAAAAATGCCATTTTTTGTCCATTGCTAATTTCAGTCCATCATGCACAGAAAAAGACACTGCTTAATCGTGCACTCATATGCGTCAACACATAAGATACATACAGGTGCATCTCAATAAATTAGAATGTCGTGGAAAAGTTTATTTATTTCAGTAATTCAACTCAAATTGTGAAACTCGTGTATTAAATAAATTCAATGCACACAGACTGAAGTAGTTTAAGTCTTTGGTTCCCTTTCAGTCGGTCACTCTCGACGTCACGTCGGATGACCGACGAATTGGGATCTCGCTTAGAGGGACCAATCTACTTCACGACATTCTAATTTATTGAGATGCACCTGTATATTAAGCAAAAGGAGGACACATAAAGCCTTTGGCATACTTACTTATCAATCCTCTCAGCATGATTCTCTCTGGGCTTCTCTCTCTGTGGATGCAAGCAGAATGAAAGACACTTGTGGTGTTTTCCCCTTTTATTTCATAACGTCATAGATGCCCTTGACTCACCAATAGGCAATGACCCTGTGATAGAAAAAAAATACACAGAGGGATGCAAATTAATGTACAAGCAACCTATAGGAATGGATCAGTATTTTACTTGCCAGGTTGTTTACAGTTACTTATGAGGGCGACAGTGATATGAGGGTGAGTAAATGATGACAATTTTTAGTTTTGGATGAGCTATCCTTTTAATTATCCAAGTTGTCATATAGTTGAGTATTTTAAGAGGGTAACAAATTCCAGGGTCTTCAAAATCAACTTAATGTGAAATGACGCAAATGTAGGGTAATAATGTATCATTTAAATTATGATCATTCTTTTGAAATGAAAATATATCAATTATGGATGCAAGAGCGGTTGAACAATCAATAATGACTTTGCTTTTGTCATCACGTTATTCTGAGGTCTTTAAGTTATCACACTTTTCTAATGCTAAGAGTTGTGAAAAAAACAATTGCCATTGTGCTTCATTAAATAATCAAATTTAGCAACAACACTTCAGACTCAATCTTCTGGCAAAAAGAACCTAAGGATTGTACAAGCCACATTTTATTTTTCATTCAAATTCACAAAACTAAATTCAAAACACACCACTGAGTGCATTCGAGGTTTAGACCCACTGCATGGCAAGGAATGGTAATGAGCATGGCCGTAGGCTGAGTTCACTGGAAAATGTTCATTTTCAAAGCAAAAATAGATATCTTATTAAGTGGTTGTTGCGGTGAAGCTCTCACAAAAAATATCAATGGTCGCAGAGAACCAAAAAATAAAGGTTGACTAATGTTTCAACTGAATGCTTGCACAATACATTAAATGTTTTAGTTAAAACATTCATTGATTCAAATGAATTTCAATCACAATACTATAATAAAGCACCACTAAGGCTTTGATCACTGATGAGGCTTTATTATTAATTATTTTTTGTTTCAAACCTACACTTACTTTTCTTGCCTCCAGTAGCTACTTCCCCTCTGCTGTCTCAGCAATCATGACAAACACTGACACGTAGCTGCATCTCTGTGGAAAGATGTTTTTGTGATTTTTTTGATCAAGAATATACTACAAATATTAACAATAATTGAAATGATAGTCCAGCCACATTGCAGTCTTTTCTCAAGATTACTTGCACTATTTGAAATGCTTTTTATATGCTAAAGTTAATAATGCATCTTAACATAAACAGATTTGGAGGAGCTGTGGTCTAGCTTTTAAGAAATGTGTTGAAGCCCCTGAGTTCCTGTATCAGGAAATCCATGTGCGTAACAAGAAAACACTGACATGACTGAGACTTCCGCAGGAGGTACTGTTTGCCTTACAAAGTCTTAGCAGTGTCATACCACAATGAACTCATTAAAGAGTTTACTATAGGACTAAAAAAAGGGAAAGAGAAACTGAACAGACCAAATAAATAAATAAATTAATTCAATGCAGGTGGAAATCAACTATAGACCTGAAAAACATCTAAGGTACTGTAGGTGAAGGTAGGATTCCAAGCCAATTAAATTACTTAAACTGGACTGGACCGACTATCCACAACAAGTTCTAAAGGTCAATTGACTAACATTGAGGTGAAATTCAATTGTAAATAACATCACTCATAACTTATTTTTACTTTAGTGAATGAAAAATATTCTGGACAAAATTCACACTAAAAATGGACACAAAAATATCAACATTCCTGCAGAATTTACGTGGATGATCATTCAGTAAACATTAGTCATGATTTGGTGTTATCTAGTGTTGTCTGTGTACTTCTCTTGCTTTCTCTAGCAACAAAAAAGTCTGTCGGGGCTAAAAGTAAAAAAGAAGAAAAAAGTGTAGGTAATTAATATGAACATTATGTCCTTTATGGCATTAAACCCACAATTTGGGTTAACCTAATTTTGGTAAGAATGAATGAGTGTGTGTGTGTGTGTGTGTATGATTAGGTCAGTATAAAAACAATAACACAACAGGGGGTATCTCCTCAGCCACCACCAGTGTGCAGCATCGACCTGGATGATGCGACAGCAGCCATAGCGCGCCAGAACACCCATCACACACCAGTTTACTGAAGAGGAGACAGAGTGATGAAGCCAATCAGTAGACATGGGGATTGTTAGGAGGCCATGATGGTCAGAGGCCAATGGGCAAATTTGGCCAGGGGGCCGAGGGCAAACCTCTACACTTTTCGAAAGACATCCTGGGATTTTTAATGACCACAGAGAGTCAGGACCTCGGTTTAACGTCTCATCCGAAGGATGGTGCTTGTTGACAGTATAGTGTCCCCGTCACTATACTGGGGTGCTAGGACCCACACAGACCACAGGGTGAGCACCCCCTGCTGGCCTCACTTACAGCTCTTCCAACAGCAACCTAGTTTTCCCAGGAGGTCTCCCATTCAGGTACTGACCAAGCTCAACCCTGCTTAGCTTCAGTGGGCAACCAGTCTTGGGCTACAGGGTGGTATGGCTGCTTAAAGAAAAGCTGATATGGCTTATATATGTACATATTTTATGTACATATACCATATTTTGAGGATAAATTTGTACTCAGAAGTGAGCTAAACCTGACAAAACCTCCTTTGAGGATGTACTCATTTTGTAAAAATGCAAAATGTTAGGGTATGAATTAAGTTGCAGTATTTTAACTTGCTGTATCTAAAAACGGTAGAAGTGTGTGTGGTTCAGGTATTCCCTACATTGTAGGCAACAAATGTCCCCACAAGCAAAGTAATACTTGAACATATCTTGAAAATACAGTATCTTAAGGTTTTAAGTTTTGTTACTTCATGTTATTTTAGCTTATCAATACAATGTGCTATCTAACCAACAATATCTGATAAAGGGAAAGGGCCTCTACTGCAGCTTTCTCTGTTAACCCCATGACTGTGATGATGGTTTCACTGTGTGAGAGAGAGAGAGCATGATCCTAAGACTATTTATATGTGAGTATATGAAATGCTATTTGATAAGCCAATACAGAAATGCAAATGCTTTTATTTGACCAGTTTTGTGAATATTATAGACTCCTGTATGATAAAATGCTTGTGATGTTCTTCACCTGTAAGTTGCTTTGGATAAAAGCATCTATTAAGTGATTAAATATCCATAATTATCTGCATCATGATTTTTATCATGTTTCATCTTCAGGTTTCAGTGTCTTAATGGTTGTCACTGAAGGAGCAGCAGTGAAAGTTCATCCAGGAGGAAACACAACACTCCCCTGTAGCATTAAAAATGATACAGAGATTAACTGGATCATTACGAATGGAAACCAAACATTTGTTAGAATTCTGAAACTAGAATATCTTTATGGAGGTAAATTTAAACCAGAGCCCTCCATTATTCACCCAAGTTATGCAGGTCGGATAACAGCACTCATTTCTCCCATAAACACTCACTCTCTGCTTTTGATGAACATCACTGACACTGATCTCATACTCTACTGCTGCATGGACTTCACACTTGAACAATCTCACTGCACAAAACTGGACTATCAAGGTATATGTTTCAGACAATTTTTATGTACATTAAAATATATTAATTTAAAATGAATGATCATGTGAGCATTCAATGCTTTTAAATTCAGTATCAATTTTAATATCAATTTCTTTGGAAACATAACACAGGAGAACAAAGAATGTTATCATATACTCAGCATTCTGTTAGGTGATGTAGATTTCAGCATTGAAGATGTTGATCAGGATACAGATACTATCAGTCATGAATCAGAGATCGTCTTATGGCTGCCTGTCGTCTGTGTGCTTCTGCTACTGTTACTGGTGTCATGTGTCTATGTGTGTTGGAGAGGAACAGGACTGTGGAAAGGTTGATTTTACTTGAGCATGATTTTAATTTCATGAATACCAATAATGGTTTCAGTAATGTTTTGGTATAATTGTTTTCTCATTTAAAGGTTGTGGAAGAACTAATAACCTGAACCAGGACTGGATTCACAATAGTGCTCAGGTCAGAATCTCTCAGTTTGGTAGTTAGTAGTTTGTAATTACCACAAAAGACTATCACATTCTCTTTTTTTCTTGCTTTCCAGGGGAAACTGGAACAAGATGATTGGACACTGGCTGACGTTTTTTATACACTGATACCTTAATTGATTATTTCAAAATTCTTTTATTCACTTATCTTCATCTTTTGTCTTATTTAATACAATGTGTCTCTTTGGTAATCAGAGTAGTTTTATAACCCCTTTTTTCAGATGTGCTTCAATGTGCAGATGCAGAGATTGCTATGAATTGTATGTTTAACACTTAACTGTTTATGTCAATGCTTTATGATATTTTCTGCCACTTTAAATGTCTAACTTATGCACATGAATAATGACAATACTTGCAATGGCCTATACTCTTGTATTTTATTGTGACTATATGGTATCAAAAAGCTCCTCTCTCACAGCAGCCTTTTAACAATGTTTCCTGTCTGTGATTGTTGACTAAATGTAGCTCTTGTGCCAGCATTTAAAAAAGCAAGTCGTCTCACGCACATTGAACAGAGACACTCTATTTAGACAAATACTTCTAATAAAGTGATAGCAGAACTGAAATAGAGAATTAAATGCATTTAACTTTTTTTTTAAATGCATTTTCTTGTGGGTGTCTGAAGCAATGACTTTGGTGGACATGTCCTAAACCTTTTATGTTAGACATTATGTTCAGTGGCTGTTAACATCCTGTTTTTCACTGCTGCTGGTGGTTGTTTATGACCACATATAGCACTTAACCACAATGAACCACTAATGGGAGAAATGTGCTGTGGCATCTGACCAGAGAGATTGTTTCAGAGAACAACGGATGGAAAGATGGTCACACCACTCAGAATGTAAATGAGGTAGCTTAGCAGTCTTTGATATATTGCATGATGTTTGTTTAAAAGGGCATTATTGTGGATTGATTAATTAACATTTAATTTGTTCTAATAATAATTAAAACAGGTGTTAATAAAAAATGGTATCCATACGTTTAAATATGTATTTTAATATATATTACATTTTATTATAGCAGATAATTCATCAGTGCCTGATTTTTGTTGGCAAAATAGATATAATAAACAGTAATTAATTAATTAATTAATAAAATAAAATAAAATAATAAATAATAATAAAATAATTAATTAACTAATTTTTTTATTTCTGTATAATACCTGGAGAAAGCATCTAGCCACTCCCTGCTATTGAGATTAATGTGAACAGATACTGTAGCTCTTTGCAGGTATTAGTTCACTTTGGTTAAACCCATTTCTGACACCTAGCGGCGGAATTGCTCTCTACATTTTCAGATTCCTAAATTAATTTAGAGTCGGCTCTATTATGGATTGTTCGCGAATCGCGATTCAGTCTGAATCGAACAGATCAAATCGTTTCCAAATCGTTTGAAGTGGTCTTCCTCTGATCTACTGATCTACCTCTGGATACTGGATTAAGTGAATATTTACCTACAGTCAATTGAAAAAAGCATCAGTTTGCAGGGATTAAGAAGGTCTTTTTAAAATCTGCAGGTGACGCTTGCTATCTGATACCATCACTGTACTATGGTAATTTTGGTCAACTGTCACGTGTTTAAAATATTATAGATATAATGTGTTCATAGATTGGTAGGCCCTATTGATGGTGTCGTTTGCCGCATGTGTAACATATAAAGAAGGCTACATAGTCCTTTAGAAAATGTTACATTTTTGTTTTTGAACATCTTTGTTATTGTTTGGGGATATATTGTTACTTTGTTCATTTTTCTTTTTTGCAATGCCTATTTAGGCTATGCATCCCTGAAAAATAATTCGTTTTTTTTTTTGCTTGCCAGATATTTGTTTTCTACTGTTTCAGCTGTGCTGTTTTACAGGCTCAAAACAGTTCAAAATGCAAGGACTGACATTGTGATTTGATCAATTATTACAAGGCGTTCTCTACTATGGCACACATGCTATCACTGTCGCAGAAAAGCCTGTACAAACCACTGAGAAACATCAACCACAACTCAAACCAGTAGTTGCTGATCATACTTTATTTGTAGTCCATGTTTTCTCATACAAATCAGTCACTAGCATCACACTTCTCGCCAGGAGTAACTTTTTAGACAGTAGTCACTATAATGGATTATGTTAGCGGGAGCATGGAAGTCAGGAGCTAGTCCACATGGGTTTCAGCTAGTTGCTTTCTTTGAGCTCTGCCGCAAAAAACAAAAAAAATTAGTTTCTAACATGGCACCACAATATCCAAAATCATCAGTTTTTCCCCTTTACTATTTATGCAGTTACTAGGGTCCTCTAAATGGTTGCTAGACTGTGAATAGTGAGTAGTGTCAGGGTGGTACTGAAATGCTGCTTGCTACCCTGAATCAAAATGTTCTGATCCAGATTTGATGCAAAGTCTGATTCATAAGTAGTAGTAGGCCATATATGTTTGTATAGCTACAATACCACCACTAAAATGGTGTAGAACACTATATTAAATATTTGAACACTTTATTAGCATTTTATATTGATACAAATGCTTGAGTTTACAACTTACAAAAACTGACGAATTTTCCTCCTCACTCATGGTTGCCTAGGATCACTGCAGAACTCCCCCTGTTCAGTCTCAAAGCTTACAGAAAGAATAAATACATTGTTAAAGATGCACTAAATGTCAGATGCCATTGATTTTTAGTACTGATGTGTGTTTTTTCTAGAGAGCAACTGTGATTCTTACATGACGGCCTTCACACATGGAAGACTTTCCCTTTGCATCCTGAAACTGATGATGGGATCGATCACCTCTGCTGCGGAGACGTTAGTACAGCATGATTTCACCTCTTCAGCATCTGCTGAAAACCCAAAACAAAAGCAGAGTAATCCACAATATTTTGCAAAGTTAAATCAGAAAGAATACTGTAAAAGTTAGAAGCACTTTACCTGTTATAGTCCAGATCACAGATGCAATGACCACAACAGTCAAACTCCTCATGAGGATCCTGTGTGTCTCCATGTTCACAGCTGATCTCCAGCTTTCACTTTATTTATCTGAGAGAATATATTCAAGGTTCTTGTTAGTTCGCCTTAAGTAGTAATAAGGGGGAAAGGAAAGAGGAAATTACATGGGCTACACACCTGTCCATTGCAAGCACATTAATTTTTGTGGATGATTTAATCATTTTTCCGTCTCGTCAGCAAATCTGGATATTTGTGTAGTTTAGTTTGGGAGTAAACTCAGTAAAAATCTGTTTACTGACAATCATTAGCGGCTACATGTTTAGGAAAATGACTACACTTACTGCTAATAAATTTGAGGTATGGTTAGGTTTAGACGTTAGGGGTTAGAGTTTTGGGTTAAGGACTGGGTTAGGTTAGGGGGAAAATTAAGAGTGTAACTAAAGTTTAAATTAAATTCTTAGTAAAAAAAAAATCAAATCCTAAAATCTTGGTTTTAGGAACACCTGGATGACATTTATTTTATAACCTTGCTGTAATTTCCGACATTATATTTATAATTAGCTAGAAATTTTGGCCTACACACGGACAGTGGGTGCAGACATCAGTAGACTTTGCTAATGGCAAAAATGATGTCATGGCAAAGTATGCTTTGTATTGTAGTCTGATCAAATGTTCAAAATGGTTTAAAGAAATTCATATGGGTTCCTTCAATGAATGGTCTTAAAGGGGTCATATGATGCGATTTCAAGTTTTCCTTTCTCTTTGGAGTGTTACAAGCTGATTGTGCATAGATAAGATCCCTGAAGTTGCAAAGACTAAAGTCTCAAAACCAAAGAGATATTCTTTATCAAAGTTAAGACTCTGCCACGAAAGACTGGACATAGTTTCAATGTTTTTTTCCCCCCCTGAAAATTTAAAGCAGATAAAAGAAAGCAGGTAAGTGAAACATATTGATCAACATTCTCATAAGCTAAAGGAACATCTATTTTTTTTTTTATATACTAATGAAATGAACACAGTATTGTCATGGTTATAAACATCTTTGAGATTAGACTGTGTACAGAGAGCTTATATTATAGCATCCACACATAGATGTGGTCTTCTTTACGGAGGGATTTGTACCTTTGACGCATCCTTTTAGCAGTTGACAAAAATTACAAACTGATGTAAATGGAAACAAACCACAAAGAGAGAGAGAAAATGATCCTGGTACAGATTATATGTGAGTATGTAAAGTTCTCAAATGCTCTATTTTCAGTGATGCTATTGATATTATTTGATAAATTGCTCGTGATTTTCCGTGTTTGTAAATTGGTTTTGATAAATACTTCTGCTACATGATTAAATGTCAATAATCACAATGATCCAGACTGTCAAGTGATCACTGTCAAGTAAGTTTTTCTTGGATTCACATTTTCCATATAAATCAAATTATTTTATTGTTTCATCTTCAGGTTTTAGTGTCTTAATGATTGTCACTGGAGGATCATCAGTGAAAGTTCATCCAGGAGGAAACACAACACTGTCCTGTAGCATTAAAAATGATAAAGAGATCACCTGGATCATTACGAATGGAAACCAAACATTTGTTAGAATTCTGAGACTAGAATATGCTTATGGTCCAGAATCTAAACCAGAGCCCTCCAATATTCACCCCAGTTACGCAGGTTGGATAAGAGCCCTCAGTTCATCCACAAACACTCACTCTGCTTCTGATGAACATCACTGACACTGATCGCATGCTCTACTGCTGCACTGACTATAAGATTGAGCAAACTCACTGCACAAAACTGGACTATGAAGGTAGGATTTTTTCTTCATATTTTTTTTATTAAACACATTCCTAGGTTTATTTTTAATGTAATTGCTATTTAATTGTTATTTTTAATGTAATGTTGGCCTAAAATAAAATTAAAACAATGTGACCACTTAATTTTGCTTCCTGTGAATCAAAACTCATACTAAATTAGAAATCTATATTTTTTCTGTGTTGTGCTTAGAAGTGAGCACTGAAGATGTTGATCAGGATACAGTTACTATCAGTCATGATTCTAAGCACAACACAGAAAAATATAGATTTCATGATGAATCAGTGATCATCGATATCATCCCACGGCTGCCGGTTGTCTGTGTGCTTCTGCTACTGTTACTGGTGTCAAGTGTCTATGTGTGTTGGAGAGGAACAGAACTGTGGAAAGGTGATTTCCATTTAAGTTTAGATGGCATTAAAATACCATTAGTTTACATGATATTTTCTGTATAATTGTGTTCTCAATTAAAGGATTTGCAAGAAGTAATGACCTGCACCGGGACTGGATTCACAATAGTGTTCAGGTCAGAAGCTCTCATACATTAGTCTGCTAGTAATATAAGATTGCATTTATCACATTTTCTTTTTTCTCACTTTCCAGGGCAATAGAAAGTTGGGTCATATGTGTCCAGATGATTGGACACTGGCTGAAGCTATTTATACACCACTAAATACTATTTTTTAAATCATAATTTTCAAATTTCAAACTAATTTTACGCAAAAATGCAAATCTTGAAGTTGAAATGTTCAAACTCTGATGTGTAAGTATTGGATTGGAGAAACTGGGTGTTTCTTCAACTACTGTATAAGGACATTTTGTTCAGATTAATTTTTTCAGAAAAACATTTCCACCACATCTCACATTATGTATTGTTTTTAATATCATTCTGTGGAAGTGTGACATTGTGAGAGGTAGGGTATCACCAAAGTGTGGGTTGCTTCACAGATCGAGTCCAGGCTGAGGTCAAGCTACAAGTTTCTTTTTTTTTAAATCATCAACTCCAAAAGCCAAACGTTAGAACAAAGGAAAAACTTATCCAGCTTCTCTCCACACACACCAACAAAAGAGAATCAAAGTTCCTTTGTTCCCAGCTCATCATCAGCTTTTTTCCTTCACTCCCAACAGCTGTGTCTCCCCGCTGAGGAACATGGTAAATGTAGTTCGGGACCAGGTGGCCATCTTGGTGTGTAGTCCCCATGCTGCAGCCATCTAGATGGCACATACCGTCCCTCTATGGCACACGTTCTCACCATGCCTCAGAAGAAATTAGGGTGCTGAAAATTGAATAAATTGGAATAAAATAATCTTATTCATATTTTTAATGAATTTTCATATTTGAATATTTAAAGAGCCAAGAGTATTACAGTAAAATATACACTGTAAGAGAAAAAAATATATACAGAAAATTCCTTCATATTATTAACACAGTACACTGGACACTATTTTTACGGACTTAACCTTTATATGATGGGAAAAATGAAATCTGTTGAATAAAAATTAACCCCTGGGACATAAAAATGCAAGTTCAAAGAATGTCCAAGTCCAACTATTATGTCTTTAATATAATGTGGCTTGATGATATTTTGGTATTGACGTAAATTAAGGGCATAAGTCAAACATACTTGAAAAAATACTTTCTCATTGTCAGCACTCAAGTTCATGCTGTACCAACTTATTCATGCTATGTAACATTTGATTATGGATGATGAAATATACATTATCAGTAGTACAAGGTACAGTACATAGCAATAAATACTACATAACCTGCAACCAGCTGTGAAGAAAAGAATAAAGATGCTAAAGAGAAAAGATGTCTTAAAGTCTGAAAATTTCAGGACCTGCAGTGCCTTTATTGCCTACAGTAAGGCAAAAGAACTGGGTAAACCTCAATATTCTGCATTGTTCCATCAGATAGAATAATGAATGAACAGTTAAAGATCTTCACCTGTTGTAGTCCAGATCACAGATGCAATGACCACCATAACAGCCAAACTCCTCATGAGGATCCTGCGTGTCTCCATTGTCACAAGATACATAGTATCATGGATTCTGTCAAATGCCAACAAATTAAATTAAATTAAAGACCAATTAAAGATTATTTTCACAGCCTTCTTTGCTTTTTTTTTTTAAACTTAAAGGAGACATATTATGCCCCTTTTTACAATATGTAACAGTTAGCTTTGTTTTGCTCAAACTTTCGCCATTGCATTAGAACTGGTACACTGTTGTCGCTTGTTGAATCAAAATGACCACGACATGGGTGGAAATTTACAGATTAAGGGGCGGTAATATTATAATGAGATCCCTTTGCCACGTCACCAAGGGAGCGAAATCTGACACGCTTGTTTTTTCAGACGCTTGCAGAAAAAGGCTTACCAACACAAAGGTGAGATGATTATAGATTTTAGGAAGAATCCTACAGTCATCTCTCCTGTGGTTATTAATGATCATGTTGTTGAGGTTGTACGTCAATTTAAATACCTTGGTACTTTAATAGATGAAAAGTTGACCTTTGAGGCTCATGTGGATGCTGTGTGTAAGAAAGCCCACCAGTGTATGTTTTATCTGCGGAAGCTTTGTAGTTTTAATGTGGACAGTACTTTCATGAAGATGTTTTACTCTTGTATTGAATCTGTCATTACTTTCTAATTTGTGTGCTGGTATGGGTCACTTAATGTAAAAAACAGAAATAGATTGCAGGGTATTGTTAAAGTGTGTGGTAAGATTGTTGGCACCACTTTAAATGATTGAACGACTTGTATAAGGTCAGGACTTTGAAGAAGGCTGAGTTAATTATGAATGATCCCAGCCATCCCTTGCAGAATGTTTTTAAGTTGCTTCCTTCTACTCGCAGATATTATTTGCCTTTATGTAGGACCAATAGATTCAAAAAATCTTTTATACCAGCTGCCATCGGTTTTTTAAATTACAAATAATTTTTTGTATATTATTAATGGAAATCATGTTTTTTTTGTGTTTTTTTTTGTGTGTTGTGGTGTTGGTTTGTTGATTGTATATGGTTTACTGCTGGCTGTGAAACAAATTGCCCTCTGGGTATAATAAAGTTGACCTTGACCTTGATCTTGACCTTGATCTTGACCTTATTGATTCCAGGTGTGTCTGGTTAATTCCCTCTTTTAGTTCCTGTATTTAAGCCCTGTGTTTCCTGAGTCCTGCATCCAGTCTTAAACATCTACTCCATGTCCTATGTGTGTTACCCCGGTTTTGTTGATTAAAAAATCTTCGAAGATTCTCTCACGTCTCCACGTCTCCTCGCTCCTTCGCTCTGCACACTTACACAATAGGCAGATCGTGACAGAAGACTGGACCGAAAAACAATAAGCAGCACCCCTTCTCCCCGTGTTTTGTTTCCATTTTTAGAAAGTGTTTTGTTTTCCGTTCCCCATTCGTCATTGAAACCGCCGCAAGATTCGCCACCCTAGCCCGGAAGGATCTTCCATTTGTGAAGTAAGCCAGGGAATTCTGTGGGCTCGCCGTTAAGACGGCGTTGGATGATGCCACACTGAATTCTCTGTTCTGGATCGGGGCCAACTACCATCGCCCCGTCGACATCCCAGACACGACTGGACTGTGCTGGAGGGAAGGGATCCCCCGGAGTCTGGAGAGCATCCAGCCCCGATCCAGAACCGCTCCATCGTCAAGCCTGCCGGCTGCAGCAAATTCTTAGACATGTCTGACTGTTATTAGTCTGGAGGAAGATAATACACAATTCCCATCAGTAGAGTGTTATAGAGAAACGGAACATATGACTGATGTTGTTTCATCAGACAGTCATAGGGTGTGTGTGAGTGTGTGTGTGTGTGTTCATCTCATCTCTACTGTGACCTCTAGGTTAAATCTGTGTGAGAATACATGTGAAACGTATTCTACCCACAAAGACCCTCCTTTGAGGTTTCAAATCATTTTGGAAGATGTCACTAACCTCTCCTCATTCCTGTAGGCCTCAAGCCTTTAATCAAAGGTTAAAACAGTCACAGGAGAAATTCAGAAATAAACTTATATTAGTTATATTCTATTAAATTGGTTTTTAGAAAAGTCTGATTCCAGAAGACCAATATTTAGTAAAGTGTTTATTAAAGTTTCTCTTTGTTTAAATACATATTGCATCCAATAAACTTTAAGCACTTTAACTGATGTTTGTCATAAGTTAGAGAAAAAAAGAGAAATAATATTATGTAAGTCATAATAAGAAAATAAATATATACTCTGTTAAATTAAAGACAACTCTGTCAATATGTCACACCCTTGGACTGTCCCTGTGCTCCATGTCCTGTGTTTTGCTCCCTATGTGCTCCGTGACCCAGTTTCTCCCATGTTAATTGTGTTTTATTTTTAGTATGTCACTGCACCTTCATAAGGTTCCTCGTCTTTGGAAGGAATCTTATTGTACCTGTGCCTAAGAATAATGTACCACAATGTTTACATGAGTATTGACCAGTAGCACTTACCTCTCTGATTATGAAAACATTTGAGAAGGTTGTGAAGGATAAGCTTTTGACCATGGTACAGGCAAATTTAGATCCGTTTCAGTTTGCCAACAGGTCTGGTAGGGGTGTTTATGATGCGATAGGTACTCTATTAAACATGATTTTAGCACATCTTGAGGGTGCAAAGACTTTTGTGCGATTAGTTTTTATCGATTTTTCATCTGCCTTTAACTGTATCCAGCCTCATATCTTAGCAGAAAGGTTAAATAGGGTTTATAACATTAAATCTGGGCTGATATGTTGGCTGATGGATTTTTTAACTGATAGGTCTCAACGTGTGAAAGTAAACGGGGTTTTATCTGATATACTATTTTCTTCGACTGGGTCACTGCAAGGATGCGTTCTTTCACGTCTTTTATTTGTACTTTATACTAATGAGTGTCAAACGTAACTAGAGAGGCGTCATATCATAAAGTTTGCGGATGATTCAGTGATTGTTTCCCTTTTAAATAGTGAGGATCTTGATCATGGTCCTGTACTGGCAGATTTTATTGATTGGTGTAATTTGTCCTTTCTGGACATTAATGTATTTAAAACTAAAGAGATGATTATAGATTTTAGGAAGAATCCTAGTCATCTCTCCTGTGGTTATTAATGATCATGTTGTTGAGGTTGTACGTCAATTTAAATACCTTGGTACTGTAATAGATGAAAAGGTGACCTTTGAGGCTCATGTGGATGCTGTGTGTAAGAAAGCCCACCAGTGTATGTTTTATCTGCGGAAGCTTTGTAGTTTTAATGTGGACAGTACTTTCATGAAGATGTTTTACTCTTGTATTGAATCTGTCATTACTTTCTAATTTGTGTGCTGGTATGGGTCACTTAATGTAAAAAACAGAAATAGATTGCAGGGTATTGTTAAAGTGTGTGGTAAGATTGTTGGCACCACTTTAAATGATTGAACGACTTGTATAAGGTCAGGACTTTGAAGAAGGCTGAGTTAATTATGAATGATCCCAGCCATCCCTTGCAGAATGTTTTTAAGTTGCTTCCTTCTACTCGCAGATATTATTTGCCTTTATGTAGGACCAATAGATTCAAAAAATCTTTTATACCAGCTGCCATCGGTTTTTTAAATTACAAATAATTTTTTGTATATTATTAATGGAAATCATGTTTTTTTTGTGTTTTTTTTTGTGTGTTGTGGTGTTGGTTTGTTGATTGTATATGGTTTACTGCTGGCTGTGAAACAAATTGCCCTCTGGGTATAATAAAGTTGACCTTGACCTTGATCTTGACCTTGATCTTGACCTTATTGATTCCAGGTGTGTCTGGTTAATTCCCTCTTTTAGTTCCTGTATTTAAGCCCTGTGTTTCCTGAGTCCTGCATCCAGTCTTAAACATCTACTCCATGTCCTATGTGTGTTACCCCGGTTTTGTTGATTAAAAAATCTTCGAAGATTCTCTCACGTCTCCACGTCTCCTCGCTCCTTCGCTCTGCACACTTACACAATAGGCAGATCGTGACAGAAGACTGGACCGAAAAACAATAAGCAGCACCCCTTCTCCCCGTGTTTTGTTTCCATTTTTAGAAAGTGTTTTGTTTTCCGTTCCCCATTCGTCATTGAAACCGCCGCAAGATTCGCCACCCTAGCCCGGAAGGATCTTCCATTTGTGAAGTTGAGCTGATTCGCTACACACCACTGGACTGAGCTGGAGGGAAGGGATCCTCCGGTGTCTGAAGAGCATCCGGCCCCGATCCAGAACCACTCCTGTCTCAAGTCCGCCCCTGAGTCCGCTCCAGAAAGGGCTCCAGTTCCCACGTCCAGCCCAAGGAGGGCTCCAGTCCCCAAGTCAAGCCCAGAGAAAGACTCTGTTCCCAAGTTAAGCCCAGAGAGGGCTCCTGTTCCCACGTCCAGCCCAGAGATGGCTCCTGTTCCCACGTTAAGCCCAGAGAGGGCTCCTGTTCCCAAGTTAAGCCCAGAGAGGGATCCTGTCCCCAAGTCAAGCCCAGAGAAAGACTCTGTTCCCAAATTAAGCCTAGAGAGGGGCCCCTTGAACTGCCCGCTCCGCCATGGCTCCCTGAACTGCCTGATCCGCCATGGGTCCCGGAATGGTTACCGCCCTGGAGGCCTCCAGAGCACCCACCCCCCCTCGCCGTTGGAAGTTATGAGGCACGTGGATGCGCCTTCCGGGAGGGGGAAGGAAATGTCACGCCTTTGGACTGCCCCTGTGTTCCGTGTCTTGTGTTTTGCTCCCTATGTGCTCTGTGACCCAGTTTCTCCCATGTTAATTGTGTTTATTGATTCCAGGTGTGTCTGGTTAATTCCCTCATTTAGTTCCTGGATTTAAGCCCTGTGTTTCACGAGTCCTGCATCCAGTCTTAAACGTCTACGCCATGTCCTATGTGTGTGTTACCCCGGGTTTGTTGATTAAAAACTCTTCGAAGATTTTCCCATGTCTCCGCGTCTCCTCGCTCCTTCGCTCCGCGCTCCTACACAATTGGCAGATCGTGACACATTGTTCTTTAATTTTGCTAGAATGAGTTAATCAGCACAGAACATTGGGAATTAAATAACCGTGTCACAACAGATCAGCACTGTCGACAAGTGTATTTATTGCATTATATGATTAAATAAGTAACACATTTTAATTAAATAATTTATACAGTTAGGATATAAGTGTAAGAGTGAAAAGTGAAACCAATAACAATTTAACTGCACAGAAGCTTGCGTGAAAACAAACCACAGCATGTTTCCTTTGTGCAAAATGTTCAAATGGAAAAAAGTGGTGCATGCAAAGTGTGGCAGACATTAGGCTGGTACTTTTTTTTTTTGAGGAAAAAAAATGTGACGGGTAATATACCAAATCATTATTTTTGCTAACCAGAATCTTAATTAATAATATTTTTCGCTTTTATAACTTTTATTTTGTTCACTCAGAACTAGAAGTCTGTGATTAAAAAGTGCTATTTCTGTGGGGAATTACCACTTTAAAGGAACAGATCAACCAAAAATGAAAATTTGCTAAAAAAGGATTTAACATTCAGATTAGGGATTAGGGCTAAGCGATATGGCCAAAAAATGGTCACAATAAAATTTTTCATATAAGTTCAAGTTTCAAGATAAAGGCAGATTTTTGCTTCTAAGTGAAAGTTGTAGATTGAAAGTTGTGGTTTAAAACTACTCTTTATCATCAGAACATGACAAACAGTTTGTGCTTTTGAATTCTTTATACTTTTCCAGTCATTTTTCAAAATAGACATCTTAATAGAAAAAAATAATTTCTTAGTTTCTGCACATTTTAACGAGTGATATTGTTTCAAATCATGAAACAGTTTTGTGTTGCCTGACTTTGATAACACACTTTTGATCTTCAGCACAGTTTGCAGGGCAGGCTGCAATATTAATAATATTACTTTTTTGTCTCTTAGAAATGCACATTTGACAGTACCTTGAGTTGACAGTAGTAGTAGCTTGAGTTAGGAAGCAGATATAAATTTATGTTCAAAACAGTAGCATCTGTCAAAATTGCAACAACTTTGGGCCTAATGGTTAGAGAGTCAGACTTGTAACCCAAAGGTTGTGGGTTCGAGTCTCAGTACCGGCAGGCATTTTAGGTGGGGGGGAGTAAATGACCAGCGCTCTCTTCCACACTCAATACCAAGACCAGGTGTGTGTTCACACCCTTAATACTACTCACTGCTGTGTGTGTGAACATGGATGAGTGAAATACAGAGCACAAATTACTTGGCCACACATTCTTCCTTTCCTTTCCTGTCCTGTCCTGTCCTGTCCCTTCCTTTCTGGTGAAATGTAATTATTCTGACTTTATCTGACTTCTATTTATTAAAATTAACCATTGGTCTTCCATAGTAGCATATATTTAGATCATGATAACCACAGTTAAACCACACATACAGCACCTCAATAATGGTAAAAATTTAACTTTATGGTTTCTAGGTATTTGTATGAAAATGTCCAAATACATTTAGTATAAATGCACAAACACCATAGCTTAATCACAAAAAAATACTGCAATTATATTCCATTACTCCTTAGTACATTTAATACATGGCTACATTTAATAATATAATTAAATTCAATATGAATATCCCACATTTCTTCCACAATACCATGGTGCAGTTAGTGTTAAATCCATGGTACTGTAGTTTGAACTTTGAGCTGAGCGGATAAATAGTCCGTGTGGCACGGCTCAAATTAATAGGACTGGTTTGTTCCACTTTTGGGAAGTAAATAATATATCAAACATTTATCGAACTCTTGTTGTCGTTTTATCGAGGAAAATTATATCACGATAATTATTATAAGCGCCCAGCCCTATGAGTTTGTTTCTTCATCAAAACAGATTTGGAGAAATTTAGCATTAAATCACTTGCTGACCAGTAGATCCTCTGCAGTGAATGGGTGCCGTCAGATTGTGAGTCCAACTAGCTGATTGAAAACATCATAATTATCCACAAGTAATCCACACAACTCCAGTCCATTAATTAACATCCTGAAGCAAAAAGCTGTGTGTTTGTAAGAAACAAATCCATCAAGCAGTTTGAGCTCTCATTCTGACGGCACCCATTCACTGCTGAGGATCCATTAGTGAGCAAGACATTTTACAGTGTGACCATTATTAAATAATTAAAAATGTAAATCATGAAATAAAATGCAATAAATGCAGAATATTGAAGGTATTGGTATAGTATACGCTGTCATCCATTATTATTTTGAATTAATTTATTTTTGTGTAATTGATGTCGTTGGTGTCATTAACCCCAGCGTGCAGCACGACAGCGCCGATGGTCTCCTCACCCTTCAGGATCGCAGGTATCTGCGCAGAAACATCGAAAACACGAGCACCAGGGAAACAGTGAGTGTCCACTTTACCTTCAGCTAACGTAGCACGGACATGCCGGACGATGGAGTCTCCGACAATCACAGAGTCGCGTTCCGGCTCGTAGAGGGGAGCGAAGCGGCTCCGGGTGGAGATCTCGAAGACTGCTTCTGCTTCTCCACGGCCTCCAGCTCAAGCTGCACCGAATGCAGTTCGAACGTGTCCTTACCTGCACTCAAAGGTAGACACACATCCGCCATTAAAGCAAGTAACAGTGAGTAAAACAATGGTAATGTGTGTGAATAGAGTATTAGCAATGTAAGCGAGATTAGCGGCAACCACGCCGGCGATGCTAACGGGCTATAAGCTAATAGCGGACTCGGGAAATCAAAATAAAACTAGTGAAAACAAGGCGCTCTGATTGTTTTTGTTGTAGAATAAGATAGGGGATATATTCACACGTTATAGAAACAAAAATGATGGTGTAT
>NW_015660889.1:946301-956056 GCF_001515625.1 Sinocyclocheilus rhinocerous
GCGTTCCGTCTCGTGGAGGGGAGCGAAGCGGTTCCGGGTGGAGATCTCGAAGACCGGAGGTGGCGGAGGGGGAGAGGTCGTCGCCCAGGACCTGGCTCGCGTCTTCCGGTGCGGGTGCACCCAGGGTCCATGGTTTCCCGGCGCCGGAGTGAAGGACATCTGGGAGGATCGCGTCCTGGGTGCACCGGGCCTGTGCAGAGAAACACAAAGAGTAGAGGTGGTGGGACCTTTAGCAGCGTGCTGTTATGCTCCCGGGATGTTTCCAGCGCAGCTTTCTGCTCTCAGCTGGGCCTGCCTCTTCACCAGGTCGCGGATCTGCTTCTCCACGGCCTCCAGCTCGAGCTGCACCGAATGCAGCTTGAACGTGTCCTCGCCTGCACTCAAAGGTAGACACACATCCGTCATTAAAGCAAGTAACAGTGAGTAAAACAATGGTAATGTGTGTGAATAGAGTATTAGCAATGTAAGCGAGATTAGCGGCAACCACGCCGGCGATGCTAACGGGCTATAAGCTAATAGCGGACTCGGGAAATCAAAATAAAATTAGTGATAACAAGGCGCTCTGATTGTTTTTGTTGTAGAATACGATAGTGGATATATTCACACGTTATAGAAACAAAAATGATGGTGTATAAAATTTATATTAGGATAAAAAATTGATGATAAAGAATTAACTTGACGGAGCTCAGACTCAAAACACGCATATAAAATACCTAAAACTGAAATAAAAATAACTAAAGACATAAAAAACTAATAAAAATGACAAAACACACAATAAAATTATTACAACTTTAACATAATTAAATGAAAATGTGACGTAAAAATTTATTCACATTATTAATAAAAATGATAATAGTATCTTAATGATTCTAAAATTACATTGCACAATACATAGATATTTTCTCTTGCTGTATAAGCAACACTTCAAACTTTGAAAATACATCTTCCAACAGATCCCTATTTCTTTTTAATTCATTTTACAAAAAAAAAAAAAAAAGGTCTGCGTCTGCAAATAATTGTTAACTATTTCTTTAATGATTCAGCTTAAATATGATTAAATGCAGTCCAAACTATTACAGAGAAAAAAAAGGATGTTTGTGTGTTAGCAGCTTGAATGGTTATTTTTCAAAAATTGCATTTAAATTTTAAAGCATATAAAACAAAGCGATTAAGTGAAACATCTCTTTACTATGGAAGCCACGAGCTAAAAAGTATCTAATATTACTTTTTTGCTTAAACAAATGAACATATATTCTCTTAAAGGGGTCATATGATGCTGCTAAAAAGAACATTATTTTGTGTATTTGGTGTAATTAAATGTGTTTATGCGGTTTAAGGTAAAAAAAAACACATTACATTTCACATACTGTACATTATTGTTTCTCCTCTATGCCACGCCTTTCTGAAACGCGTCGATTTTTACAAAACTAATCGGTCTGAAAAGCGAGGTGTGCTCTGATTGGCCAGCTATCCAATGCGTTATGATTGGCCGAATACCTCAAGTGTGTGAAGGAAATGTTACGCCCCTCACCATACTGTTGATGCCATGTCCGGCTGGAGCGACGAGACAAAAACATTAAAACCCATTACAAACGAGGCATTTGTAGCATCCAGTGGGGACATAATTACAGGTATGTGGGGGCGTGTTAGAACGAGCCGTTTTAGCTGGCGTGGTTGACTCTTAACTTTTATAAAGAATATCTCTTTGGATTTGAGACTTTAGTCTTTGCAACTTTACAGATCTTCTTTATGCACCAAGAGCTTGTAACACTCCAAAGAGAAAGGAAAAATTGAAATCGCATCATATGACTCCTTTAATAATAGGTAGATAGATAGATAGATAGATAGATAGGTTTACAGCATCCTCTAGTCTAGGCTCAGTCCACTATCTCCTTCAGACCTGGAGGAAAGATGATGATGTTATGAGATTTTTATCACTATAAGCATTAAGATATCTTAAATTAGGGTTGTAACTTTCAGATGGTCTTTGGATCAGAGCATTACTTTTCCCTCTCTGTGTAGAAACTGCCGGACAGATGGACAGATATACAGCACCAATGAAATGAACACAATATCATGCATATTAAGTTCTGTGAAATAACACTGTGTAGAGAGAGCTTACATTATAGCATCCACACATGGACTCAGAGCACACTGATGCTTGTATCCAATCAGTTTAATTGTAGCAGAGATTCTTGCTTTCGACACATCCCTACAGCAGGTCACTCTAACATTTTTGCTCCAAAGTGAAAGATGTTCCTTAATTTTCCTTAACAAAATAAATATCTTAATAGAAAAATTATTTTTTTAGTTTCAGCATGTTATAATAATATTGCATAATAATATTACTTTTTTGTCTCTTAGAAATGGACATTTGATAGTAGCTTGAGTTAGGATGCAGATGTAAATTTTTGTTCATAATCAAAATCAGTAACATCTGTAAAAATGGTAGCAACCTCATTTTTATATGGTGAAATTTAATTATTCTGAACGTGTTTTTTAAAATTAACCATTGGTCTCCCAAAGTAGCATACATTTAAATTATGCTGCATTTGGACCCAGACCCCTGTTTACACGGTGTGCTCCTTTACCGCGCCGTGACAGTACACACATTTTATGTAAACAAAACTTTTTATTCTGGATGCGATTAATTGTGATAAATCGTTTGACAGCACTACTGTACGCTTGGACAGGATGTTGAAAGCATAGTTGCAATTTCACATGGATGAATCTTCCTTCTGGTCTGACAGTACAACAGTATTGAAATTAGGGATGCACCGATACCACTTTTTCCAGTACTCGCCCGATACCGATACTGTGCATCCCTAATTGAAATACATAGCTAACACAACAAAAAGTTTCAAAACTTTTGTAACAAGCAGAATCTCCATTATTCACACCCATTCTAAAGCCTCATAGTGGAAGTATGTCAGTTCTAAGCTAAATCCTGCAGATGCAGCCTCAAGAGGCATAAAACTGAAGAATTCCTCTGATCTTTAGCTTGGATCGGTGGAACTAACTTTGTCTTATAAAGCCACCATCTCAATGGCCTGAAGCAAAGGAAGAAGTGAGCTTAATGACCCAGAAGTGAGTGAAAAGATCAGTTATGATGGTGTTACTGTGATTGATGAAAACGAATCTCTAACAAGTCGACTCTTAAATCACTTCTCTGACTGGACACGTCTAAAAAGAGCAGTAGCATGGATTCACAAATTTATGGAAGTTCTGAAATGGCAAGTGAAAGAAGAGAAAATGCAGAACAAACCCAGTGAACAGCAAATTTGTAAGCAGGAAACGAAACCACAGAACCCTAAGAATCTGATTTCAACACTTAGTTTTAATGATTCGAGTACAGCGGAAAAGGCCATCATATCTTTTGTACAAATAGAAAATTACAGTGAAGAAATATCTTTTTTTTTTTTTAAAAGGGCATTTAAAAAACATGTAGTAATTTGTACAAGCTTGACCGAAAGTTTGCTGATAGAGCGTTCAGAGTGGTCAGGAGTCTAAGCAAGTCAGCTTTACCAGAAGTGGTGAAATTGTAATTTTACCAAAATCATGTCATGTTTCAAAACTGATTCTCCGAAATGTACATGAAAAGATAGGGCATAGAAGAAGAAATCACATGCTTTCAACTCTTTGTCAGCACTATTGGGATCCTCATGCTAACTCAGCTTCTAGGAAAGTAATCAAAGAATGAGTAATGAGTTTCTGTAGACCATCCTCCATTTACATAATTAATTATGTTGGCCCAATTGAGGCTAGCAAGGAAAAAATACTGTTAAAAGGTATGGTGTTACGTATATTTATATGTTGGTGTTATATTTATACTGAATGACTGTCTGACTCACTCCATCTTCTGATGATCCAAAAGGCCTGATGCTTTGCTATTAACACTCAATCACATCATACAGCTCAAAGTCTAATCATCTGGTCTGTTTAAGAAAGAAGACTTGTCTTGTCTATTCAATACTTGTCTTACTATAATGCAGCAATGCCAGAAATGGAATAAACCATGCCAAAACGTTAGCATCGGAGTTCTGTAGTTGATGAATCAGCACCTAGAAATTCTTGGCCCATGGGACACATTACAGAAACATTGGCTGATTATAAAGGATGTGTTTGTTATGTACTTGGAAAAAAATGAAATGAAGACAGCATGTAGAGTTCAGTGCGTGCAAAATAATCACCTGTCCCTGAATCCACGGCCTAATATGAAACACTGATATACCACATTTGTTTAATTGAAATTCAGTTTCTGATGTTGTAGGAAAATTTATGTTTTACTCTTTCTTATTTACTTTCTTAGACATTGTGCGGGTAATTTAATCAGGAAAGACAGAGGGGTTAGTCATAAATAAAGACCTTTGGCCTCACGGGTGTGAAGGCACACAAACACACAGTAAAAACAAATGATCAGAAAGAGCCTTTGAACTCTTTAGTGCAGGAAAGACAGAGGGGTTGTTGACCTCACAGATGTGAAGATAATAAAAGCCCAGGGGGTTAGAAGGACCATTGTTTTTTCTGAAAACAGCTAGGTTTGGTTTACGGGGTTAAGTGGAAATTTACAGAGAAGGAACCTTGTAAGAAGTGGGGGGTGATAACAGTATATAAGGCTGTCTGTTTTCAGTGTGATTTTAGGTCTGTTGTGTTTCAGGGTAGCTGCTGAAACATTGTGAACATACCTCTTTAAGGAAAATAAACTTCTTTCCTTAAATATAATTTGATTCCTTGTCTCTTACACTGTGATGCTATTTGTTAATAATTGTTTTTGCCACAACACTGATTATATTAAGAATTGCCCAACATGTATTTGACAAAATCTAATATTTTAAATATTCAAATGAAATATGCATAATTTATGAAAATGTACTCTCAGCGTTTCCCTTATGAAAATTTCTCTAACTTAAAAAATAGTTTTAAAATACGTAACTTTATGCATTCTCATTATGAGTTTATTTTTAGACGTTCATGATCCCTTAGCTGTGAGTTGCTTAATTATTTGAATTCCTTTTTATGTAAAGCATTTTGAATTATTATTATTATATAAATGAACTTGCCTGGCCTTGCCTTGCCTTGGGTAGATCCTCCCACATGAGTGGAGTAGATGATGTTGATGGTGGTTGTGGGAGTTAGAGTTTATGCAGCATTCCATTTCAATCACCATTTATTCGCATAATTTTCAAAATATTACTGCTATTGTGTCATGAAATGTAGGTTTACGAGTATTTCAGGCGAGAATGTAGTTGTTTAAAACTCAAATTTTGCGGACATTTATTTATTGAGACAGCTCCTATTTTAAATCTGCTTCGCCGATTTCGGAGATGTGAGCTCCAGGCGATCACAGGGTGCTCAGCGCTCATGTATCCCGCTGAGAGCGCCTCACCTCGGCTAGCTTCTGACATTTGCCACTGGCTCTGATGTCACTGTAGTGGTTAAACATGAGATATAATTCGTTTTGGGTAAATGTAACTGGTAATCTTTGGTCTCATCTCTCATGAATCTATTTGTTCCAGGTCATATCGTTTCGACTGAGCACAAAATTATGTTTCATAACTTATTTATATATAAATTTATATATATTTATATATTTATAACTTTATTAAAATGAAAATGAAAAGAGGCAATGTTGTTTGATATAATATTTCGTTTCATTGTAATGTATAAGTTCCCTGGATAGCCTACATTTCTGCGGCTATTAATATGTTTAACTGAAAACGAAAAGAGGCAGTGGTGTTGGATATCATATTTCGTCTTATTGTAAATACAGTGAGGAAAATTGCAGTAGTCAAGGCGAGCTGACTGACATTAGCAAGTATGCTGCTGTTCCATTTGCAGAATTCCGAAAGTCACGCGCAGTCCTACGTCACCAGCAGTGTTGGGGAAAGTTACTTTTAAAAGTAATGCATTACAATATTGCGTTACTCCATAAAAAAGTAACTAATTATGTTACTTAGTTACTTTTTATGGAAATTAATGTGTTATGTTACTTTAGAGTTACTTTTTAAATCTGGACAGGGCTTGCTTGTTTGATTTTTTATATAAAAAAGTTATTTTCAAATGTAAAAGCCCTTTCATAATGTTAGTCCTATGTCTTGTGTTTTGCTCCCCATGTGCAAATGTACAAATGTAAACAAATGTAAAAGCCCTTTCACAACAACAACAACAACAACAAAAAAAAGAAATGAATATGCCTCAGGCTGAAGGAAATGTAAATTCACGTCTGTACAGTAGAGGGCGCAGCTCAAACAAATTGCATGAAGAATATGACGCAGGAGAAAAAAAGTTAAACACTATTCAGCAATAACATTTTGCTTAGTATGGTTAAATTGTGTCCTCGAAGGTCAGCAGCAAAGACATTGGTTCATAAAATGGGATGAAATACATAAATTATATTTGTTTTATTTATTTCATTATTGCAGGTTTGTATAATATTCTGAGTTTGCATTTGATTAGTTTTATTGATTTTGAGGAATGCTGAATCTGTTTTTGTGCAGGTGAGATGAGTAAATACATGTTCATATTTAGTCTAGAACTACAGTAAGCATCATGTTCACACAGTTCACACAACGCCTCTGCACTTACTCCAGATTTCTCTCAACATGGCAACATGAGAGCTGTCAGTCAATACATGGAAAACAGAGTAACGAGTTACTTAATTGAAAAAGTTACTCAGATATTTTCTTCTGAATTAAAAAGTAATGCGTTACTTTACTAGTACTTTACTAAAAAAGTAATCTGATTACGTAACTCGTGTTACTTGTAATGCCTTACCCCCAACACTGATCATCAGACTATTTGCCTAATCTTCATGGAACTTTAGGCTGTGATGAAAATGCAGACAGCAACAGATCTGGGGGAAAAAATGTTCCTGGGAAAAAAGTTCCTGGGACAAATTGTTCCTGGTAGTTTCGGTGGAAAAGCGACTTTTATAAGCTTTTTATGTTGTTACAAATTCTGTTTCACCATAGGCCTACTTGTTGGGTTTAATTTACAAAATCTGTTTAACTTTCTCCTGCACCCATCGTTGTCTAGGATCACTGCAGAACTTTCCCCGTTTAGTTTTAAAACATCGAAAATACAGAAATATAACATAACACAGAAATATGACATGTTTTCTTTAGAGAGGAACTGCGATTCTTACATGAAGGTCTTCACACATGGAAGGCTTTCATGTTGCAACTGGATATCAATTATGGGATCAACCACATCTACTCTGAAGACTTTAGTAGCCTACAGCATTTAGATCACCTCAAATTCCGCTAACATAGAAGAACCAAGGAAACATTAATGTATGAACAGTTAAAGCTCTTCACCTGTTGTAGTCCAGATCACAGATGCAATGACCACCGCAACAGCCAAACTCCTCATGAGGATCCTGCGTGTCTCCATTGTCACAGTCGTTCTTCAGTGCTCACTTCTTGTGTCAGAGAGAATATATTCAAGACACCTACTAGTTCTCCTGATAGTCAATAAAGCGGAACGTAAACTGCATAGCAGCCGCGTTTTAATTTAATGTGGCCTTCCATGTAGTATAGATTGGGAGTGATTGACCTCATTAGTTATAGTAGCTGTAAATGTCATGTGCTAAATTAATATATGTAAATGTAGATGGGGGAATCCCTTTTAGAGAAATGTCTTGGATGATATTTAATTTCCAACCTTGCCGTCAGTCATTTAATTTATATAAATTCAGTGAATCTTGAAAAAGCACTTTGTTTTTCAATATGCCAATAGGAGCATATAAATAGAGTGTGCTTTTTTATTCAGTAATTCTAATGTATTATATCTTGTAGTCAAATGACCAGTTGTCAAATTAAGCAAAATAGGAAGAAAGAGCTGACATCCTACTGTTACTTCATCTATTGTAAGAGGGAGGCATCGTTTGGAGCAATATTCTCAAACGGTAACAGGAAACCGATAACAAAAAGATCCCCGGATGAAGTGTATATTTACCTAATATCAACTAAAACAACCTGTAGGGCAGTTTTAACACTTGCACGTGCAACGTCTTGTGAACGTCTCTGCAGGTAAATACATTTTCTGACCACAAAGAGTTTTAATAAACTGTATTATGGTGCTGCAGGCAGGCTACTTTTTTAAAGGTACTACTAATTTTGAGAAACTGTGCCATTTTAGTAAGTCTTTTAGAGATATTTGTATTTGTTTTTGAATGTTTTGGGGGATGTGTTGTTACTTTGTTCATGTTTGTTTCTGCTTATGGTGTTGCGTGTTTATGAACTCCCTAACATGTATCATTTGTTTAGCTACTAGCCAAATAAACAAGGGTTGACACTTTATTTGGCTGATAAATTGCATTACCGGCTTTGTACATTAGGTGCTGTTCTCCACTAGATGACACCCATTACTTTAAAACAATCCAGTCAGAGGAATATTTGATTATTTCCATTCAGTTAGATAAATTAAACATCTTGAGCTCTAAATGGTCTCAAAAAGCACCATTATAGTATCCTGGTCGCCGTGATTTTGCCAAGTAAGACATGTTCCTGGATCAACATCTTTTGATGATCCTGGATCAACTTTACTATCCAAAAATATAGACTTAACCCAATCCCTACCCCTAAACCTAACCCTACCCATAATTTATTCCTAAAATCAGTGGGAAATGATAGCTTATTAACAAGAGTGTAGAAGCACCTAACCCTGATTGTAAGCCTAAAACAGATATTTCCTGAAAAGTTATATCTCTATTCTGATTGGTTGATTGGAATGTTGTTCCAGGATCAACAAGGATGTTGATCCAGGAACATGTTGTACTTGGTGAAATCACGCTCACCATAGTATTCCACAGAAACAAAAGTCATAGATTCAGAATAATGAGTAAATAATGACAGTTTTCCCTTTATGTGCAAACTATTTCTTTAATGGATTAGCTTAAATATGATTAAATACAGTCCAAACTGTTATAGAGAAAAGGCTGGATGTTTATGTTAAAGCAGTTTGAAATTTTATTTTAAAGCAGATAAAATAAAGCAATTAAGTGAAACATCTTTTAACATTCACATAAGTTAATGGTAAATAAACAAACATAATATATATTCTTCTTTTTATAGATAGATGTATTGATATATAGGTAGATCTGCAGCATCTTCTAGGCCTCTATTTTCTCAGTCCACTATCTCCTTTAGACCTGGGAAAAAGATGATCATGTTATGAGTTTTTTTTAACAGTACATAAGCATCATATTAAGATGTCATATTAATATTAGGGTTGTACCTTTCAGACGGTCTTGAATCCAGCGTGCTTTTGGATCAGAGCAGAACTTTTCCTTCTGTGTGTAGAATCTGCAGGAGAGATGAAATGAAAAACATTATCATGCATATTACCTTCTGTGAAACAACACTGTGTAGAGAGAGCTTATAACATCCACTCATGGACTCAGAGCATTCTGATGCTTGTATCCAATCAGTTTAATTGTAGAAGGGATTCTTGCTTTCGTCACGTCCTTACAACAGCTCACTCCAACACGAATGGGACGACGATCTTAAAGAGAGACAGAGATTGAATCTCCACCATACTCATACTGTGCATAGAATATGTGTGAAAACTAGATGGTTGAGATCTTGATAAGGGCGCGTGCCTCAAAAGAGGGCTTACAATGACTTACAAAGATACATAACAGCTACAAGTGTATGCACTAACGTACTTGCTTTATGCAAGCGCTATATAGGATAGATCACTATACAGGATTTACCCTATTATACTTTATCGACACGAATTGATAGGTGAAACAA
>NW_015660889.1:956350-957258 GCF_001515625.1 Sinocyclocheilus rhinocerous
ACCTGTCGGCGAGTGAAAAATCGGGCTAAAATCGTGCAGTGTGAACTCGGCATAAGCGGCTTTACTGACAAGATGCGCATGAAAATCGCATTCGATTTTTTGCACAGCCCTAATATAATAATCACAACAAAGGACAATTATAAAATACAAATTCAGCAATAAAAAACCCCCAAAACTTACAGCCGTCTTGCTGCGCAGTAACACACACAAGAACCATCATCATCAGAGCTAATTTCCAGCACAGCTGCATGATGTTGGTGTAAAATATTCAGATAACCACAACAAGAAGATGTTAGACATGAAGACTGCATGTCTCCCGCAAGGAACATAATCTTCAACTAATTTACCAAGTAAGAACACAACACTTGCAATACAAAAACGACACCTAATGGTTATTCCAGGATACTACATTTTGAGTACTGAATGTCCCCAACACTCAAGCCAAATTTGGTTAGTGTGTGGCAATAACCCGTGCATATGGACAGAACGGCTAGACATCTGAATAATAACCATAGGAACACATGACTTGAGGTAATCAAAACCAAATTTAAATGAAAGCATATTCAAATGTATTGTCTGAAGTCTGTGTGGTTACTGTTGTGCAGCAGGTATAGTGGAACACTAGAGATCTTAGTCTGAGTGATGGTGTTCATAGGGGGAGGTCTTTTAAGAGATGTACAGTAGCAGTCAGATGGAAATAATGCGCCACAAACTTACCACCACCCTTTTGAACCATTGCAAGTGATCAACAAAGCATTCACACCTCTCACCCACTATACAGTCAGTTTACCCATCAACCTAATTTATGAGAAACTCATTTTAGGCAAAAATGCACATCTTGAAGTTGAAATGTTCAATCTCTAATGTGTAACTATTGGATTGGAGAAACTGGGTGTTTCTTCAACTAC
>NW_015660890.1:0-926 GCF_001515625.1 Sinocyclocheilus rhinocerous
CTCTTTGCATGTGTGAGAAACACAGCGCTACCAGTAAAGCGACGGTGAGTCTTCACACTAGTTTACGGTATGTCAAATACAGGTGCGCTGCATGCTACATACTGCGCATCCATTGAGTACATGACATGATCCATTGAGCGCATCCAAATAGTACAGATCGCTTGACGGAGAGCGAAACTCTCAAGCGCTCAGTCAGCGTGTTTATCGAGTGAAAATCTGTGTTGAACGCCTCTCACACACATACTGGCGTGTAAAATCTAATAATTTATTAGCCAATGGCTAATGTTAGACATTATTTAGTCGCCCAGGGTAAGATTTAGTCGCATATGCGAGTGATTTACTCGCAATGTAGAGGGTTGACGGTATAACAAACAAACAAACAAACATACAAACATACATATTAGGGATGTCCCCGACTAAGGATTTACATAGTCGAATCGCAATTTTCGAATCTTGCCGATAGTCGAATCATATGTTTGGGGGCTGGGGGCAAAATACATTACCAAGAGTCAAGTCAGACATTCGACAGTCATAATTACTGACGTTAACACACAGGGAAAATGTGCAACGGATGCCTCGCAGAAAAATAATGTTTTATGTTTTGATTAAAAGATAGTTAACATTAAACGTCAGCGAAACCCTAAGAAATGTACAACATTTTTTACAATAGTGCTCTCATTATAACGTTTTAATATTCTATATTTTAAACGTTATATATTAAAATATATTAATATTTATAACGTATTAATATTCTGCATTTCTGTTTTGAGCTGCGCGCTGAAGATGACCAGTAGAATGAAGCATATGATAGCAGGTTTTTAATCAATGGTATTTCATTTATCTCATATAGAATACACTTCGTTATTTATACAACATAACGTTAATATTACGACTTATAGGCTATCTGCACAAAATGCCCCGAATGC
>NW_015660890.1:1019-2564 GCF_001515625.1 Sinocyclocheilus rhinocerous
CGGCTCTGAATGAACTCCTTTTGTGGACGCGTTCTTCACGCAACAGCGTGCAGAAACACGGCAACTAAACAGCGTTTTATTATAATAGCGTTCTCATTATAATGTTATGTATATGACAGTCCCAGTCATAGTTACTAATATTCTGCATTTTTGTTTGTCCTGCTCGCGCTGCGCGCTGAAGAGATAATCACCGTAGTACTACAATGAAGCATTTTACTGCAGCGTAACTCGACCAAATGCATCTTATACGAGATAAATAATATATACACGATATATATAAACTGGCAGAAATGTTTTGAAATCACTTGTACCCTATCTGATCAAAAAAATCCAATCTTTCACTCTGCCTGTGTCAATCTGAGTCTTGTTAAAGATTTAAATCCTTGCTGCCAAGATGCTCCTCTGTTGGTCACGGATTATGGAAAGTGAAACTTAAATCTATAGGGGTGATTGGATTTATTTACGCACGTTAAAATATTTATTTAAAGCTTCTTTCTTTTTAGATTCTTATTTACAGCATTATCTTAATAGGCTGTATATTCATTTATTGGGAGAAAACCGGTAGTTCTATGTGAAATCAGACATTTGAGCACCCCCATTCAGGCACAGAAATGGAATAATCAAATGTAAAATAACACTGCATAGTCTTCACTGTATAAATTAAATCTAATAAATCTGTGTTAAAGCTACAAAAGTGATTTTTCTTTGTGTTTTGTTGTTTGATTAACATTCATAACACAGAAAGCCTCAGAAACATTAAACTGTTGTAAACCAATATACTGTTACACATCCATTTTCTTTCTCAATTGTTTCCCTTCACCTAAGCCATAAGCAACTGCGTTTACAAGGATACTTGCAGAGCACAGTATTTCAGGCACAAATAGACGCAGAAGTGAACAGAAATTAGTGTTCACGTGCAACTGCGTGGCTCTCACCGTGACTACACCGGACGTGCGCGGTGCGACGCGACAAAATAAAATGAACCCATTAGCCTATAATCAGTGATGCTGTCTGTCTACACTGGATGCGGCGCGGCACGAGAAATCCCAGACAGTAAACTGATGCCACGTTCTCTTTATGACGTACTGACACAAAGTTCAAATGATTGGCAACGGTTGCTTTGTCGTGACCAGTGTAGACCATAGACTGTGTACTAGACAGACTTTAGGGCCGTTCACGTCGCGCCTAAAAACGCTTGGGAAAACGCCAATCGTGCAGCTTTCTCCTTTTTTCCAAAGCGCTCGGGAGCTTGCGCTTTCGTGGAATCTGACGTTGCTAAGCGACCGTGACCTGCGCTCTCCGCGACGACGCGGAAGTGAAACGATATATCGTGCAGCCCTACTGCGAATATTCGAATGTGAGATTGGTAGTCGAATCAGGCTCCTCCTATCGAAGCATCGAATCGCCGACTATTCGTGGTCATCCCTAATATATATATATATTAGTGCTGGGCGGTACACCGGTTCATACCGAATACCGATGTTTGTTTTTGTTATGATATGAATTTTTAAAATACCGCAATACCGGTGTATGTCGCTTAAACAA
>NW_015660890.1:2574-2824 GCF_001515625.1 Sinocyclocheilus rhinocerous
ATGTGTATATGCATGTGTATATGCATGTGTATATATATATATAAATAGATGTATTTACATATATATACTTTTATATAATATAAATAAATATAAAAAGCCTGTAAATTGATGGACCAAAATAACCTCTGTCGAAGGGAAACCCCCTTAAAGAGACCCTGAAAATCCTACTAACCACATGAGAGCAATAATCTTCGCTTACACCAAGCCATCCAATCAGATCAGTTTTTCTGCAAATGTTTTTTTTTTTTTT
>NW_015660890.1:2880-4616 GCF_001515625.1 Sinocyclocheilus rhinocerous
TCTGCAAATGTTTTTTTTTTTTTTTTCCCCTGTGGACCAATTGGCTTCACTGCACTTTCTACCAATCAGGTCATGGTGGGCTGCAACTGAAACCGAGATTAAGACAGAAAGAGTGGGACACCAGACTATAATTTGTGTCTGAATCCCAACAGCCACAATGCCAAAGACCCCTAGATATAATCTGGTGGGTCAGCAATGAAAAAATAGAGGATTTAGAGAATTACTTCCCGCAAACCCCATAGGCATGTGGAGAACAAGATCTTCAGTCTCCACTCGAGGGGTTTGGGAGGGGGAGAGGGCCGCATTCCCAAAATACCAGGGAAGACCATGAAAGCTTTGCGGCCATGGAGAGCTCGCTCCCCCTTCCCGCCCTGACCTCCACGTCCCTCCACAAGAGACTGTTCATTGACCCACAAGACCTCTGGATATGAAGCACACAAACAGCTATTAACCAGTCACTGCTTACCACGTTTCATAACCAGAGCTAAGTATTTTGTGTGCACGCATGTGTGAGAAGTAAAAACCAGAGCTGAAAAGTAAGGGATTTTCCTAATGTCAGGTTCGTAGTTCAGTTTCACTTGCCCTGCCACGACAAATAATACATTTAATTTTTAGCGGTGTATTTATACTTTTAATATGTACAGCAGTGTGCCGTTGGGGGGGGTCTGTAAGAGTTTTTAATGATTCTGTAAAAAGGTCACCAAGTTTGCATTTATTTGATCAGAAATACAGTTAAAATTGTAATGTTGTGAATATTATTATATTTTAAAATAGCTATTTTCTGTTAATATATTTTATTTAAAATGTAAAATTATTAAAATTATTCCTGTGATGCAAAGCTGAATTTTCAGCATCAATGCTTCAGTGTGATCCTTCAGAAATCATTCTAATATGTTGATTTAGTGCTCAAGAAATGTTCTTATTATTATCAATGTTGAAAACAGTTGTTTAATATTTTTGTGGAAATCAGATACATTTTTCAGACACATTTTCCTTGATTAATAAAAAGCTCAAAAGAAAAGCACTTATTTAGGAAAAAAGTATCAAGGATGCATTAAATTAATCTAAAGTCACTTTAGGTGCATCTTTGTTGAATAGAAGCATTAATTCTTTAAAGAAATTGTCCTGATCCTAAACCTTTGAACAGTAAGTTTATATTTTTATATTTAAATGCAATTCTTTTAACCAAAAATATAGTTTTCAAATTTGCAGTAACAGGAAATAAGAAACTATTTACTGAACTACTTAATTTATTACGTTTTTTGCATCTTGGATATTCATTATTACTAAATACTTACTATATAGACTCACGTAGCCAGACCTGCAGACTGACTGCAAAAGGTCTGGGAACCTTGGCCGCTTTGAATGGCCAAGGCCCGCCCAACAGGCCATTTAACTGACTGGTAAAACAAGCAATCACTTTTCATTTTGTGCCACGTCATGTTTAGGGCGTGGAAAAGTCCCCACAACTGGCTTTCTTCTTCCATGACAGGGTTTGGCATCACGGCATTTTTGTTTCCAAGCAGAACATTAAAGAACACGACATATATCTTCCGGAAATCCTGTATAATTTAACCAATCTGGCGATGACTTCGAAACTCCTTAAGTGTTTCCAATTTTGTGTGCCGTATGCTGAGCTGAGACTACATACTATAATACATCGCTAAAAGTACCAAAACTAATTTTTTAATAAATAAATCAAATTATAGATGTATAAATGTAACTATAAATAAAAT
>NW_015660890.1:4768-54245 GCF_001515625.1 Sinocyclocheilus rhinocerous
GATTGAGGTGTTCTGTTGTTGGATGTAATAATGAACATAGCAGTCGTCATTTACTCCCGACATCTGAGCCGCTGAAGACGCAGTGGATTACGTTTGTTTGTGAAGGGAATGTGCCCCCCCCGATCTACCTAAATGCATTTATGTTCACGCGAATCATTCCTGATCCAGCTTCACTTACAGCAGAAGTGAGTATAAGGGTTTTTTATGAATCTTTGCAATCGCCTTTCCTAATAACGTGCTAGTTAGCCAGTTTCGCAGCTAAAGTTTACAGTCTCTTAGATCATGGCTCGTCATCCCACAGAAGAGAGGGGCGGAGTGAGCAGAACTCATTAGCATTTAAAGGGACATGCACTAAAATGGCTTGCTGTGTGCAGAGCTGTTTTTGACAGGGTAAAAAGGGTGTTGTTTTACACTACCATTGAGACATTTTAACCAAAATATGTTATAGACTTTTCATTAAGACCCTAAAGAATCATATCGACTTGTGGAAAATGGGCATTCGATGACCCCTTTAACGATTCGGGTTCCATTAATGATTTGTTTGGTACTTTGAAGAAATAAATCCTTCAGAAATCATTCTAATAAGCTGATAAATTAACATTTATTCGAAATAAAAAACCTTTTCTAACAATATAAGTCTTTACTATCACATTTTTTTATGAATTGAACTCATTGAATTCAATTCTTTCAAAACAAAAATGGGAAAAATATATACTGACCCCAAACTTTTTAATGGTAGTGTATATTGTTACAAAAGATTTATATGTTAAATTAATGCTGTTCTTTTTTTTCTTTTTTTATTCATCAAAGAATCCTGAAAAAAGTAACACGGGTTACAAAAAGATATTAAGCAGCACAACTGTTTCCAACATCAATAATAAATCAGCATGATCTCTGAAGGATCATGTGACACTGAAGACTGGAGTAATTGCTGCTGAAAATGCAGCTTTTCATCACAAGAATAAATTATCTTTTAAAGTATATTAAAATAGAAAACCATTATTTTAAATTGCAATAATATTTCACAATATTACTGTTTTTTCTGTATTTTTGATCAAATAAATGATGCCTTGATGAGCATAAGAAACCTCTTTAAAAAAAAACAATAATTCAAGTCTCAAGAGTTAGATGTGAGCTGCATATGTTAGTTTTTCTAAAAAATAAAAAAAAATCCCACTAGAGTCCACACTGGTTGCAATGTATACTTCAGATTCATCATTTAGTTCCCATGCAGACAATCAGACAAACATTTCAACATACATTCTCAACTGCACGCAGGGGTTAACCAAGAAAACAGACTGGCACAGACAACTCTCACAAAGAGTGTGCAACAGAACAAACGCTCTCCTCTTTTGTTTACGGCCTCTCTGTTTTCAACTGGGCTCCTCCCAAGAAAAAGCATCAAGAGAGAGCGGGAGAAAGAGAAGCCGGGGGGGGGCAAGCTATACAGCGAACCCCAAAAGACATTTCCATGGATGTCCACTTGTAGCGGGACCCACCCCAAATTCTGGATCTCCATTTTCTCACTCTGCAATGCCGAGGACAATCTGGATTCTCACTCAATCATGTCTTCTCCCTAGAGCCTCAACTCCCATTTCCTGTTTTTAAACAGCAAGCCCCTCAGCCAGAGAATCCTATTCAATGCCGTTCTCCTCGCAGGGCCTGGAAATCGAGCAGACAAGTGGCGTTGCGCAGTTTCACAACAGACGCTGGGCGACTCCACCCTGACAGCTCACTGCCCTCCAGTGATGTAGCCATTCTGGCTCAAGAATGGCGATTTAGGGAAGGAAGAAACCTTATACTGTGGGCTATATCAATGATGGAGACTAAGACAAAGGACCTGAGATGGGGACATGGCCCCTGGGTCAGTTGGACATGTTCTGCATTAGTAAACAAAACAGTGAGCGAGGTTTTTATCTTGCTTAAGGGGTCTGGCCCTTTGGGTGTTAAGTAGGTACCACTTCAAGAGCACTTTATAAAAATCCTTTGGAACATGGTTCACATTCACGATGTGGTTTCAGAGATATGACACCTCTCAGATATGTGCGTCAGATAGACATAAATATAACAGGACTTAAAGGGACAGTTCACCCAAAAATGACTTTCTTCTGTGGAACACAAAAATATTTTTAAAAGTGTCTACTTTTTTGTCCATGCAATGAAAGTCAATGGAGTTGATCCAACCCTGTACGACTTTTTTTTCTGTGGAACCCAAATGAGATTTTTTTTTTTTTAAGTGCTTTTATCAATAATGCAAATTCTGTAATCATTTACAACCTCAAGTTGTTTCAAAACAATCTGAATACTATGAAAGTCAATGGGGTCCAAAGAGGTTGTTTTAGACCCCATTGACTTTAATACACTTTAGTTAGGTTAGACGCCGTATTAAATTTAACGTGAATGAAAGCAAGACTTATAGTCTTTACACACTGTATAAAGGTCCTACATAATGCAATTTTCACAACACAAATTTCAACTTGCTTTATGACGTTTTTGTCTATTGACTTTTTTTTTCATAAAGATGTTGAATGATCGGTATGTTATTATGTTGTATGTTGTAATAGACCCTAACTTAAGTCTACAGCACAGACAAAAATAATTTTTTTAAATATCTTCTTTGGGTTCCATAGAATAAAGAAAGTCATACAGGTTTGGAGTTGATTTTTGGGTGAACTATCCCTTAAGCTTATATTTTGCCACTTTTTATGTGGGTGAAACAAATAACAGACAGGAAATTGTGAGAAAAAGATGAAGAAACATAATCAGGAGATGTTGCAAGCCAGATTCAAACTCAAATTTCCCTTATAAGCACCAAGGCTCAATACGTCAGAGCATGTCTGCTAACTGCCAGACATTGTTTTACATTAAAAAAAAAAACTTCATTTGAGAGATGTAGTACAGATGTCAAGAGTCGAGGGAGCAACGTGTAGCAACACTTACGCTTGCCAAGTCTTCAGAGATTTGACGACTTATGAATGTGATGTCAACCACTTCCACAACATCACAAGATTATGATGTCACAGGTCTACCCATCAGCTCAAAGCAGTCTATTCAGATTGATTTAGATCACTATGTTGCATTGCATGCTACAACATGAATGGCTGCTGTTGTATTTTAATGTTATTCTTGAATTCAATAGTCTTCAGGAGAGCTTTTTTCCCCTCTCACACACCTTTACTGTACTTGAAGGTCTGCTTACCAGATGCTGAAATGCAGCAGCAGGCTAGAAACAGGAAAGGAAGACGTTCTGCAGAGCGTGCAGCCTTTCAATATCCTGCCAGACTACACTTACGGCCACATACGAATAGCTGCGTCTCACGGACAACAAAAAGCAAAGACCTTTCTGCACACCAAACAACTCTTGAAGTGGACCACTGAGTTTCCAGCAACTTGCCTTCTTTCAGATGAGGGTTGGTAAATTATGCATGCTCACCGGGACCATTATATGGCACGAATCTAGGCCACTCACCAAAACACTCAACCTCCTGATAACAAAACACACTAAGAGCAGGATTTTACAGATACTCAAAGGTCACTAAATTCACTCAAATTAAAATAAATATACTTTAAAGTGATAGTACACCCTTCTTTTTTCTCACAATTTACTGTCTGTTGTACTTCCAAAAAAAGGCAAAAAAGGCAAAAAAATAAAGCTTTAAATTCATCCTCATGTCATTCCAAACTTGTAGGCCTATGTATTTAATGTATTTATAAAAACCCAAAGATGATATTTTGAAATATGGGTTCTTGACAAAAAAATGAAAATTCTGTCATTATTTACAACAAAATGTTGTTTTAGACTCATTTAATGTTCTTTCTTCTGTGGAATATAAAAGGGGAAATTTTGCAAAACGTTCTGGCAGCTCTTTTAGCAATGATGATGGATCGTGACTGAAGATGTTGTGTCAAATGAGGCAATATAGCTTATATTTGGGTCTTTTTTCACAAAAAAAGTGTGCAATATATCCCACAAACCCTGAGGAACATTTTATGGTGCTTTTATTGTGAGTTTAGCTTGACATTTTCTGTCACTATTCATTGCCACTGCATAGTCCAACCACGACATTGTCTCTTTTTGTCTTTTGCTAAACAATTAAGTTCATACAAGTTCAGAACGACAAAACCATGTCCGAATTTCCACTTCATGGGAAACTTTCCCTTCAATAACGCAGCATCCTTCAGGTTGAAGCACTGCTACGCTTAATAAACAACCACAAAAACAAAAGCTGTTTCTCAGAACCTAGCGTGTTGCCTACAAAGACAGCATTTTGTGTATCACAGGTACTGTCTAAGCAGGCAACTTGTTAGGTTTAGACACAACCAAAAGCGTCTGCGCCATGCTGCATGTTATTGATGTTTGTTGATAGCTTTTGCTTTTCTATTCAACTCTAGAGACTTAACGTTATATGGGACAATATAACAGGCTGTTACATGACAATCACCGGTGGCAAAGGTTACACTGATAAATCCCTATTAGAACAGTCACACCATGGCAAAACAACAAAATAGTACCCGCTGGCAAACTTCTTATCAGCCTTAAAGCAATCGTGTAAAAGAGCATATGCAGGCGCTTCGTGAAACTTCGTTCGGGTTCGGCTTGGATTGAGATCCAGAGGCCTGAGACATCCGCGGCTGATAGTAGCTCGCCAATCCAGAGACGGGATCAGCTGTGTCGAGGCAGCGTCCCTCTCCCTCCGCCTTCTGCGGTGTTTACCGTGAATAAAACGCGACTAATACACTCCAATCTAACAGATCAGGAGGGGGAAGAGGAGGACGAAGAATCGCTTGCCGTGTGTCTCTCTTACCTCTCTTATCGAGATCGTAGCCGACTACCACGAAGTAATCGGCGAGCCTGGCCATCTTATCGAGATCACGGCGACAGGCCTCAGGGGTGACTGTAGTCTTTCCGCAGGTAGACGATATTCCGATCACATTGTGAAGGCAGCGGCGACAGCAGCATCCCTCCAGCAGCAGCCCGCCGCCATACTGTCGCTGTGAGTGTGCCGTGCCCTGACAGCGCTATGCGCATGCGCACTGTGCTCCGCGGCGGCAGGGAGGGGCTATTTTTAAAAGTGTCTACTTTTTTGTCCATGCAATGAAAGTCAATGGAGTTGATCCAACCCTGTACAACTTTTTTTTTCTGTGGAACCCAAATGAGATTTTTTTTTTTTAAAGTGCTTTTATCAATAATGCAAATTCTGTAATCATTTACAACCTCAAGTTGTTTCAAAACAATCTGAATACTATGAAAGTCAATGGGGTCCAAAGAGGTTGTTTTAGACCCCATTGACTTTAATACACTTTAGTTAGGTTAGACGCCGTATTAAATTTAACGTGAATGAAAGCAAGACTTATAGTCTTTACACACTGTATAAAGGTCCTACATAATGCAATTTTCACAACACAAATTTCAACTTGCTTTATGACGTTTTTGTCTATTGACTTTTTTTTTCATAAAGATGTTGAATGATCGGTATGTTATTATGTTGTATGTTGTAATAGACCCTAACTTAAGTCTACAGCACAGACAAAAATAATTTTTTTAAATATCTTCTTTGGGTTCCATAGAATAAAGAAAGTCATACAGGTTTGGAGTTGATTTTTGGGTGAACTATCCCTTAAGCTTATATTTTGCCACTTTTTATGTGGGTGAAACAAATAACAGACAGGAAATTGTGAGAAAAAGATGAAGAAACATAATCAGGAGATGTTGCAAGCCAGATTCAAACTCAAATTTCCCTTATAAGCACCAAGGCTCAATACGTCAGAGCATGTCTGCTAACTGCCAGACATTGTTTTACATTAAAAAAAAAAACTTCATTTGAGAGATGTAGTACAGATGTCAAGAGTCGAGGGAGCAACGTGTAGCAACACTTACGCTTGCCAAGTCTTCAGAGATTTGACGACTTATGAATGTGATGTCAACCACTTCCACAACATCACAAGATTATGATGTCACAGGTCTACCCATCAGCTCAAAGCAGTCTATTCAGATTGATTTAGATCACTATGTTGCATTGCATGCTACAACATGAATGGCTGCTGTTGTATTTTAATGTTATTCTTGAATTCAATAGTCTTCAGGAGAGCTTTTTTCCCCTCTCACACACCTTTACTGTACTTGAAGGTCTGCTTACCAGATGCTGAAATGCAGCAGCAGGCTAGAAACAGGAAAGGAAGACGTTCTGCAGAGCGTGCAGCCTTTCAATATCCTGCCAGACTACACTTACGGCCACATACGAATAGCTGCGTCTCACGGACAACAAAAAGCAAAGACCTTTCTGCACACCAAACAACTCTTGAAGTGGACCACTTCACAAAACATGTAATTTAACATGCATATCCATCTCACGAGTCCCTGAAACTGTAAAAAGGGACTCACCGTGTTTTTTTGTGTGTGTGTCTTATAAATAAGGAATAAGACATGCATGGAGGCAGCTCTCTAAATAAAGGTTTCAAAGGTTTAATGCGAGTTTCCAGCAACTTGCCTTCTTTCAGATGAGGGTTGGTAAATTATGCATGCTCACCGGGACCATTATATGGCACGAATCTAGGCCACTCACCAAAACACTCAACCTCCTGATAACAAAACACACTAAGAGCAGGATTTTACAGATACTCAAAGGTCACTAAATTCACTCAAATTAAAATAAATATACTTTAAAGTGATAGTACACCCTTCTTTTTTCTCACAATTTACTGTCTGTTGTACTTCCAAAAAAAGGCAAAAAGTAATAAAAAATAAAGCTTTAAATTCATCCTCATGTCATTCCAAACTTGTAGGCCTATGTATTTATTTTTTCTGCAAAAACCCAAAGATGATATTTTGAAATATGGGTTCTTGACAAAAAAATGAAAATTCTGTCATTATTTACAACAAAATGTTGTTTTAGACTCATTTAATGTTCTTTCTTCTGTGGAATATAAAAGGGGAAATTTTGCAAAACGTTCTGGTAGCTCTTTTAGCAATGATGATGGATCGTGACTGAAGATGTTGTGTCAAATGAGGCAATATAGCTTATATTTGGGTCTTTTTTCACAAAAAAAGTGTGCCAATATATCCCACAAACCCTGAGGAACATTTTATGGTGCTTTTATTGTGAGTTTAGCTTGACATTTTCTGTCACTATTCATTGCCACTGCATAGTCCAACCACGACATTGTCTCTTTTTGTCTTTGGAAATTTACAAGATATCTTCATGGAACATGATCTTTACTTAATATCCTAATGATTTTTGGCATAAAAGAAATAAAACGATAATTTTGACCCATAGGCTACAATGTATTGTTGGCTATTGCCACAAATATACTCATGCTACTTATGACTGGCTTTGTACTGCAGGGTCACATATATTAATATAAGTTGTTTTTATCAGTTATAAGTATTAATGGTCTTACAATAATGGTGAAAGGGGTATTCCCATATTTTCACAGTTTAAATAAAAATTAATAGTGCAAACAGGAAACATATATTACCATGATACTGTAACATTAACAGTTCTATATGGACAGCTGTAATAAATAGAGAGATTAATAAGATGATGTTTAGGTTTAAATGTAAATTTTATATATATATATATATATGTATGCATTTATTTATTTATTTATTTATACAATACAGTCAGCTGGTCATTTGTGCTAATATATAACCTGACATTTGACCAAATTCATTGACAAATTTGCATAAATATAGAGGCGATGCATAAATAATTTGAATAAAAAACTTTTGTTATTATTATTTGTCTTGTTCTTTTGCATGCAAATTATTGGGAGGCATGCAAAAAATACACAAATGCTTTCTGGATGTATTTGAACTGATCTAAAGCACTTTTTTGTTTGCCAAAACACCCAAGACTATGCAGAAAAAACAAGAATTTTATTATTTTATTTTATTGTTGCATAAAATCATATGCAATGTTTTATGGACTTCACTCAAGCACTCTCATGTGAACTGCTTTCAGAAGTAATGGAAGGTCTAAATGAAAGGTCATCTCGACCCTCATTACTGTCAAAAAAAAAAGAAAGAAAAATCCTGCACAATTTTCTTAGCTGTACAAACTATATGTAGTTCTTGACCCCTCCGTCCCCTTCCTTTTATCTCCACCCCCCAAACATGTGCGATTAGCTCATTTGTCAATTTTGCTTAGGTAACAACATTGCACTGATTCCGTGAGTACATGGACTTTGCTATAAAGAGTCAATTTTTGGACAGTCAGTTGTTGCATAAATGTTACAGTTACGAGTCTCATCACAGAGGAAAAAGCTGAAAAGGCCTACCGGATAACCCCCCTATCCCACAATCTGAGGCCCGCGTCCTTGCCTGTCAGCATCGACACGCCTCCAAAAGAATTCCAACACTTCCTGTGTAAAGTCCTTTGACCCAGAGTACTTATCACACCAGAATTAAAAACATTCACAGCCGTGTTCTACTGTCAGCCTGCCATCGACTCTCAATTTAGCTGAACGTTCACAGGAATAACAAACTAGTTGTCCAAAATAAGCGAATATCTAAGGCAAGTGCCAGACAGTCTGTTTTATTTATGTATGTAAATGATAGTTATTTATTTAAATTATAATTTTACTTTTTATATTTTTATTTTTTAAATATGCAATTTTTCTATAAATTTTTCGGATGCTGAGGTCAGGATCGCCAGTCAAACGAGTCATGTAATTTCATCGGCTCAACTGGATCACATGACACTTTAGCCCTCCGTTTTGTGACAACCCAAAATTTTAATCAAAATGAGCAAATTAATTAAAAAAGAAAAAGTAGAAAGACTGAGAAAGGAAGAAAGACTGAAGAGTGGAGTCCCTCAGTGGACACAGTGATCAAGTTTCCCACAATGCCTTGAGAAAAGCAACATTCGTGAAGTCTTCGTGCAGCTGGGCACCTCCATATCCAGTTCCCACAAGAGAGCCGATTACACTATCAAGCCAAAAGGGCAACCACTGCTCCTGCAAGAAAGGTGCACTGTGGGATATTTAAGGTTAACCCATTATTCATCCAGCCCGAGAAGCTTGAAATTTAACTCTATATTGCGGAAGATTTCTATGTGAATACAAAAAAGTGTCTTTTCTCATAACAGAAGCTGAGTAATAATCTTATGAAGCAGAAAAGTGACAAGTGAGAAGATGACAGGAAGAGCAGTTCGCTGCTTTGGTGGGAGCCATGTGACAGGAAAGGCAAATGTGTAGACACAGGTTTCTAAAGGTAGTGCTCTGTCTGTGTGTGTAAAGGTGTCTGGGCCTCCATCGCATGACATGTAGCCTATTGGGAGAATATAAAGCACCGGATTTGCAAATCATGTGACATCCTGTCAACAAACCAATAGACAGGAAGAGGTCTCTTGGCTCATAGGTCATCTCAGAGCAGCCTATATGAACTTTGAGGAAAACCCTGCTAATCTGGATTTCTTTAAAAAAAAAAAAAAAAGGTGTTTTGGAGGCTCGTGCTTTTCACTTGTGAAAAAGTAAAATTATGATTATTATATTTATTATATTAATTAGAGGTTTTTTATTATTAATGAATGTGTTTTTCAGTGTTTCAAAGCATATAATTCTAATGACATTTTTATAACAAATAAATACATATATTAAATAATGTGAATATATATTTAACATAAAAATATATGCAATTCATATAAAATATATGCAATTATATAAAGACACATTATATTAGAATATTATGCTTTCTAAGAAAGTGTTATTTGTATATGTCTATTATATGTCTTTATTTTGTGCTACTGACGAGGTGACTGCATCGTATAAATAAATGGACAAGAAATATTGATTTGAGTTGACATTATTAAAAGTTAATTAATGCAATTATTAAAAGACTCAATTAAAATTATCAATGCATTTTTAAAAATAGTTTTTGAAATATTAAATTCATATATAAATGAATATGAATATACATTTCACGTATCAAAAATATTTTTATTTTGATATTTTTATAATTATTGAATTACTGAAATGTTTATTTTGCACTAAAGACCAGCTGACTGCACTGTATGAATAAATGGGCATTAACTATTAATTTGAGTTGACATTATTGTATTATAAGAGTATTTCAGTGAACAGTATAAATATACATGGGTATATAATTTGTTGTTCTGTAAAAATAAAAAAACTAACCTTTGGTTGCTATTATCTTTTTTTTCTCACACAGATAGTGTGTATAGTAAATTCAACTTTTTGAGTTCCTTACATTTGTGTTTTAACATCAAACATAAAACATGAAACATGTTGTTTACAGGAAATATCCTGAACAATCCATGTGAGACGGAAAGGAAATGACATTTGACCAAATTTGCATAAAGAAACAGACAATGCCTAAATACTTTGCATAAAAGTATTGTTCTGTTGTTTTTTCTTTTTTTGTCTGTTTTCTTTTCCTCTGTATATCTTCTAAAAAAAATTTAATAAATCATAAGAAAAACCACAGTTAAATTGACAGCCCTAATAATCTCGTTAATTGCTTATTTTATACTTATTTTATTTCATGCTGATATTGACATTTTTATTACTATATTGAATATTGGCAATATTTTATCCAAAACAATCATTCTCATAATAAAGTACTTTGATAAAACGTGGCTTATGCTGCTAATGAACTAAATGAGAATAAAAGTCTAATAAAAATAATGAAGAATGTAACCAGTATCAGCCAGATTGACCCTGTTCAATGGCAGGATGGGAATATAACAATGAGTCATGTGAGGATGATGAAATGACAGGATGAAACATCCGCGGCTGTCGGTGTCTGTTGATGAACCAGCGTTCATTCACCTTTTATAACTGCCAGCTATTTGATCCACTAGCACACAGACTCGTGTCTTTGTCTTCATTCACAGAAAGTATTTTTGGAAATATACATCCATTGTTCCCCTGCAGTCACACCCGAATACAACCGCTTAAACAGACTGCCATTCCCACACACAGATCCATAGTTAAGTGTAAATATAGGCGTACAGACACACAGGCGCACTGACTCATGGGTAATATAGTAACAGAACAGAAACAGAAGCACCGTAAAACAAACAAACATGACCGCAACTGTCCATCACAGCGGTGCAAATAAGCTTGAATGTGAGCCATAACAAACAAGTTGTGTTCTCAAACTTGATGATGGGCCATCGTAAACATGCGAGGGAAACAAGCTCAGTGGGAACAAGCATGTTTTCATATTGATTTAACACAGGGATTTACCATTTCATCCTACTGGGGAAGAAGGGGAGGGTGAAAGACGTCACTGATATTTCTCCATCTTGGAGAGGTTTGTTTTTCTGTTTGAAATGTTTAAGACATACTGTTTATGTGCACTTTGCACGTGATGAGAATTTTTCCCTGGGAGATCAATTCCATTGTAACTTTCTCTTTTGAACCTCAAACATTTTTCATTACATTGATGATCTTTATTCAGTGTAGTTATAATAATGTTCACTAGGGGGCAGCAAACAAGAGCCAACAGCTCACTAATACAGCGTTATCTATCTATCTATCTATCTATCATTATTAGACTAATGCACTTAAATTACATAATTTCTACACCTATTTACAGTAGGATATATTGTAGTGTGTTGATTTTGTATTTAGGAGGCCCAAGCTCATGTGTGACCTTATTCTTTTGTACTCATTGCATGTCATTCTTTTCATAGAATAAGCCTATTGTTTGGGCATTGCATCAAGCCATTCTCTATTATTCCTAATTAAATTGGTTTATCCAATCATACGGCCTCCTATATTTATTAAAACTCATTATTTATGTGGGAAGCTTTTTATCTAATTCCGATTGAAAGCATTTACATTATCATATGTTTTCAGAAAACCACCACAGCTTAACAGACGGCTTGTGTTTCGGTTTGTACCAGATTCATTGGCTGTGGCGTGTAGTTACTCATGTAACCTAATTGGCACATACAGTGAATGAGAGATCAGAGGGGAAACCAATTGCTCTCATCTGAAATTTGGCTCCAGTTCACAGTTCTGTTGTCACATGATTTTTCAAGATTATGTAAATGGAAACACTTGCCAACCTGGTTAATTCCTAGACACGTACAGTACATCCTGCAGGTCTCTAAGAATTACTTCATTAATCAGTCAACTTGGTTCATTATACACTTCACTTGATGAATTTTCCAATAGCATACCAATTCATGCAAGTACATATTTGCTCATTTAAAACTATGACTGAAAAAAAAAACATTAATAAATGTCCAACACTGACCTGAATAAGTGACATATATTGTCCAACTGCGAAGCTGTGAGACATTTCTAAGGAGAAAAGAAAGAGATTGTGAAGAATAGTGTAAACTATCCATTTCAATAGTTCATCTTAGATTTTACCCAGCATTTTGATATCTGGAAATCCCTTTAAATCTTTTGTGTATTTGTTATTGATGGCACGATTGTTGCTTAAACATGGGCTAAAAAATCATTTAGAGGCTAAAACTGAACTGAGCTCGTGATATTTCCTTGATTTTTCAAGGAAAAAGAGAGATGCCACAAATATTTGAAGTTCAATGTTTGTTTGTCAAATGCTCAACTAGCATTAAAACGGCACCATGACCATGAATGAGAGATTAAAAAAAAAAAAAGTCAATAAATATTAAATAATATAGTTAATGACATGCCGATTTAAGAAAATGTCACTATTCATATTCTTGGGTTTCCAGTGAAAATATGCATATTAAATAAGACAATAACTAACACTACAGCCCATTCAAACTTCACACAAGTGCACTCTTCTTTATATAGTACATTTAGGACTTATTGAATAATATAAAATGACTTTGCAGATAATATCACCACCTGTTTTGCAACAAAAGTGCAAAAGAAGTGCTTGTTTTCTGCAACAATTGGAAGAGAATGTCTAGCCAATCAATTATCACTAAATGCACATTAGAGACGTGCGAGGGTGCGTCCTGCCCTCCTGAATTTCTGGGGAAGTCAACCAGTCCTAGCATCCTTATCCCCTCTGCACACTCACAGCAATGCTGAGAGATAAGAAGAGAGAAGGGGTTTTGTGAGAATTAGTAAAACGAGGTGAAAAATGCTTGTAAATGATGTTATTGCAATTGTATACTGTATGTTATTGTTATTTAAAACTTGCCTTTTGTTATTGATCACAATGTGTAACAATGCAAAAGCTATTGCTTATCTCATAAAGACAAAGTCCTAAGTCGTATTCAAACCATCATTTAATAGCCTGCATTTTACAAGCAGCCCTAAAAATTCAATATCAAGCAAAGTTACGCGTAAAAGGAATAGGGGAGTAACGGTGTTTGACACCAGTCAAGTTTGCCAGTCAAGTGACTCAGACTTGCAGTATGATGATGGCTGAATAAGGGATTCGACACACCTTTGAAAAATCGCGCTGTAGTCCCGCCCAGTCCATATTTAAACGCGTCAATGTCATCTGAACCTCAGACTTCACAAGAGCTGATCTTGGCGAGCGCGTGCGCACCCGTGGGAAAATTCTCGAGACAGTTGTGCGCGTGGCATTAGATCTTCACCTGAGATAAAGGTCAGTAACGTTTTTATATATATATGATGCACTTAAATAAATATACTCAGAATGAGTTTTAAAATGGAACTAAGAAAAGGAGTAGACTGTAATAATTAGTTGGTAACTAATTAGAGCTGATGCACTAATACAGCTTACTTTGTACACGACTTTAACCCATTTGTGTGTAACATTAAATCATATAACTATTAAATGCAGTTAGCATTAGGCCTACTACAGATATTTTATGTACAGCAAATGCTTGCAGTAGCCTAATGCGTTTTTAATTTGCGCGTGGGGGGAAAAAATCTAGTAGGCATCAATTAATATTTTCCTCCCTTTCATTTCAGGAACAGTTGAAACACCACAGTCCCCTGAAGTTGGACTTTTGGTCTGACTTGGAAGTTTCAGTTGCTGGAAATTCAATATTGTCCAGGTGCATTGGAAGCCCCCTCCTGACCAAGGGGGCGTGAGAACATTATTCGCCCACGATGAGAGCGCTTTTCCCGGTTTTTGTGTATTGCATCAGCCTGCTCTCCTCACAACTGCTGGCTCTACCGGTGAGAAACAGGTAGGAATCTGCTTTTTAAATAGCCTATCTAAAATTTGATATAGTAGCCTATGTAGGTAAGCTAGCCTATATGTGCAGACTTCTGTTGTGAAGTAATCTAAAGAAGCGCTAAAGGATGAATGAACGGCTGCGCTGTACTATTAAAGGAGCCGTTCTTTTGAGTCGAATCTTTCTAATGAATCCGCTGTACCAGTTTACTAAACCGGTCTGAGCGATTTAACCTATGCACGAATTGGACTGAGCTGTTCTCGAGTCATCAAATCACTGACTTAAACCGAAACCCGTCTAAAAATATTCCTTTTCGTAACATTTCGAAAAGTTACGTTACTTTTTAGAAACGTTGCAAGGACAATACTGGACAAATTGATTTTGCATGTAAATGTTGGCAAATGGGAAAACCTTCTTTTTAATATTTGTATTATACATTGAAAATTATAAGGATGTTATGTTTTTATGAACTGAATAAGAGCACATGAAATTAAAAATGAATACCTTTATTAATAAAACACTTTCATAAACGGCAACAAAGTCTTGTAGCCTTGCCGGTGAATCTTTAAAACGGATCATTCAAAAGAACCGATTCGGTGAAAAGAGTCAAACGCGCAAATTTAATCTTTGCTCCTTCAAAAAGTTAAACACACATGATGAAAGACAAACTTAACTGCAGTTTTCAGCAACATTTCGAAGTAGACTGGCACGAGGGATGTATTATATACAAAAGTAGATTGTAACACAAAGAGAGGATGTTATGTCGCGACAGATAGTGGTTGAAGTGAACAAGGTCAGTTAGGATGGTAGACGTGACTGTATAAACGCACGCATCCCACCATTCACAGTTGGCTACCGGCCGGCTTTTGTAGAAAAGCAAGTTTTTCAGTGATAATATTTAGAATATATAAACATACAGTCTATTATAAAAATGCTTATCAAATAAGTCGTTCATATACATTCATATACAAAGATTGCACTATATTTGTAACTAATTGAATGCACATTGAATGCTGGTGTAAAAAATCACATGACCAGAGCTGTTTCATTGCAGCTCGCGCCTCTGAAAGGTGACGTGTGTTAAACCTCCATCAATTGAAATATGAAAAACATATACATAAAATAATATTTAAAGAGCCTACCATTATATATGATTACATTATGCTTACCAGTGTTGGGGAAAGTTACTTTTAAAAGTAATGCATTACAATATTGCGTTACTTCCTAAAAAAGTAACGAATTACTTTTTATTGAAAGTAATTCATTACGTTACTTTTGCGTTATTTTTTAAATCTGAGCTGGGCTTGCTTGTTTGCTTTTAATATAAAAAGTTCTATTTTTGGCAAATATAAAAGCCCTTTCACACCAAAAAGTGTAATGAATAAACCTCAGGCTGAAGCAAAAGTAAATTCATATATTCCAGCAGTTACATTTATTATCAGTGGGGAAGCCCAAAGCCTTATTCTGAAAAAGGAACTGACTGAGGCACATTATGAAAAATAGATTTCAAAGTATTATTATATTAAATGAAAGTAAATGACTTTATTATTGGATTTGATTTTCATTTCCTTTTCCCCTAATTTTTCCTGATAATAAGAAAAGCTTCAGTTTGTAATGGTCTTATTGGGGAACTTTTTTACTGTGGTAGTTTCCCACCGATTATGAAACACACTTTCAGTAACTTTCCTGAACCTTTATTGGGAAAGGCATATAGTTTGTTTCCAATGAGTTGAAATTTTTTTTTTAAATGGGTTCAGATAATAACTAACTTTTACTATATACAATGTACCCTTTTACATAAGGTAAGCAGTGAACATCATTGCATCATGCAATTTTTGGCTCCTAATTTCACAAAACAAGCCATTAGTCACTTCCCAAAAGACATTGGTGCATAGCATGTGATTAACAAAATACTTTATTGTGACCGCCATGCCTTCTGAAGTGACACAAATTAATGTACAATGTGTTTTTTTTTGTTTTTGTGATAAGCACTTGCGTCACTTCTGAGTCAAGGTTAGTCGAATAAGAAACAGCCTGATGCAAAAGTATAATTAAATATTCAACAAATCTGACAAAATGATAGATTTACAGTGGGAGTATGTTATCAGGCACTTTTTTCCCGAATGCACATTTGATTGGCAGCAAATCTCTGAAATAGTATATTGAGTAGTTATTCTTGAAAACTGCAATTTAAACGTATTAATGCTATGACATTCTTTGTCAAGTCATTATTGCTGGCTGACGACTGATGACGGCACCCAAAAGGAATGAATTGCTAAGTATGAGTGTCTGTGTGTGCCCTCTTCTGGCTGACACCTGCTGTGCTCACTTGGGTTTTGCTGAGCTGTGCATTTCTCTTCATCTTGTTTCTCTCCACAATATTAGGAACAGACAAACAAAAACTGATAATTCAAGGTTTGAAAGGCTGCACTAGAAAACTGTATTCCATAAGTTTAATGGATAGTTTTTTCTCAGAACTTAATCTTGCCTTCATAGCAGCTCATTAAAATCTTCTGGCACTTTTCCCCACCCCATAATGCCTCATGTGTCAAACCAAAATGTCAAGGATGGACTTTATATGTCCTTGATCTAAAGTATCTACAGTATAATTGTGACACATGCAAGCTGCATGCTTTTCTGCTGGGCTTTGCGATATTTGGTGAGAACATTAGACTGATATTGAGTCACAGACGTCTGATTTACAGTTACAATAAACAACTGATAAATACTGTTGTGTTAGGCAGTTTCTGGTTACTGTAATAATATCAGGTGGCTTTAAAGAGACAGTTCACCAAAAAATGAAACTTCTCTCATCATTTACTTACCCTCATGTCATGAGATGCTTCTCTTCTGCATGCAAAAGTGGATCAAATCTCCAAAAAGCCTGATAAAAGCATCATAAAATAGTCCCTATCTAGTCTACTTTTTTTGTCTTTGACCTTTCGATATCTCTCAGTAGTGTCCTAATTCTTCTTGGAGAACTTTGCGTTCTTTACATGGACTCACTTAGTGTTCGATAAGCATCCATGTACACAGAACGTACAGCAACCTTTGCGATACCAGCCAGGGATTTTTATTGTTTGACATGCTTTGACACGCTGTCCCTGAATCGAACATGGCCTGTTCTGGAGGTTTAAACACTTTTTTTGAAGGCAACGGGTCTCTGAGAATAGCTATGCAAAACATAGCCTTGTTTTCTCCCTTACATAATATCTTGAGGTTTAGTTTGTGAGAGAATATGCAGAGAGAAGCCAAGTGACAAGTCAAATGTACATTTAAAACAACAGCCGGAAACTGGATGCTTATTTGCGGTATCGTCTGCATTCCATGACTGAAATGGTTGTTGTTTGGTTCAGCGCTGTGTTAGAGAAGATATATGAAGCTCTTGGTATAAATTACTGACTTTTTATCCTCTTTATAATCATTAATGAAGAAGATTTAAAGGAAGTTGAGGTTACTGTCTATTATAGAGCATCAGATGAATCAATGTTCTTCTGCTCTCAGTTAAGTTTGGTTGACATATTGGAGGAAACAGATCCCAAAGTTCACTTTTTCTGTGCTACGCTGGTTCACACTCAATGGGAATTCGGGCCGGTCATGTTTGGACTTGAGTTATGCAGTCCTCCGTTTACAACATAAAAATTAGCATTTTACACCACGCTGCTTGGTCATTATTGCTAGCAGCGAGAGGGAAAACTCATCCGTCAGGCAGAATTCCGTTGTGGATTAGTAGCTAAGACCAGAATTCCTTTCTCCTCATCCTCAAGCGGCATGTTTCCACTCTGAACTGAAACCATAAAACCCATAAAAACAAACACAAGAGGAGGAAGGACTCGAAATGCCCCTAGTTACCGCTATACGCTAACCATTGACAGGTTTAAATTACTTTCACTTTTTTGAGTTTCACTATTCAATTCACAGTTTAACCCTTAAAGTGCTGTTTCTCCAGTCTATATTCAACAGTCAAGTATTTATATGGAGCATGTTTAAGGTGGTTTAGAGGACAAGGGTAATTTTCCTTGGTTTCATGAACTAATCTAACATTGGTCAATTTAATTACTCAAAAAACTAGCTGTCTCAGCAGACAGCCTTTCACAATTTTATTTCTATCTATCTCCACCCTCACCACCCATTTACTGAATGTAGATTATCAGAGTGGTATATGTAGCATAGTATTACTATGGCACTTCAACTTATAATTTTTTTTTTTATATTTAACATTAAATAAGCGTTATTTTAGATGGATAAATAGATAAAACGTATTATATCGAATTAAATATATTTGTAAAAATTATATAATATATATTTGGGTGCAACCACCATTGCAACTACTCCAATACTAAGCATTCTTTTTTTTTTTCTACTGTACCTGAGCATAAAATCAGCATTATGTGCCATACAAGGATATATCTCGTAGTAACTGGAGAAGGTCACTTGGTTTGACTTATGGTCACGTAACCTATTTAAGAGCAGGTACAGCTAAATATAACCTGCTTATGACCAATTCACAAACAGCCATGACCAGTTTCAGAGAGGTGCAAAAATCACGGGCTTATGGCAAGAACAAACAATAATACTGGATTGATCTGACCTGCCTCTCTCAGTGGAGGATCACAGAATAAACCGCAATCAGATATCAAATCTCCTTGTTTTCCCACAAAGAAATTGTTCCCACAAGGCATCACAGGGTTTTGGTGGCAGTCTGCCAGCACCAAGCCAGACAAGTGGCAGCAATGAACAATGAACATGTTGCATTACAAAAGATTAAATCACTCAGACGCAAAGTCCACCTCCAAAGGTGATCAGGTTGATATTTGCTCACTTGATGGAGATTCGACATGGTTTCTGGGAGTGCCTCGACTATTCAGCGTATTGCAAACAGAGTTTCTGCAAAACATGATTACCACCTTTATACCAAGATGGGTTGAATTTCGTGGTCTAGGTGCTAATTTTCCTGACTGAACACTATGCTCAGACTACAAATACCCCAGAATCACAGATCCCATTTCATTGTGGTCTGTTAGGTAAATGTCACCAGGTGAGATTTTTAATTAGCACGTCTGTTCAACTATATGTAAGGTGGCAGCCCTGCTCAAGTTTATTTGCCATCTAACAAATGGATGACAATGGGATGGATAAACAGGTAATTTCTAGAAACAATGGTCACTGTTTGCTGTATAGCAAAAATCTCTATAGGTCTAGAAAACTCTAGAAATCACAAAGCAGCGATTAGAAGAACCATTTTGGTTTCCTCAAAGAACCTTTAACGGAGCAGTTCAAAAATTTGAATAATCTGAAGAACCTTTTGCCACTATAAAGAACCTTTTGTGCAATAGAAAGTTCCATGGATGTTCAATTTCTTCCAAGTATAGAAATGTGAGCGCATTTAGGATGAACCACGAGACAGGGTCACCTATCAGATATTTTAAAGGATTTGAGAAATATTGAGGTGTGATAATGGGGTTTCAGAAGAGGTGAAAGGCTAAACGGATGAAGTATACTGGCAGCTTATCTCCACTTAAGCATCTAAATGTCGTAGATGGATCAAGCTCAAAGAGAAACTAGCTTAGCTTTGATTATGTGAAGCTGCTGAGATGTTTTCAGAGGTGTGGAGACTTTCTGCTGAATACGCAAAAATTGAAATACTGCATAACATATTAGACCAGTGGCATGGCATACATTGAAACAGAGGCAAAATTATTATTCACCCAGGCCAGTTTGGGCAGATAATCATTATATTTTAAAGAGGTGGCATTTTGGTTAACCACAATGCAATGGAAAAAACTAGCCGGCTGCGTGTAGTTTGTGCACTGAGAAAGTAAAGATATTAACGAGACAAGAGAAGAAAATTCCTGCTAAAAATATAGGTAAATAATATAACAATATTATATTAAGAATATATTTATTTTATATTAAGAATAAAGTGCATAAAACAATATAAAATAAATAATAAAAGGTCTAATATTAGACATTTAGACAAAAATTGCAAGACTAACTGATATTTCTGGAAAGTTGAGTTTTTGAAACTTTCAAGAGTGTGCAAGCAAAAAATGTCAAAGATATGTCTGGCGATGTCAGCGTTACTCAGCATGCTTTTCGCTAAGTTTAGCATGACACCGTGATGGTGTGGTCCAACCCAGCAATACACCCTGTCATTTCTCAAATTTCAGCTTTAGAGTTTTTGTATAAATGGTTTGCTCTTTTATAGTTATGCTTATCCCAGATTTTTAAGATCATTTGGAAATAAAAGTACAAAGATGCATGTAATAAAAGTCTAAATGCATCACGAGTCTAAAAATTGCCACTGTCTTAGCATGCACCTGCCATGACTTGCTGCTTGCTAATTCTAAGAGCAAGATCTGTGCAAAAAGCAAGGATCTCAGTGTCCAGTGTGTGATAATCAAACAGAGAGCAGATGGCCTCGGCCATTACAGCAAAACCAGAGTAAATCAAGTGTGTTTTCCGTACACAGTGTCACGAGGAGTCATACACTTTTTGAACAGTGAGCAGTCGGTGGTTGCAGTAAATGTTTGCACGGTTGACCAAACTGCACATTTAGTATCTGCAGTAAATTATACAAAATGTTGGATCAAGCCAATTCTGTGCAATAAATAGTTGCATAAACCCAATTTCACCATGAAATGTGCCATTATTTTTATAGTTTATACTTTAAACTTTTACAACCGATATTCTTCCATAACACAATATATACAGAAGTGTAAGGTGCAATTTATTATTTATTACTAAATTATAAATAATAAAGTAAATTAGTTTTTTTTTTTAATTAAGCATTGGTCTTCAAATAGCATACATTTAAATCATGATAAACAGTTAAAACCACACATATAGCACCTCAATACCATGGTAAAAATATAACTATATGGTTTTTAGGTAGCCTGTAAAACAGTAGTCTAAAAACATTCAGTATAAAAGCACACATGCTATAGCTTAATCACAAATACATACTATAATTATATACCATTACTCCTGTAATAAAATTCAATGTGAATATCCCACATTTGTGCCACAATACCATGGTGCAGTGAGTGTTACTACAGTAAATCCAATGTAAATGATGGCGATGTGTAGATTGAAAAGCCTTCTGACTGTCTCGTTCGTTGCACACAGTGTTTCTCCTGTTTGGCTTTAAACTAGTGTAAATCGCCGAGTCATTTGTGTTCATCGCTGACGCTGACGCATGCGCAGTAAACGCATCTGCTCTAGAGAGCTTGCGCCACGCGGCCGTTTTGAACATTGGTCCGAGCGGATAAATGGTCCATGTGGCGCGATTCAAATGAGTCACGCTGTTTCGTTCCATTTTTGGCGCATAAGCATTATATCGAACATTTATCGAACTCTTCATATCGTTTTATCGAATAAAATTATACCGCGATAATTATCGTTATCGAATTATCGCCCAGTCCTAAATTATATTATACAATTATTTATAAAATAACTTGCATTCATAACTATTAAAATCAATACGTTTATTTATGTGTTAAGCCATGATAGCTATTCTTCATTAGAAGAAAATGGAGTGATTATAACCTATTTATAAAAGTTTTTCAGCATTATTTGATGAATCAGGCTCAATTGACCAATCAGAATCAAGTATTCCAGAGTGCAATGAAACAACATATAACTTCCTGTTCAAACTTGAGCAAGTGCAATTATAAGTCCCATCTCTGTCTCATTGCAGGTTGGACTTCATGACAAGACTCCATCAGCTAAGAGAGGAAAACACCATCTCTCCAGATGTTACTAAGCGCCCAAACACTGACCATGGCGTCTCCATCGACCGCACCGTTCTATGGAGGGCCATTCTCTCCAAAGCACCACCTTCAGACCCAACAAGAAACCAATTCCACATCGGTCAGCCAATAGCAGGAGAGTCCACCAAAACGGGAGAGAACCCCAGACAAAGAGGTCGTCGCAACGTGCACTCAAAAGGCCACCACAACCATCATCACGCCCAACTGATGCGCGTCGGATGCGTTCTCGGTACCTGCCAAGTACAAAACCTCAGTCATCGCCTTTACCAACTGGTCGGGCAAAGCGGACGTGAAGAGTCGCCTATTAACCCACGCAGTCCACACAGCTACGGATGAGTCTAGAGAGACGTCCGGCTAAAACTAAGACCAAGAAAACAGCGTTACACATATCTGTCCTGGTGTTTGTCTATTTTATTGCAATAGGATACTGCTGTAGTACTCTTTCCTCCTCTCTGCCTTGGTTTTCTGGAGTGTATACTGTGCCTTTTTGGACAGAAAGGACCTCTTGTTACTTGATGGCGAATTTTGAATTCGGTGCCTCTGAAACACTTTGACCCTGGCCTCTCATTTTTTGGTACTCAAACAGATTCTTTATTTTAATATTGTCATTTCATTAAGACTTCAGATAAGAGATTATTCCGGGTTACGCCGCATTATGTCCCGACTCATCTAAGACTGTTAACTTCTACATCACTGATCAGACTGGCTGAGCCTTTAATGTGGATTTCAACACGGTGTGGGATTGGATTTCTGTCAATGTGAGGCTTGTGTGTTCCAAAAAACTCTGAACCCTCTCACCTTGTGTCTCCAAAAGACTTTTAAGAAGAAAGCAGACTTTCTACAATTGCTTCGTAAGTGGTGCAAGACCACCATCTGATACCTTCTCACTTGAATAGCTACTGCAACGTTGGGTTTAAATGTTGGGTTTTACACAATGGAGAATTGTTTGAATTTACAAACACAGTGGTCCCTTGGTTGAACCCGCATAACAATACAGTAGCAATCGCCATCGAATCCAGATTAACACATTATTGCTTCTCAGTGCACTTTGAGGTCTGGCATCTGAAATATTACACTTCACGTGGTTCATAAAGTCACAAGAATGAGTTATAATCCCCAAGGTCTCAGTTTCTACTCTTGACAGAATCCTGCTGGGCTTTGCCACATTTTATAAACAGAAGCAAGACTTTTCGGAGCATTTTTAAATTATGGTTATAACTCACCCATAAATACCCATTACCAAGGTTACAGAGGCTAAAACTAGCTTAAGGGCTGTTTAAAAAACATTTTCTCCCATTTTTATTGCGAAACACTCTTAAAGGAACATCTCATCATTCCCCAAAAAATAATTTTGTCATGATTTACTCATAAAGTTGCAAACCTGTATGACTTTTTCATTCTGCGTAACATAAAATGTTCATACATTGCACGTCAAAGGGATCTGAAGTTGGTTTTGGACCCCATTGACTTGCATTGTATGGACAAAAACTGAATTCTTAGTAAACGGCACAACTGTTAATATCATAAATGCCCTCAAAAATGTTCTTAACACACACTGACTGGCATAATTTAAGTAATTCTCAAGCTCATTCTTGTAATTCTAATTAAAGATTCTGGTTCTACCAAAATTTGAGGAGCAAGCGTTCCAAAGTCTTTCGGGAAAATGGCCTTCCAAAAGGACTCTTCCAGCCGTGTCATGTATTTTAAGAATTCCCTTTTGTTATAATAATCATGTCTGAATACGTGGGTGGATACACAGACCAAAAATACCCGACAGACGTAGGAAAAGTAGCTGTAAAAACCAACCGATTTAAAACTTTACATGCCTTTTGAGGGGCTGTGGATGTCGGGGGAATGCTGTGAGACATCAAAGTACACGCCTGAGGATTAAAATAGCAGAAGTAATCCTAAAAATCCTACTTAAACATCAAAAACTCAATTTCAGCTAGGTATCCACAATAGGATACTGCTGTAGTACTCTTTCCTCCTCTCTGCCTTGGTTTTCTGGAGTGTATACTGTGCCTTTTTGGACAGAAAGGACCTCTTGTTACTTGATGGCGAATTTTGAATTCGGTGCCTCTGAAACACTTTGACCCTGGCCTCTCATTTTTTGGTACTCAAACAGATTCTTTATTTTCATATTGTCGTTAAGTCTTCAGATAAGAGATTATTCCGTATTACATCCCGACTCATCTAAGGCTGTTAACTTCTACACCACTGATCAAACCGGCTGAGCCTTTAATGTGGATCTCAACAAGGTGTGGGATTGGATTTCTGTCAATGTGAGGCTCATGTGTTCCAAAAATTTCTGAACCCTCTCACCTTGTGTCTCCAAAAGGCTTTTAAGAAGAAAGCAGACTTCGGAGTTGGTGCAAGACCACCATCTGATACCTTGTCACTTGAATAGCTACTGCAACTTTGGGTTTAAATGTTGGGTTTTAGACAATGGCGAATTGTCTGAATTTATAAACACAGTGGTCCCTTGGTTGAACCCGCATAACAATACAGTAGCAATCGCCGTCGAATCCGGATTAACACATTGTTGCTTCTCCATGTGCTTTGAGGTCTGGCGCCTGAAATATTACACTTCACGTGGTTCATAAAGTCACGAGAATGAGTTATAATCCGCAAGGTCTCAGTTTCAACTCCTGCTGGGCTTTGCCGCATTTTATAAACAGAAGCAAGACTTTTCGGAGCATTTCTAAATGATGGTCATAACTCACCCATAAATACCCATAACCAAGGTTACAGCTCCATAATAGAGGCTAAAACTAGCTTAAGGGCTGCTTGAAAACCATTTTGATTGCCAAAACACTCTTAAAAAAACATTTCATTATTCTGAAAAAAAAAAGAATTTTGCCATGATTTACTCATAAAGTTCCAAACTTGTATAACATTTTCATTCAAGAAGATATTTTGAAAAATGTCCATACAATGCGAGTCAAAGGGATCTGAAGTTGGTTTTGGACACCATTAATTTGCATTGTATGGACACAAGCAGTATTTTTAGTAAATTACCCCCATAAATGCCCTCAAAAATGTTCTTAACACACGTTGACTGGCATTGCTTAAGTAATTCTCAAACTCATTCTTGTAACTCTAAATTAAAGATTCTAGTTCTACCAAAATTTGAGAAGCAAGCGTTCCAAAGTCTTTCGGGAAAATGGCCTTCCAAAAGCACTCTTCCAACCGTGTCATGTATTTTAAGAATTCCCTTTTGTTATAATCATGTCTGAATACGTGGGTGGATACACACACCAAAAATACCCGACAGACGCAGGAAAAGTAGCTGTAAAAACCGACCAATTTAACTGAAAACTTTCAGAAACGTTCCATGCCTTTTGGGGGTCTGTGGATGTCGGGGAATGCTGTGAAACATCAAAGTACATGTCTGAGGATTAAAATAGCAGAAGTAATCCCCAAAATCCTACTTAAACATCAAAAACTCAATTCCAGCTAGGTATCCAGGCCAAACTCTCCCACTATGTGATGTATGTTATAGGACAACTTGCTTTCAAATGGCTCCAGAAAGGCAGAGAACCGACCAAAAAACCTGAATTTACTTGATACCTTTCTGTGCATTCGCATTATACTGTTCATTAATCTTTAAACGGGCTGGAATTGGTGTTCGTAACTGTAAAAAAATAGTATTTTTCCTTGTCATGGCTGATTCTAATGACAAGATTCTAGTTCATAGGAAGTAGTAATCGCTGGTGCTTTGGCGCTAATCTGCTCAAAGGCTCTCTATATATCCGACACCATTCTCTCTGCTGTAATCGATCTGATTGATGTCTCGTGACTAATCTTAATTAAAAGGCTTTTAAACTGCTGAGAGCCTGGTTAATCTGTACTTTTTGCACAGGGAGAGCCTCTTAACCTGCCTCATGTTGACTTATATATTGATCACATTCCTTTTTTTTGACTATTTAACTATCTATTTATTTATTTTTGGATGAGTTGTTGTGAACGTCTTGGTGACATGGGTTGGAACGTAACAAGTGCGTCAGTATCTGGCCCTAATTGTTTTTTGTACGCGTGTGTTTTTGTGTGCTGCCCCTGTGTATTGCATATTTTCATGACCTTTGTCCCCCTTTAAAGCCCTACTTGGTTCATTAAGTAAAACACAAGCATTAGCTTTCATGCTAATGTGGACGTGTTTGTGATGACGGAACACACAGAAAGTTATGAATCTGTGTCCTAAAGATGCGTGTGTGTGTGTGTATGAACGTCATCCTGGCCATGAGCATAACCTTACATGTTTTAGTTGATATTAAGGGTCAGTTGTGTTGTTACTACCATGCGAAGCACTTTAAAGCAAGAGCATGTTTTTCTTTTTGTCACTTGAACTTCAGATTTGTGAGTTCTGTGTACTGATTTTGAGTAGAATCTGTATGAATGTATTTTAAAGGGCGTTAGCACACCGAATGAGGACGTACTCAGTATCATGTACACAATCTTTTGTGAATACTATTATTAGGTTTGATATTTAAGTTGAAGTATTTATGTTTGTATTTGTGTATCTATGTCACCAAAGACGTTATTTATCGCATACAGTGTTTTCTCCCACCTCAGAGTTGTCCTCTGGGTATGAAAAAATAAAGTATATTTAGGGAAGACGTCACGCCCAAACAATGTTCTTTTTTCTCTGTGAAATAAAGCACTACCTAGTAGTGAGATGAAATCTGATGTGTTGTTCTCTTTTAAATGTGAACAGCGGTTGTTTGTTACTTTGAAAGGACACACAGACATCACAGAACAAATTAAAGGTTCGATAGATACTAAAAGTTTTAAGACTAAAAAATATGCTGAAGTTTGGGGTCGGTAAGATTTTTAATGCTTTTGAAAGTCTTTCATGCTCATTTAGGCTGCATTTATTTAATCAAAAATACAGTAAAAGCAGTAATACTGTGAAATATTATTACAATTGAAAATAAACGCTTTCTATTTGAATATACTTTAAGATGTCATTTATTCCCGTGATGCAAAGCTGAATTTTCAGCAGCCATTGCTCCGATCTTCAGCGTGTCGCATGATCACCTAATAAACAGATTTTGTGCTCAAGAAAAATTTATTTTTATTATCATTGTTGAAAACAGTTGTGCTTCTAGAAACCGAGATGTGTTATTACTGAAGTATTAATTTCTTTCAAAAAAGAAAAAAAATGACTGATGTGTCGCATGATCACCTAATAAACAGATTTTGTGCTCAAGAAAAATTTATTTTTATTATTATATATATTGTTGAAAACAGTTGTGCTTCTAGAAACCGAGATGTGTTATTACTGAAGTATTAATTTCTTTCAAAAAAGAAAAAAAATGACTGATCCCAAATTTTTGAATGGTAAGAGTACTTTGACAAAAATGATTAAAGTGATATACAGTCACATGGGTTGAAGATCTTAGTCATACCAGAGGTCTAGAAAAATATATTTTATCTTGGTTATTGGACCTAATATACAAAACATTTTAGCTGCAGAATAAATTTGTCATAAATGATAAATAAGCCTATAAACAGGATATCTGGAAACTCAAAACATATTTTTTTCCATGATTCTGCATCCAACCCAATAGTGTGCGTATAAAGTCCAAGACAACTATTGTATCAGTCAGCAAAATATAAACAAAAATACCATAATATTTATAATATTTTTTAAATTATTAAAAATGTTAAATAATTATTTTATAATGAATTAATTTGTTCAATTTATCATTCTTTTTTTTCTATTCATCCTCATTTTTTTTTTCATTCTACAGAAATATTAGCAGATATTAAATAATTTTCACTTTTCGCAGATTTGCTTAAAATGCAACTCAGGTCCTCAAGTCACCTTGAACTGCCGTTATGTAACTCGTGACCACTGAATACTATTAGCAAATAAGTCTGTGTCTGTCTGCAGTATCTGTGCAGGCTTATCCGCTATCTTTATGAATCTAAAGAGCACTGAAACCACCTGAACATATTCCTTTAACACACTACAACACCCAGATTCACAAACTTTATTACACAGTGTCTCCCAGTGCACAAATCTGTGTTAATGAACCAATGATGCCCCTTGGCATTCAATACAACAAGTTAAACATTAAACTGAAGTTAGAAAGCCAACAAAATGCAATAAAAAGTGGACCCTTTCTACTCATACTGGCACTGGACTTGCAAGTCACCAATTCCACTTAGGTAGGAAAATGTGGCTTCCAATAGAGCCATTAATAAATGACCAGGCAACTTTTACATGGGCTACGCAACTAACAGCTGTGCAGACAGAAAAAGCAGGTCACTGTGAGATGGGTAAACCAATCAGCTGACCGTGTGATGGGGTGACCACAGCCTTCATGAAAAGCAGTATTACTTACAATGACGAAATGAATCTGAAGGACATATAATTACAGATAATAAGAGGAATAAACATTTCCAAAGTCTGTAATTACTCGATTATAGGTCCGAACCAAACAAAATCCATTTTAATACAGTAAAAGGTATCAGAAATTATCTTAATAACATTTCATTATTTTATTTAGAGCAGAACACTTTTTAAAAGTCAATGTCATTGACCATGTCCTTCAAATGCAAGTCTGCAAACTGCATACGACCAAATTCTTATGGCATCTGACACCGTATCTCTCATATCAGTGGACTCAGTACATGAAGAGTGGGAATGTCAATGGTAATTTCAAACTGGGATTGCATCATTCTTAACACGTGACTTACATTCAGACGGTTCTATTTCTGTTTCATGTCACAGGTTCTCGTAAAAAATGGCCAATTATAATTAAAAGGTGAATTCTTGAGGCACTTCAAAGTAAACTCAAGTTCAAGGTTAGAGAGAAAGCTGACCTCCTTTAACCTTTCAATGATTCACAGTAGATCCAGGCAGATAGTAAAGAGTGTGTTCAAAACGCTCTTATGAGAAACACTGCAATGTATATTCCCAGTATATCTATGATGTATAATAAGTATTACATTGTCTATAAAAATATTTTGTTTTATTTGATTAAAGTAAGAAAAAGGCAAGTGTACGAAAGTCTTCAGCTGTTTTTATTTTGCTGTAATGTAATAAATCAGGGGCAATAGGTGTTATTTTATTATTATTTATATGTTAAATCAGGTGTTATTTTATTACATACTACATATTTTAAATTAGCTTTTATTTTTTCATTTTAGTTTATGTTGTTATGTGCTTTTATCATTTGATTAGTTTTTTTTATATAGTTTTATTTCAGCTATATTTTTATTTAGTTTAGTTTTATCAGTTATTTTCATCTAATATTTAATTTAATTTTACTGTATTTCAGATTTATTAAAAAAATTTTTTTAAAGTGGAGTATTTGAATAAATGAGGGAAAATATACAGAAGCAGATACACTGGGTAAAAATATGCTGAGGAAATTTACAGAATCTGGCCTGGTTAAAAAGTGAACAAATATTTTTATAATATGTGCTTAAGTAAATCAGGGTGGTACCAGCTAAGTGACCGAGAAAAGAGTCAAATACAGACGCGCCTCATTTAACTAAAGTAATCAGAACATAAACGCAGCATGCTGTATTTTGCAACATGCAGTTTTTAGTCATTTCTAAGGATAAAATGGGTAATTATAGCCATTTAACTTTATGTTTTAAAAAAAAACATCAGTTAACAATATGTCAACCTCAACTAGAATGAATTTCCACGCTGTTTCAGGCTGGTTTATTATCATAAGCACACCAGCAACCAAAGCTTAACACTAGAACTACCAAGGCAGTCATTTTGACCGCCTTTTTTAAAGTTTGCAATGTAATAAATTTATTGCAATAAAACCCATATAACTATAATACCCTGACTTTTCTTATCAGATGCAGCTCTTCTCAGCAAGGATCTCATGGCTTCACTGTGAATAGAAACGCATATATTTCTGAACATGGGAGGGTAAATGGCAAACATCTTCAGGCACAGTGTGTGGGAGAGCACTGAATAGAATTACGAGTTTGCATACATTTATTGCAAACTATAAGCTTGCCCAAACAAGCAGTCATACACACTCGCTGCCGTTTTAAATGTCAAAATCTTGTTTCAAATCTGCCCTTTAAGCAGTAAAGAGTAAATTTACTAATATCTTCACTAGAAAGATTGCGATTTCACCAGCAATGTCTTGACGCATTTGCAGAGACAATGGACGTCACACTCATGTCAGCTGCTGCAAAACTAGAGATGTTCAAGCTGTAGTTTTAAGAAAATGAACAAGTTCAAGCCATGGATTTCCCTCTAGACATTCTAATGGACATTAAGAATAGCGCTTTTTGATTTATTTTCGGCTGCATGTGGTTAACATTACTTTCACGTTCTGTTCTAAAACATAAATTATAGTCAGAGCTCAACAGTGCATTCTCAAACCATTGTGCTGTTTAAAAATGTTAGTGTCCATTTAAGGACTACAAATACCACAAGGATATGAGTTTGCATTTTTAACTACAGTAAGTAGCAACTTTTTAGTATTTTTAGTCAAAATGTGAAGCACTGCACAAGATGGCGTATCCCACTGTGTATTCTCAGCTAAACAGGGAAGGTTCTGGCAAGGTTCTCGCAAAGTTATAAATAAATTGTCACGGTTCTGCTGGTGTGCCCTAGTTGGCCACCAGATGTCACTGTGTGTTTTGAGCACATGACTTGTTGTTTGTTGTTGGTGCCATGTACTCTCCTGTCTATTGTCTGACCCCGCCCTTCTTGTTATCTCATTAGTGTTTTAGTTACTCCACCTGTGTCTCCCTCATTACCCTCCTCGTTTGTCTCCCTATTTATTCTCCTTGTGTCTGCAGTCCTGTGCTGGTTCGTTGTTTAATCTTATGTCTCAGAGTATTGTCGGATGTATGTATGTTCCTCTTGCCTTGGCCTGCCTGCCTGTTCTTCCCCCTCGGGGTAGTTTTTGTTGTAGTTTTGTTTATTTTTCACTATTAATAAATGCCCTTATCCTCGCCTCATCTCTCAACAGTTCCCTGACACGAACGTTCTCCCAGTAACGTAAACGGAACGTTTGCTCAAAGCTATCTGATCTTTCACAATGTTCTCAAAATGTTAACACCAAAAGGTTATTTATATGTTATTTATACATTATTCATCATTCATGGAATGTTATTTCTCAAATGTCTCAGTTAGATGTTCAGAAATCTTTTAAGTGTTACTATTTGTTTAAGAATGTTCAGAGAACATTCCACAATGACATTCCCATAATGTTTGCAAAATGATCAAATGGAATGTTCCCTCGACGTTTGTATAACCGAGAAAAAACGTTTTTTTTTTTTTTTTAAATGATGTTCATTGAACATCGTAAATAACGTTTTCATAACTTAATGTGTACATTAGCAAAACATTCTTAAACATATTTTTGTTAGCTGGGTTGCACTTAACTTGACATTTACGAGATGATATCAGCCACGATTTTTAACATCTTGACTTGATTATTTCATCATACTGCAAAGAAATTAAATGTTTTTAATGAAAAATTTTGATAAAAAATGCTAATTAACCATTTTATAATGTGATAAATTAATGCAACTTATGTTAAGCTTAAGTGTTTTACACTGCAATACTTTTCACATACTTTTTTTTTTATCTTATAAAATATATTGTGTAAATTTATCAAGAATTACATAATGCTTGAAAGGTCAAGTAATTTCAAAAGAAAAACATCTCAGAAGCAGATTTACAAGTTGTATATTGTGTAACAGGAACAGGAGTGTGAGAGGGACAGATAACTGTAACATTTGGAGGGTCGTGAGGAGAGCATGCTAAGATGCACTCATTTTAAAGATGATTTCAGACTCTAGCCAAGCAGGAGCTCCGCTGTTTGAGCAGAGCCTGACTCTAAACACACACACATTCCCTCGTCAGGATTTTGAGCTGAGCCGAGTGTTGGAATCATTCTGCATACGTGCAGCTTCACACGGGCAAGAATTCCCAGTCATCAGCAGCATGTGGAAAAAACGACAAAAGGGAACCAAATGCCACATGACGGCGGTTAATATTATTCCTTGGATTGAATCCCCCCAAAAAATGAGGTTGGAAAGATCTGGTTGGCTTGGGATAAGTTATGGATTGGTAATAACTACATAAAGACCAAAACTTCACCTGGGTTTAATTACTACTACAGATGCTCTGAAATAATAATGACAGGCTTGTTTATGGTTAATAAAAATTTTGTGACAAATTTGAGTACCATGCCAACAATGTTTTAGCATTTTAAATCTTGAACTTACATTTCTTCTCAATTTAAAATGTGTTCTAATATTATTTAAATTATATATAGAGAGAGAGAAAGAGAGATCTTACTTTTTTCTTTTCGGTTTTAGCTTTAGTAATTTTAGTAATTCAATGTAAACTTATTTTATTTCAGTTAGTTGCAAAGACAACAATTTAATATCTATATTTGAGTTTAGCTTCATTTCAATTAACAAAAAGATTTTTGTTTTCACACACACACAAAAAAAAAATCATGAAAATGTAACCAATTAAATTAAATTAGAACTTTTGGGGGAAAAAAGAGAGAGAGAAAAAAACACACACAGAGCAGTGGTTCTCAACCTTTTTGACTCCAAGAGCATCCATTATCACATAAATATTCAATGTTGCCATGACTTTTTTTTATTATTATTTAGCAGTCAAAATTTTTGAACAGTAAGATTTTTAATGTTTTTTAAAGAATTCTCTTCTGCTCACCAAGCCTGCATTTATTTTATCCAAAATACAACAAAAGCAGTAATATTGTGAAATATTTTACTATTTAAAATAACTGCTTTCTATTTGAATATATTTTAAAATGTAATTTATTCCTGTGATCAAATTAGAATTTTCAGCATCATTATTCCAGTGTTCACGTCACATGATCCTTCAAAAATAATTCTAGTATGCTGATTTGCTGTTCAAGAAACATTTATTATTATTATTATTATTATTATTATTATCAATATTTAAAACAGTGGAGTACATTTTTTCAGGATTATTTGATGAATAGAAAGATACAAAGATCAGCATTTATCTGAAATAAAAAGCTTTTGTAACATTATTCATACCATTCAAAGGCTTGGAGTCAGTATCATTTATTTATTTATTTTTGGGGAAGGAAATTATAGAAATGAATACTTTTATTTAGCAAGGATGGACATTTAAATAGACATTTATAATGTTTAAAAAAAATTATATTTCAGATAAATGCTGTTCTTCTGAACTTTCTATTCATCAACGAAACCTGAAAAAAATCTACCAAATCAGAATATTAGAATGATTTCTGAAGGATCATGTGACATGAGTAATGATGCTAAAAATTCAACTATGAAATCACAGGAATAAATTACATTTTAAAATATTTCCAAATAGAAAACAGTTATTTTAAATAGTAAAAATATTTGGCTCTTCAAAGAAAAAAAGTTATTGAGGGGATGAATGGGAATACCTTGGTTTTCAGTTGTTTTGTCTTATTTTAAAACTTTTCAAGTCATCTTGAGGCCTCTTGGCCCACTGGTTGAGAACCACTTAAATGGTGCTATAAAATTCATTCAGATACTGAGTGAATACTCAGATCTCTATAACTCAAATACTCAGATCATTTGACCATGGACGAATGTGAGGAGAAATAAGTTCAGATTGAGATGTCTTGACTTTTGCCCTTATTGTTTTAATATAGCTACAAGATACTAAACGGATTAGTTCATCTATAAAGTCATCATTTACTCACCCTCATGTCTTTCCAAACCTGAAAGACTCTTTCCTCCATGGAACACAAAAGAAGACGTTCTTATTCACATCATTTTTCAAGCTTAAAAGCTTCAGTCACCATTCACTGTAACTAGTAGCTTATTACATCATGCCTCTCTTTTCTTGAAAAGTTGCATGCTTGTCATTTGAATCACACTTCTTCTAAAAACTCTGGATTAGAGCATCTCTTAAAGCATCTCCATGTACACACAAGAGTCTTGGAGTCCAATCTTTAGAACGGCTTTAAGACGGCATGAAGTTCAAGTGCAGAATGAGAGCTTTTGATTGATGTTTGGAGCAGCCCAGAGATGCAGATAGTATTATGTGCCATTCTTGAAGAGACAATTATTTGTACACTATTATAGAATTAATTCATGTTTTAAAATAGCTTTGATTATATTTTCATTTTTGTTATGTGCTTTAGTCATTTTTATTAGGTATCTCTTTTTTAAAGAAATATCTATTTAGCTTAATTTTTTATTTACATTTTAGTCATTTTTGTACTTTAATTGTATCTTATTTATTAATTTTATTTAGTTGCCAAGATAACAATCATTTTTAAAAGGTTTTTCATATAATATCTATATTTTATTTATCTGCTTAATTTCAATGAACAAAAACGGTTTTTAATAGTTTATATTAAAAATAAATAAAAAAACTGTTCTCTCTCTCTCTCACACACACACACACACACACTCTCTCTCTCTCTCTCTCTCTCTCTCTCTCTCTCTCATCCAACCAGCTCTTTACTTACAAAAACAAACAACCCTTAACAAAATCCCTGTCCTAAGAACATGCTCCACGTCTGAGTTTTTTTTTTTCTTGAACATAATCCACTGGACACCTCCATTTGCATCAAGGTAAATTATAGTTAATAACTTACGGTTAAACAATCGATAAAGTAACTAAAGCGTTCCCAGTTACCCATGTGTTGCAGAGGCATTCGGTACATTATTCACTTACACCAGTTATCAGCTCGCTATCAAATTAGGCTTTTCCTTTTGCTGTTAACGTCTGCCTTGATTGCAGTCTCTGCAGTTAATTCACATAATTTACCTTTTTTTTTACTTATAGAAAAACGTCATACAGAAATTATTTCAATGCCACAGCTCATTCTAGCCCACATCAAATGTTTCTCTGCTGCCATCTATTGGTTCATTGGTTATTTTTTTAAATTTTTTCATCTGCATGCCTTCCTTTGTTTAAGTTTTGTCTCATGCAGGGTTTTATATCTCTTACCGTTATTCCACCGTTGAGATTGAAGACTCTTGAGCTTCCAGACGTTTTATGTTTGAGTTCAGTCTGTAACAATTCTGAGGAGCAAGATAAAGAGACAATTACCCGATACAAGAAACATAATATTTAGGAGAATATGTATGCGAATCGGTTGCCTGAAGCGAAGCGGTCAGTATGCTCTTGAATGAATAAATGTTTTTGAACAAAACGAATCAGTTGTGTAACAGATTCATTCACGCACTCATAAGACAGAAGCTTGTCGGTTTTCGCCACCTACTGTGGAAACTATGCTCAGTCAATCAAATCCGAGGACAAGAATTAACTTTTGAATAACCAAAAATATTTAAACTGAATCCTGCGTCTGTCCAATCAGAATCGAGGATCCTAGAGAGCTGTGTGTGTAACGTTAGTAATCGCAGAACTTGTTAGAACTTTTATTTAAATATATTAGCACTACAATGAATTGAAGAAATACAACCAAATAATATTGTAATATGTACAGATTCAATGTCTGTTCTAACAAGTCTAGTGAGTGGTAAATCTGCAGCACGGCAAGATTTAATATATGAAGTATTACAGTACTTGTTTAGAATTAGACAATTAGGGATAATGGTATACTTCCTATGGGTACCGGCTCATACTGGGGTGGAGGGAAATGAGGAAGTGGACTGCTTGGCTAAGATGGCTCTGAAGCACTCACATAGTGAAATTAATATAGCAATTAGTAAATCTGAAATCAAGAGAATTATATCAATTGAAGTAAGAAAGATATGGCAAAAGTTATGGGATATTGGAATAAAAGGAAGGCATATTTACCAGATACAGGGGTGTGTAGGTGAAGAGAGAATAAGATGTGGGAGTAGGAAGAAAGATGTTATTATAACAAGAATGAGGATTGGACATTCAGCTTTAAATTTAAATTTACACAAAATAGCGAAGCATGAAAATGGAAGATGTGATAAATGTTGGAATCCAGAAACAGTAAAGCACATTCTTCTCGAATGTGATGCGTATGAAAGAGAAAGAAATCAACTTAATCATAAATTAGGTGTGATGGGATATGATAAAGTATCACTCAAGATATTACTAGGGAATAGACAAATGCAATCAAGAATTAAAGAAGCGTTCAATTATCTAAAAAAGGCAGGAAATATGGAAAGAATATAAATTGTAATTGTGGGATTTTTGTTTTGTTTGGGGTTTTTAAAAAAAATTTTTTTTTAATATAATATCCTTCTCTCTACCAAATCTGTTCACTCCACACTCCAGATCAGTAGGTGGCGGTAATGCACCTTTAAGTTGGTTTGCCAAAACCGCCACTAAACAGCAGAAGAAGAAGAAGAAGAAGAAGACATGTGGGATATTTTACCTAAGATATTCGTGTTAAAGTCAAGTCAAGTTCAGTTTTCCGCTCTCGGTTTGGATAAGTTGTACTGTCCTTAAAAATGGGGAAAACAACATCTTTACCAGATACAGGGGTGTGTAGGTGAAGAGAGAATAAGATGTGGGAGTAGGAAGAAAGATGTTATTATAACAAGAATGAGGATTGGACATTCAGCTTTAAATTTCAATTTACACAAAATAGGGAAGCATGAAAATGGAAGATGTGATAAATGTGGGAATCCAGAAACAGTAAAGCACATTCTTCTAGAATGTGATGCGTATGAAAGAGAAAGAAATCAGCTTAATCATAAATTAGGTTTGATGGGATATGATAAAGTATCACTAAAGATATTACTAGGGAATAGACGAATGCAATCAAGAATTAAAGAAGAAGTGTTCAATTATCTAAAAAAGACAGGAAATATGGAAAGAATATAAATTGTAATTGTGGGATTTTTGTTTTGTTTGGGGTTTTTTAAAAAAATTTTTTTTTTATATAATATCCTTCTCTCTACCAAATCTGTTCACTCCACACTCCAGATCAGTAGGTGGCGGTAATGCACCTTTAAGTTGGTTTGCCAAAACCGCCGATAAACAGCAGAAGAAGAAGAAGAACTTTTATTTTGAAGTAACATCCGAACTTTTATTTGTAGTGACGCAGAGCGGAAATGGAACACTTGTGAAGTTGTTGTGTTTGTTTGGGTGGACTGAAGTTAAATCTGTGACATCGGTGGGGTGAAACGTCTCGTCGTTTGTAAATCATGGAATCGTCCATGAAAGGTAATATTTACAATTACATTCTTTGTTTTGCAGTTTTTCTCTTTGCACGTCATGTTGGTTGTGAGTAGATAGAATATGTATTTAAATGGATACAAACGCCAGTCAGTGCTGCAGTCAAAGCTCACATTTAACTCGGACCTTGTGCGTTTTATGAGATTTAAATGGCGTATTCGCTGTCTAATGTGTCTTTTATATAGGCAGGGCCAAACGCAGGCACTTGGGGCCCTCAGAATGTGATGATCTGGTGCAAAGCAACGCAGGGAAGGAGTCTCTCACACAGCCTTTTAATGTTAACCTCAGCAACACGGATCCAAACCGAGGACTTCAGCCCAGGACCCCCACCAAAAGAAGCAGACAAGGTGTTGTTTTATTTGTCAGTGCGTTTTGCATCTTTCTGCACAAAACAGTGCTCACTTTGCACTTTAACACCTGTTAATTTTGCTGTTAAGCTTCAGGTGGTGTGGGACAACAGAAAGGCATCACCAGTTTCTTCTCCGTCACTGGAGTCATCAGCACCAGCCCCCAAAAAGGAACCAAGACTCCGGTGAAAGACGAGGAGGAAGAACAGGAACCGATCGGACATCTTATCCCAAAAGAAGAAAATGTAGAAGAGGAGAAGATTGAGGACTATATGGAAGGAATCACTGAGGACATGTTCGATGAAGACTTTGATGTAGGAACTACATCTGTCAAAAAAGAAGAAGAATTGTTGGAAGTTACTGTGAGAAAAGAAGAGGATGAGGAGGACCTGTTCGAAGCCCTCCCTGATGCCCACTACGGGCTGCTAGGAGTGCAGGGAGGCCAGGAGGAGCCCAAGGGCCATGTCCAGGATCTGCCTGAGGAGGTCCTGAGGGAAGTGTTCGCACACCTCCCAGCGGATGACCTCTATCGAAACATCAGCTTGGTGTGCCATCACTGGAGGGCCGTCGTCATGGACCCCCAGGTGTGTTTTTGATGCCTTTTTTAACATTACAGTTAATAACTTTGAATTTCATGTAAACTGTGTATGCATTCATTAAAAAGTGTTGTAGTTGTGTTGGTGGCAGTATTTTGTGACAATAAAATAAGCTGATAAGCTACCACTAAATATTGTAGAAACTTAATTTGCTGTAAAGTTGCTTTGCAATGATTTGTATCGTGAAAAGTGCTGTACAAATAAACTTGAATTGAATTGAATTGAATCTCATGGTTTCTTCCCTAGTTTCTGCCTTGGAAGAAGTTGTACTGCAGATACCGTAAGTGGCAAAATGAGGCGCTGAAGGAGGTGAAGTCTATCCTTGATGATAATCAAATTAACAAAAAGGATGACCTGTGTCTTCTCAATATGTTGAGGTAAGAATACAAAATGTATTCATTTAGTAAAGCAACCATGGGACTTATTATTTGCGCCTTTGAAGCACAGCAGAAAGTGCTTCCCAACCCCCACTTTCACACCTATGGCTCATTTTGAAGTCTACATCAGAGCTGCTGATAGAGCTCAAACCTGTAAGGTGACAATTGTACATCGGGGGTCGACTGTAGCTTAATGATCTGCTGATTGGTCAGTTTAAAGTCAACAAAGCACATCACTGGCAAGACTGATAACGTTTAAAATATTGGCAAAGTACTAATGAAGCCAATATACGCTATACAGAGAAATATAATAGGTATAGATGAATAGATATAGAAAATTATGGAAAAATAAAAAGATTTAAAAAATAATACAATAAGGTTGGATGCAAATGTATAATTAGGTATATACAAAAAAAATAAAATCAAACTTTAGAATATAAAATGTATATGTGACCCTGGATCACAAAACCAGTCATAAGTAGCACAGATATATTTGTAGCAATAGCCAACAATACATTGTATGGGTCAAAATGATAGATTTTTCTTTTATGCCAAAAATCATTAGGATATTAAGTAAAGATAATGTTCCAAGAAGATATTTTGTGAATTTCCTACTGAAAAATATCAAAACCTAATTTCTGATTAGTAATATGCATTGCTAAGGACTTTATTTGGACAGCTTTTAAGGCGATTTTCACCTTTAAAAAGTATTAAGAAAGAAAATATTTTGATTTTTTTTGTACAACTTCAGTTTCCAGATTTTCAAATAGTTGTATCTCTGCCAAATATTGTCCTATCCTTACAAACCATATTGTTTATTCAGCTTTCAGATGATGTATAAATCTCAATTTCGAAAAATTGACCCTTATGACTGGTTTTGTGGGCCAGGGTCACATATATTCTGTGGTGAAAATCTCACTGCATTTTTTGTGCATGTTTTTTCAGGTACATGTCTCAGTTCAAACACAGCAAACGGGTGAATGTGAAGGACGTGTTGGCGTGTGTGAAAGGACATCAGCTTTATGCTCAGGCTGAAGCCTGTATCAAAGACAGAATCCCAGACATGGTGGATAATGAGGTAATGAAATCTCACGGTTCACAATTTCTGCAACTGCTAGTTTAGTGCCCTTGTTTATGTTGCAGCAATGTGCACATCTTGTAAATCTGCATTATAATGTGTGTCCAGTTCCACTTTATTTTAATGTTTTGATATTTAACCGATTATTGACATGTATTACAGGGTCCAAACCCTTGGTCTGCCATGGCCCTGATGTTGATTTTGGCTGACGGAGTGAAAGATGTCTTGGACCTGGTAGCTCTCTTGCGGAAGTCTGGGTGTCTGCTGACAGCAGGAGGAATCTCTGAGTACCTGTGGGCTGTGGCGACTTTGCTCCTGGCAATGAGAAAGAACGATATTAACGTAAGCAACAGGTGAGACACCAGTTTAAAGTCATTTTTCTATAAATGGCCACGACATCTGCACAACAATCAGTTGTGAGTTAAACAACATGATTTTCTGGTCATGTGACTTGCCAAACAAATGCAAATACTTTGTATAGAATGTTTTCTGTATTTTGCAAATTTATTTAAATGATTCTTCACTTTTTATACCTTCATATAGGTGGCATTACAATATCTTCTATGTGCTGCACTTAATGGAGAACACACCTCCTCCTGCGGGCTTGCAAGACAACAGGTGGGAATCAAATTTGGATATTGTATTTGTGTAATATCTACAGTTCAAAAGTTTTTGGTCAGTACGAATTTTTTTTTTTTTGAAATAAATTAATACTGTTATTCAGCAAGGATGCATTAAACTGATCCAAAGTGGCATTAAAAATTTGTAATGTTACAAAATATTTATATTTCAGATAAATACTGTTCTGTTGAACTTTATGAACTGCTGAAAATTCAGCATTGCTATCACAGGAGTAACTTGCATATTAAAGTAGAAAGTGGTTATTTTAAATTGTAATAATATTTCACAAAAGACCTGTTTTTTTTTATATTTATTGATCAAATAAATGCAGCCTTGGTGACCATAAAAACATTTCAAAAGTACCCCAAACTTATGAACAAAAGTGTATATATTAATTACAAATAATATGATATATTTGTGAAATAATTTGTAATATATGATGCAATTGTAATGATCATTTTCATCTTCATTCTCAGACAGCTGATCACTCATGAGCAGCAGCAGATACTCAACCATGACATCCAGAATAACCACGTTGTTAAAATAATGGCTTTTGCTGGTGAGAAAAAATCATTTTAATTGTTTTGCAGCTGAAAGTGTTTTGAGTAGCATGTAATGCTATTCTTATTTGTTGCAGGCACTGGAAAGACAACCACACTCGTGAAGTATGCTCAGCAAAGGGCTCATATGCGCTTCCTCTACCTGGCCTTCAACAAATCTGTGGCGATGCAAGCTCAGCGTTCATTTCCGTACAATGTCGAATGCAGTACCATCCATTCAATGGCGTTCAGAGCTGTGGTAGTGAGGTCAGTTTATACTGTATTTATGGGATCATTGGCAGAGAAACATTCACCAAACAATCACTTATTTTGAAGAATGAATAATATTTTCAATGAGCTATAACCTGAATTATTTGTGTCTCTTTTCTGCTATGCAGGTATAAAAACATGAGGAAACTGTCCAATAATTTGCAGGTGTTTGATGTGGCATGGGTCTTGCCTAAAGGACTCGGAGGATTCGTCAATGCTAAAGTGGTGACGCAAACGCTCCACAATTTCTGGGCGTCCGTAAACCAGTGCGTTGGTCCGGAACATGTTCCACATAAGTACAAGAACACACACGGATTGCCAGAATACCCAGACGATCACCAAAAAATGGTAAAGTGAAGACGTGCAGGTATATGTGACCCTGGACCACAAAACCAGTCATAAGGGTCCATTTTGACCCATACAATGTATTTTTGGCTGTTGCTACAAATATACCCCAGTGACTTAAGACTGGTTTTGTGGTCCAGGGTCACATATCAGTTTACATCGGTGAATGCAGCTTGTGCTTTTGGAAATGTTGTTTTAAGGGTTACTAAATTGTAAACAAATATTACAATCAATTAGTTTGGGTCTTTGCACTTTTTTGTCAGCGTTATTTTGTGACAAAAACAAACCACATTAATAAATCTTTCTCTCCAGGCATTTTCTGGTGCCGCACAGAAGATATGGGACCAAATGGTAGAGCTGAAGTCCAGAAAAGAGAGAGTGTACAACATGACCCATGATGGTAATCACCAAAATTTGGATTTATCAGATATTTAAATGGATTAACTCCAACTAATTTAGCAATAAACCCAAAATCTGCTTTCATATTTTTCTTAGATGTTGCATCTATGGTTCATGTTGTTTTTCCTTTGATTGTTGTTAACAGGATACCTCAAACTCTGGCAGCTGAGTAGACCACAGCTGGACCGATATGATGCCATATTTATTGACGAAGCTCAAGACTGCACACCAGGTTAAAATAAATCTTGGTTTGGTAATTTCATCCAGATTTAGGTCATTTAAGGTAGCATTAAATTTTGTTTTATATTGTTTTTATTTTATTTTATTATGCTGTATTAAAGAGCTGAATTTTGTGGTTTCAGATTCTGTAATGTGTTGTTGACTGTAATGTGTTCTGTTTGTGGTCTTTGATTTTTCCAGTCATCATGGGCATTATGCTCTCTCAGAACTGTGGGAAAATCCTGGTTGGAGATCCTCATCAACAGATTTACACTTTCAGAGGAGCAGTCAATGCTTTGCACGCGGTTCCTCACACACACATCTACTATCTCACACAGGTACAAACAAAAACACAGGAAAATGAAATTACAGATAATATTTGTAGAGGAAGTGGGCCACACATAATTCTACCACTGTGATAAACGTGTTTGTGGGTAAATATGTTCTGATATGACCACTCATATTTTTCACAGAGCTTCAGGTTTGGATCTGAAATCGCATACGTTGGTGCTGCAATATTGGACAGCGGTAAAAAAGTGAAGCAGATATTGGTTGGTGGGAATCAGGATGGTAAGTTTAAGAATTTATATTTAGGCAATTATGATTATTATTATATTTTTGCAAATATTATTAATAATAGTGGTAGAAGTAATGTGAAATTATTTTAATACGGTTTGATAAAAATGCTTAAAGAAACATTAACCCTGTTTTTTTTTTTGTCTTTTTTTCTTAGTTTTTTTCTTTTTAATTGAAGTATGAACCTGGCAATAATAAAAATGCTATGTGTCTGTTTTCAGGGAGTGTTCGAGGGGTGGACACACAAACACTGCAACATCTGAAGTTGGGACAGAGGCTGCCAGAAGGGAGCGTGGCCATTCTGAGCCGCTGTAATGTCACAGTTTTCAGCGAGGCTGTCCGACTCACAGACGTCAACCCCACCTGCAAGATCTACATTGTGGGAGTGAGTACATGAAACATTTGTCCAACCTGGTAATGAATTATCTTAATGTGTCTTTTAAACCTCAAATATATTCTAAACATCTCTGATTTTGTGCAGTTTTTCAGTCAGAGAAAGTTAAGTGATGTGCAAAACATGGTTAGTGTTTCTTTAAAAAAAAAATGCCAACCTCTGATTTTAGGGTGTTGAAAACTTTGGACTGGACAAAATTATGGATCTCTGGGTCCTGATGCAACCAGAGGACAAACGCAAGAATGGTAATTCACTTCTGCTTGAAGGTTTTATAATCTTAGACTCACTGAACAAAATATCCTAATTGGATTGCTCAAAATGTTTTATGTAGTCTTTGCAGTATGTTTCCTATCTGTAAAACTTATTCAGATTATTAATACCTTGTTGGGTCTTTGAAACTGATGGTTGTTAAATTATGCTTTTCTAAAGTTTGCTTTGTTTGGATTTGTTTCTCTACTTTAGAGAGCCTTCTGATCAAGGATTACTTCATCCGAAGTTTCTGCAAAGATAAGATGGGTGGATTCAGAGGTCTGAAGGGATACGCCATGGCCTCGGAAGACCGCGAGCTGGAGGCCAAGCTAGCCGTGGTGGAAAAATAAAACAAACGCATTCCAGAGCTGGTTAAACGCATCTATGATCGTGCCCAGAAAAACCCAGTGTGTGCAGGTGAGTGAGACTAAAGTCTAAAATGGCCTAATGGTTATAGAGTCGGACTCGTAACCCAAAGGTTGCGGGTTCGAGTCTCGTACCGGCAGGGATTGTAGGGGGGGGGAGTGAATGTACAGCGCTCTCTCCCACCTTCAATACCACGACTGAGGTGCCCTTGAGCAAGGCACCGAACCTCCAATTGCTCCCCGGGCGCCGCAGCATAAATGGCTGCCCACTGCTCCGGGTGTGTGTTCATGTTCACGGTGTGTGTGTGTTCACTGCTGTGTGTGTGCGCACTAAGGATGGGTTAAATGCAGAGCACTAATTCCTAGTATGGGTAACCATACTTGGCCACATGTCACGTCACTTTTTCACTTTTAAAAGCACTAAAGCACTGTTTTTGAGAAATACTCAATGATGGCTTGCAACCCCTATATACAATCTGAATACTTTTATATCTCTGATTGTGACAGATTTTATCCTTGGTACGGTGCATAAGGCAAAAGGCCTGGAGTTTGACACAGTGGTTGTGACAGATGACTTCATGAAAGTACCATGTGCTCGACACAACCTGCAGAGAGTGGGCGGTTTCAATGCAGGTTTGTGGCATTTCTTTAGGAATGTATGTTTTTTTAATACTCTCTCTCTGTGTGTGTGTGTGTGTGTGTGTATATAATGTAATAATAAATGTGTTGCACATAATGAAATAAAGCCCAGCACTTACTATTATTATAATCTCTGTATCTGAGCCTCAAAGTCTGTCTGGGCTTTAGCCAAGTGACCGTCTGCACATCTGGTAGATCAAAGTGTCCATAAAGAGTGTATGTTTGTGATGATCTGTGATTCTGAGATAGACCTTAATGTATATGAGTAGTATGCTAGAGATCATGAAAAAAGGTACAAAAGCGGTCACTGGGGAGGTACTCTTTCAAAAGGTACATTTTTGTACCTTGTTTATTCTTAAAGGGTGCATATTAGTACCTTAAAGATGCATATTAGTACTTAAATGTTAGTATCATATTAAAAAGGCTACTGCCCAAGTGATATTTGCATAATGTTGCAGCTGACCAATCAGATTCAGTATATGAAAATCCAGATATGCATATGGCTAATCTTTTCTCTCTGGCTGCAGCAAACGTCCCAGATGACGAGTGGAACCTGTTATATGTGGCGACCACTCGAGCCAAAAGAGCGCTGTACATCACCAAGACCATCAGCAACATCCTCACGTTCACTGGGGTGAGTTATTGCATTTCAGCTTCGTTCTGATCTTTATAATCCAAAGAATATCCAGAAATTGTGAATTTGAAGCATTCTTATTATTCCTGCCTCTTCGTCTTCCATAGGAGTACTTCCTAAGGTCAGGGCTGACCAGCACTCTACCGAGTAAAGACCCATTTCTTGTCTGCTCCATTGAAGGCTGTGAGAACCACATCACTGCAGACGCCGTCCTCAGCATGAGCAAACTCCCCATCAGATATGTTAGTGTCTTTTTCCACCTGTCTTTTAATGGGATAGTTCACCCCAAAATGAAAATTTGCTGAAATGTACTCACCCTCAGACCATCCAACATATAGATGCCTTTTCTTCATCAGAACAGACATGTAGAAATTTAGGATTAAATCACTTAGTTACAAATGCATCCTCTGCAGTGAATGGGTGCCGTTAGAATGAGAGTCCAAAAAGCTGATGAAAACATCTATATAATCCACAATTAATGCAAATGACTCCAGTCCATCAGTTAGTGACTTGTGAAGTGAAAAGCTGCGTGTTTGTAAGAAACAAATCCATCATTATGTGATTATGGGATGAATGTCATCATTTTCTAATCTTTTTGTATTCTATCTATTTGTTTTCTTTTAATTTATTATACAATTAACTAAAGCAAAAAAGGCCTCTAACACTAGCTTGCTCTATTCTTTTTCTATTCTATCTGTTTTCTTTTTATTTATTATATAATAATAAAAAAAAACTTGCTACGTGTACTGCGTTAAGCTAACTGAGACTTGTTATAGCACTTGCGTATCATTGCTCTTTTGTTGATTTTGATTGCTTCCATCGTCCTCATTTGTAAGTCGCTTTGGATAAAAGCGTCTGCTAAATGACTAAATGTAAATGTATGTGTTTCAGATGGAGAGTGTGGACGCGGGCGGCGTTCTGTGTTTGACCTGTGTGGAGCAGCGTGTGGGACCTGCAGCCTTCCTGCTCTCTCCACCTGAACGGGTCAGATCCATGACCTATACCAATGAAAGAATAGAGCTGCCCATCAATGTCGCCATGCTGCTATCTTTACTTTAAACACCACATTCAAGTGCCCTTTTGCCTTTGTGTCTTTTGGAGTGATTTTGCCATGTTCACAATTGTGGATTACTCAAATCTGCACTGGATTTTTTTTTTGTTAGTTTGTTTTATTGTAGTTAAATGCATTTTAGCCAAACTGTTTTTTCCCCGTTGCTTCATTTTACTGGTTCTCCCACATTGTGACTTGCCCTATTTGGAAGACACTAATCATTGACGTCAGTGTTTATAGGTGGAGAATAAGCAGTGCGTCTTTTTCCTGGTTTTTCTGGCAGCTTTAGAAGAGCCTTTTCAAGCCCTCGATAACTACAGTATTACAGCTGTTGTGAACGACACAGTGGTTGAGGAACACTGATGTATAAGATTGTGTTTATGTCCACAGTTGTAACATGAGTGATGTGTGGGAAGAATGCTAACCATTCCTACATATAGTTTTACATAAAGACAAAGTGTGTAATTAGACTAACTTCAGTTTTGCACTGTATATTGTATATTAATTGTCTAATCTAATTTTTTTCCCAAAAGTTTTTTGATGTTTAATACTTTGAACAAGCATGATCATAATTTATGTAACCTTTAATTTTTTACCATTTGAAAAAAAGGTGTAATTTTTTTAAATATATTTTTTATTTCAGCAGACGTTTTCAAAGTGACTTGTATGTCATTGTTTGAGAATTTTGTATATTCATTGTCTAATCTAATTTTTTTCCCAAAGGTTTTTTGATGTTTAATACTTTGAACAAGCATGATCATAATTTATGTAACCTTTAATTTTTTACCATTTGAAAAAAAGGTGTAATTTTTTTAAATATATTTTTTATTTCAGCAGACGTTTTCAAAGTGACTTGTATGTCATTGTTTGAGAATTTGTAATCATATGTATATATCTATATGTATATGTTGCGCAGACTAAGTAAATCTTGGGCAGATCTGGTGCAGTCTCACAGTTTTTTTTTTGTTTTGTTTTTCCTTTTTAAAACTTTGTAATATACATTAATGCTACATTATTTATATTTATAAAATAGGTTGTGTATAAAATACACTCTTTATATTTATAAAATGTTGTGTAAAATATCTAATGACAATTAGATTTTTTTTTGTAAATTGAATAAATTAATAATTAATTAGATACACAAGTATTACACATTATGATTTATCATGTAGGAATAGAAAATATTGGTCTTTTATAATATTGTAAAGTGTGTGTGTGTGTGTGTACATATCATAATGACTATGTAATAATAATGTTAGATAATTATCAAAATATATAATAATATATATAGTAAAATAATTAAACGGTATTATATTGTCATATATTAACGTATTGGCCACACCCACTTCTGGTATATGAGAAAAGTTCGGGACGTCCCCTGTAAGACACAGTAAGACTTGACACAGTGGCGTGCGTGGATTTCAGAGATTTTAAGAAGACATCTGGACAAAAAAGTGCATAGCTGGGTCTCATGAGGATAAATAAGAGAAACGTAGCACTCTGTGAGTCGGTTTCGCTGGACGGCTGTGCGTTCTCCAGCTTGGCCACGCCCACTCGACCGCGCCGTACAGATTAAATGAACGTTACCGCGCGATTTACTGCTGGGAATTAAACTGGAAACTGGTGAGTGGCCAATATAAACAATTCAATGTAAATCAGTGACAAGCGTTTTTTCCCTCTTATTTTACGGTTTGCGCACCGCTAAGTTTTACATACAGACTCACCTCTTTTTTATGGTAACTATCAGTGATATTTGGTTATCTTTGTTGTGTGTCAATTGTTAAGACTTTGAAAACCTATTTGCGACATTGTTTCGTTTATCTCAAGAAATGAAGAAACTCCGCCATCTCTTGTTTCTACAAGGTTAGTGTTATTTTGGATAATGTTAACAAAAGAAAGGAAGACATTATATAAAGGATAACTAATGAAAGTCATTACAAGGATTGTAATATTGTATTGTAATAGGCCTAGTCCACTAATATGGACGTCCTCTCACAAAATATAGGATATATCAGTATAGCGTACATTAAATACAAATCTGTTATTGATGTAATAGTGTGTTAATGTGATTAATGAAAATATAAAATGTTGCTTTTAATAGTAGTAAGTTAACATTATCTGTCTGAAGGATACAGTCACATCTAAAATTTAGTTTATGGCCTTGTATATTTTAATTCATTTATCATTGTTTAAGTCTTCTGCTTTTAAAGCCCAAAAGCCACACAAATTGTTAGCAATTAGAATAATTGGTATTCCTTCTATTATAGCCTTTTTTAAAGAAATAGGACAAGAAACTGTGTAAGTGACATGCGAGAGCTTTTTAAATAGGCATAGTTTAGAAGACCCTAAATAAATGAAAAGAATCAGAGCTTAGTTTTCAAACCATAATGCCAGATTTGAACTTTTTCTGCAAGTCACTGTTTGGTTTTACTTGATTTCTGGTTCCTTTCAGCAAAACTAATACGTTTACTCCATTCTGAGAGGTCTAAGAAGATATGATATGAAGAGAGGACAGAAAGTGAGTTTTGAAATAAAACTGATAACTCTGAGTTTAGAGCTTAGCGAAGAATGCCATCAGGAAGGAAAGGCCAGGAGACTCCCGATAAACAGTCCCACATGTGTGCAAAAGTCTCGAGAGACCCAAAATCCCTTTAGAAATGTGTCTTAGATGCGACCAAAAGACTGGTTTGAAATTAACCATTAAAAAGCTCATTAGTAAATAAGTAAAGTGCTCTTCATCAACACCAAACCAACAAGTTCAGTTCTTAAAACTTGCTCACATTATTTTATTTCATTCTTTAAATTAGTTGTTTTGATCTATTAGATGTTTCACAATTAAAGTCCTATAATATTTGAAAGTACTTATTTTCGTTTTCTAGGTTTAGAAAAGCAAAATCTAACTAAATATTTAGTTTCATATCCCTGTGAGCCATCTTTTTCTTTCTCTCCTTTACAGATGCTGATGGAGAAACATGGCTTTGTTGAGGAAAAGTAAGTAACAAATCCAAGTTTTGCAGATTGTGTTTCCATGAATCCCCCCATGCATTTGGTTATTGCATCACTCTTTCATAATGCATGAAAAAAATCATGTCCAGTGTATGAGTCACTCTGAATCAGACTCCTGATACAAAATGAAAAGACTTACGTAGATGATTTTAGATCATTCTCTTGTGAAATCTCATGGATAACTGAGATCAGTGATCTCAGAGCACACGGGATGTTTTAGTGCCTCGTTTTGCTCTGCTGTCCTGCAGAATAGGAATGTGTCCTGTGTGTGTTTGTGGTGGAGGAGGGGTCCGTCCCACTGGTCGTCCCAGAGTAAATGAGGTAACCAGGCAGATTAAACCCATAAAAGTGATGTATAGCAGTGGGCTTCTTATCAGAACACATTTACTGAAGACTTAAGCCTTAACTTAAGTTTATTTATTTATTTTTTTTATTTTATTTCCTATTCCGTTTTACTAAGGCCTTGAGAAGAGGTATAAAGGCATGTTTTACATTAGTCAAGGTATGGAAAGCAACAAAATACACAGATGTTTACATTATCTTCTTCAGCCGACCTCAGCCTGGACAAGCACTAACCACGACCAAAAACAATTTTTGTGTCTGATTTGCTGTATTATTTGAGTATTATTTATTATACCTTTATTTGACCCTCTAACTCTAGCACTTTCTATTTTATTTTAATTCTATTTTATCTATATTTATCTTTTTTTTTTCTTTTTTTTTTTTATAACAACAAAAAACAAACAAACACTAGCTTTCTATTTTTTTCTATTCTATCTACTTGTTTTTCTTTGTGTGTGTGTGTGT
>NW_015660890.1:54461-124732 GCF_001515625.1 Sinocyclocheilus rhinocerous
CTTTGGATAAAAGCGTCTGCTAAATGACTAAATAAATAAATAAATATTATATATATATATATATACTATTAGTATTATTTACACTGAAAAAAATGTTTCATTCATCCAATTAAAAAAATGTAGGGTAATGGGCAAGGCCTTAGAACAAGTTATTTATTTTTCATTGGCTCAAGTTAAAAAATATAGATGTGAATCATTACCCTAATTTATTTTAATTGGATGAATGAAACATTTTTTTCAGTGTATATACTATTATAAAATTAAAATAAACACTGAAAATATAGCCTAACAATAAAAGCTAATTTAAAATATGAATAAATAATATAATAGTATTTATTCATATTTTAAATTAGCTTTTATTGTTATATTTTCAGTGTTTATTTTAATTTTAGTTTAAGTTTTTAGTTCTTGTTGTCATTTTGTTCTTTTAAAATATTCCCATATAGATTTAATTTACTTTTATTTCAGTTTTAGTTTTAATAATTGTGGTAGGATACTTAAAAAAATTACACTACAAAAAAAAATAAAAAATTGCTAGTTAATTTTACGCTTAATTACAAAGAAACGGCAAGTATCACACAAGTAGAAAGACTGAAATAGTGTTCACGTGTAAAATGTACTCCAATAAGCTTTGTTTTATTTTCAGGCTTTAAAAAAATACATTTTACAGTAAAGGCAGGATTTCTAATATTTCAGTTTAGGTTTTTTTCCCCTAAATTTTAACTTTTCATCTAATCTGTATATTTTATTCAATTTCAGCTTTATTTAAATTACCAAAAATTATTTTTAATAGTTTTGTCTTGATTTTTAATAGTTTTGTCTTTAGTTTTTTAAACAATAGCAATACAGCTGAAAAAAGGGTGATAAAACAATTTTCGTTCAGAAATTGCTAGTAAATTTCACAAATAATTACAAAGAAACATCAAGTAACACATTGATTTGAACCTGAAACTTTGAAGTAGAAAGACTGAAATAGTATTTTTATCTCATCCCTCATACATAGTTATACAGTGACCTCTAGCGGTCATCCTTTTATTTCATATACTATATGCAACACACAGTGCAGAATTTTGTATAGTCTAGTGATTAGTCTCTCTCTCTCTCGCTCTCTCTCTCTCTGCCAGTCAACCGTGGGCTCCTCATTCTGCTCATCCTGGTGGCTTTTGCTCTTCTTTACAAAAAGACCAGACTACAGACACTGCCCAAGTATTCAGGTACACATGCAGAGTGCTGATATGCAAGTATAGGCTATGCGTGTACTCAGTTTATTATATTGATCTTATTGCGGTTTATGCAGTACTCGAGAAAGATGGGGCAAAAACAGGTGTGGAGGACGAGAAAGCGACAGACACTGACATCCCTGTGGTCATCTGTGCTTCAGAGGAGCGTATTGGTGCTGCCATCGCAACCATCAACAGCGTCTACAGCAACAGCCGTGCGAGCATTTTCTTCTACATAGTTACACTGCGAGATGCCATCAAGAAGATAAGGTCTAACGCAAATGTAACACCTGCCAATGGCACTTGGTTGCACCCAACACATTAAGTAGTCACTAAAAATATTCTTGAAATCGAAACACTGAAAGTAGTATTGCCATAAACCATTATTTGTCAAAATACTGTAGTGTTTAATTGGACGTTTAACCTTTGACAACAACAACAAAAGCCATGGAAATCATTTTCTCTTCCCTTTTGAAAGTAGATAAATAGATTTATTTGCATTTATTATGGTTAGTTGAATTTTATTTGCATTTAAGTTTCTTCCTTTTGCAGTCAAGTAGCACTGCAGTTATATAAAATGCTCGCTACATTTTTCTTGTTACAGTACAAAATAAACTATATAGTGAGCATTTTATGTATAGTAAATTTATATATTGTATATAGTTTAATGTAATAATATGAAGTTTAATTATATTTAAAATTGTTTTTATTAAATATTAATAGAAATAAATATCAATAAAATATTATAAGTGCCGATTAACATAATGCACATCTTGTGAAACCTAGTTTTGTTGGCTTTTATTTTTATTTAATTTGTTTAATTTTTAGTAAATGTGTGTACTTTTGTAATTTATTCGTTTTTTATTAGTAGTAATATTATTATTTAGGTTTCATTTATTTTTATTTAAGTTTTAGTTTTAGTTAAGTTATTTTTTTATTAATTTCCAGTTGCCAAGGCAACATTTCATAATTTTCAAACTGTCAAAATTTCAGGTTTTTCATCTAATATTTATATTTGTTTTGTTCCAGCTATATTTCAATGAACAAAAATGTTTTTAATAATTTAGCTTTAGTTAACAAATGTACATAATATGTGAATCAGACCTATCAATCCACCCTTTACATGTGTGAAAGAGAAATGAGAAACATGCTCAGTCAATAAATATCCTCCCATATGCCTCATTTTGTTTCTGGACTCAAACAGGGAATACATAGAGAAGACCAAGCTGAGAAAAATCAAATACAAGATCCTGGAGTTTAATCCGATGGTATTGAAGGGGAAAGTCAATCCGGATTCATCCAGACCAGAGCTGCTGCACCCTGTGAGTTCTGCTGGGTTATGCTGTGCTACTCTAAACTCTTCATTATTTCTAAAAAGTGACCAAATGTACAGTATGTGAACACCCCCTTCTTAGACTCTTGTTTTAAATGTTGAAGGCTTCTACACACTAATTGTTTCTTAATCCTGGTTTCTTTTGTGTTGCAGCTTAACTTTGTGAGGTTCTACTTGCCACTTCTTGGCATTGAAAATCACGAGCGGATCGTTTACCTGGATGATGATGTCATAGTGCAAGGTGAAATCCATTATTATGTGTGTAAGCATCTGAAATTGATACTAACCTTACACTTGTACTCGTGTTGCACTGATACAAAAGCTTTCATCATCAAGTTAATCATGCGAGCATGATCTCATATGTCAAGTGCATGAAATGAAACCTCTTCACTGCTCTATTCACTGTGCTAATGAATGAGTTTTGTTACATCTGACTGACAGGAGATATACAGGAACTGTATAACATAAAGCTGAAAGCGGGACACGCTGCTGCGTTCGCTTCAGACTGTGATCTGCCCCCCACACATGAGATGGTGCGCAGTGTGGGAATGCAGGTGGGTATTTATGGATGAATGTATTAGTATTTTGAATATGGTTTAAATTTATCACTTTTGTTACTATTATATGGGTTGATTTCCATTTCATCCCACAGACAACTTATATGGGCTTTCTGGACTACCGCAAAGAGGAAGTCAGAGAGCTGGGCATCAACCCAAGCGACTGCTCCTTTAATCCAGGTGTTTTTGTAGCAGACATTGGTGAATGGAAAAGGCAAAAAATAACTAAACAGCTGGAGAAATGGATGGCTAAGAATGTCAGGTGATACAGTATATTGGTTCATATTGAGTTTTTATGAGATCAAATTAGTTCAGATTTAATAATTTATTTTTTTATGTCAATGTAGGGAGAATCTGTACAGCAGTGCCATGGCAGGCGGTGTGGCCACCCCCCCAATGCTGATCGTTTTTCATGATAAATACACAACCATTGATCCAATGTGGCACGTCAGACACCTGGGTAACTGATTGTACCATTTGTTTCGAAATGTCACCGAATAATTACTTAAAAGCGTTCTTCAGTCTTTCTAATTGGAAGTACTTGGTCTGAAAATATATGTATTATGCCATATTTATGATGAAAATATCTGTACTTAAGTTCTAATTTGAAACATTGCCATATATAGGCTATATATATATACTGTGTATATATATATATATATATATATACACACATACACCCACAGCATGCACAGCTGTTATTGAAGAGTATACACAAGTATTTACCAGAGTTATTAAAGTGTATTTATTATAACATACACTACCATTCAAAAGGAAATTCTGAAAATTCAGCTTTGCCATCACAGGAATAAGTTGTATTTTAAAATATATTTGAATATCATGTATCAAAAGCATATTCCCTAAATATCAATTAAATTTTTCATAAACCTCTACATAATTAACCTGAGATGTTTGGTTTGTTTTTAACAAGAATGAGTCCTTAAGACTGTAGGAGTCAAAGGTCAGCTCTCCTCTTGAACATCACAATGTCTCTATTAAAAGTAAATGTGAAGATTTGTGAATTTAAGTTAGCAGTAAAGCAAATCAACAAATTAAATGCTCTCTTCTTGTGTTCTATGAAGGCTGGAGTCCTGATAGCCATTATCCCAGATCCTTTCTCAAAGATGCACGCTTACTGCACTGGAACGGCCATTTCAAGCCCTGGAACTACCCCTGCGTCCATCTGGACATCTGGGAGAAATGGTTTATCCCAGACCCCACAGGAAAATTCACCCTGGTACGACCATGAACAATATTCAAAAGTGCTGAGGCTATTAAAGCTGCAGTCCGTAACTTTTGGCGCTCTAGCGGTTAATAAACAGAACTGCATGCGTCTTGCGGAAGAACATTGTAGCCGGAGCTACTTCTCGGTTTATGTCTATGACAAATCACGCAGGTACTGGGCTACTCCGCAGCGTTACCTACCCGAACCAGTCTAAATAGTCAGAATAAACACTTATTATAGGTGTACCGTAGTGATTCGGCACAAGCCAAAAACACGGTTTGGAAAATGGATTCATGGTGTAAATCGCATAATATATAAATTTTGAACACAAAAAAAAAAATTACAGACTGCAGCTTTAAAATAAATAAATAAATAAAAAAACAACTAAAAACACCCAAACTGGAATCCAGTTTTTTTGCAGAGTTTGTAAGATTGAGTAAAACAAGGAGACACATGGTAAAAGACACACAATTACACACAAGGTCCTTTTCCGGAAACATTTAATTGTTCAGTGGACAGGAGTCAGCACTCCACAACTGGGTCAGTTAAATATTAACAAATTTACAATCATGGAGGAATGTAAAAAAAAAAAAAAAAATTTCAAACACTATCTCAGCGCCTTAAAAAAAACAGCTCCTATTCCCTTAACCCACCCACACAGAGAAAAGAGAACCAGCTGAGATTGCCATCTTCACTCTGCATCACAGTCCGACACCCTGTCCCTCCCAGATTTACACTTTACAACTCGTCTTTGCCTGTGCTATCCTGAAACACAGAGAAATCCATGTGTTAAGACACATTAAGACAGAAGGAACTGTTAAAATAGCAGTTCACCCATCATGTTGTTTCAAACCTCTTAGATTCTGAATTTCATGAATTAAATATGGATTTGGAACAACATGAGGGTGAGTAAGTGAACGTTTCCACACTCACCGATTCTTCTTCTACCTCTTCATCTGCCTGGACCTCCTCCTCATCCTCTGCTTCTTCTGTCTGTTCTTCTGGTTCCTCTTCTGGCTCTTCCTCTACCTGTGGACACAGCAAAAGGATATTGAGCCACACTTCATTTGAACAACTATTTCTTATTAGCGGTGCTCAACTTTGTGTGTACCTGTTCATTGAGGTCTACGTTCATGCTGAGCCGCAGCATACGCTCTATTCTGTCTCCGTATGCTTTGGTGTCTGCGAGTTGGTAGCCGGATCGCAGTGTGGCAGTTTCAAAGAGCACCACGGCTAAATCTGCAGCTGTCTGATCCTCGGCATCTTCCTACAACACAAAAGCACAATATATCAGAAAATCTGAACTCTTTTAACAGCAAAATTTTAAATTAACTTAATCAGAGCTATGTTTGACTTACTTTAACTCTCTTCAACATCTCCTTGATGAGAGGATGTTTGGGGTTGATTTCTAATGTCTTCTTTTGACTTGCGTAATAACTAGAATGTGAAAAAAAAGCTTAACTTGGTTTTCATGACCATAGTTTGCAGAATATTAGCCTTTTTTTCCTTTTCACATAGCAGGAAGTGGTGGGCTGCACTGTCACCACAATTCTAAAGGTGCCAAGTCAAGACTGTTATTTTTATAGCACTTTATACAATTGTGTTAAAGCAACGTTAACAGTGATAAACAGGAAACTAGCAGAATCAATTATAGAAACTCAACTACTGAGACAATTCAATTGTACAGTAAAGCAGCTTTAAAAGACAGTAATGCCATCATTTGGCTCAAGTGTTCAGTGTTGGTTCAGTTCAGATCAATAACAGAGTTAAGTTCGATTTTGAATTGATGGTGCGGCCACATTTATCGGAGTTCGCAAAATTTTGCTAAGAAAATCCAGTCATTTCAATTGGAATCCACACCTTTGGACTTCATGCAAGATTGAAAAATTTCCACATGCAGATTTTGCAGCGGGTTCAAGTCGGTATGACAATAGACAATTGGACTTTTTTTGCTAGCAACATTTCGCAAACAAATTTGACTCTGACTATACCCTAAAGATGTTGCCAGGTCTTTCCTATGCAGTTGCTAAGGTGATTGCAACTAGAATTTGCAAATGCACAAAGATATTTAAGACTTGCTTAGAGGACGTACTTTGTGGAAATGTCTTTTCCTGTCTGGTAAGCCTGGGCTTTCATGATCCGTTCCATGTTGCCAGACCATCCATACTGACTGGCAACCAGAGCACAGGGAGAATTGGTCAGCCTCTGAGACAAAACGGCCTTCTCGATCTGAAACATGACACAGGGACAAACTTGTTTCAATTGAACTGCCACTTCTAAAAAGTCAGTCAGTTTATAATATGCAATACAACAGAATAAACCACAGAAAATAATCATACGTTGTCTTTCAGGGACTTCTCTTTCATCCAGGTGGTAAGGGGTTCAAACTCTTTCTCCAAAGCTTCTCTCTTCTCCTTGGCCTTGTCGCTCTCGTCGAATTTCACGCCTTCCTTTGCCACATTCTGGAAGCGTTTTCCGTCAAACTCAGGCAGAGCCTGGATGCAGTACTCATCCACTGGCTCAGTCAGGTAGATGACCTCATATCCTTTCTTAAGAAGCCTCTCCACGAATGGAGAAGACTCAGCCTAAAACCAGAAAGATTACATGTTAATATGGAAATAGAGAAATGGGGTATCTTCGTAAGCAGTTCAGTTCAGAGTAAAAACATTTAAGCACCTCCTTCCTGCTGGTTCCAGCCACGAAGTAGATCTTGTCTTGCTTCTCCTTCATCCGTTCCACGTACTGCTCCAGACTAGACGGTGTGGTTTCGTGGTGGGAGGTCTGGAAGCGGAGCAGCTTGGCCAGGCGGGTTCTGTTGGAGTGATCCTCAATCACGCCCAGCTTAATGTTGGTGCCAAACTCCTTCCAGAACTTGTCATTGTACTGCTCCTCAGCGATCTTCTTGATCATGTCCAGGGTCTTGCGCACCAGCTTCTTACGGATGACCTGATGAGCGGAGGCACCAATGCGAGTGTTGAAAGTAATTTAATTGCTTGTACAGTAAGTTCACTGCATCATTTAATTGTACATAAACCATCAAATCAATGTTACTTTGATCTGTAAGATGAGCTCACCTTGAGCAGTTTGTGTTGCTGCAGAGTCTCTCTGGACACATTCAGAGGCAGATCATCGGAGTCCACCTGAGAAATGAGAACAAACATCGAGTCACCAAACATTCATTATAATGATGCAGCAAAAATTATTGGCCAAAACTAAAAAAAAACTATCCAATTTTATTATAATAACACCGATTATTCCCTGGGTTAAAGTATTAAATAATGACTTTAGAAATAGTTAACTCCAAACACTATTTTTATGCAAAAAACAAAAATGTAACAAACCTATTTTGGCAAATAACATTAGTTGTACCCTGTATTAAATAAGTGCATGCATGCAATCTATTCAAGAATGGAAATGCCCTTTACCAATGAGCCAATACACAGGAGGGCTATCACTTTTAGGGAAATGCAACGCAAACATGCATTACACTAAGAAATTTAAATATGCCACATGCTGTATGTGCAGAATTAGGATTGTAAATGTTCTTAGGTCACACAAATGTCAATGCATCCTAAATATTTTACTGGCTACACTTAAAAATAGACAGACAGAAGGACTTACAACGCCTTTGATGAAGTTGAGGTACTTGGGCATCATGTCATGGAAGTCATCGGTGATGAAGACTCTACGCACAAATAGCTAAAAGAACCAAATTGGGTACAATTAATAACTCAAATACAACATAAGAGAATGCGTTCTTTTCCCACTTAATGATCATCAAAATTACCTTGATGAAGTCATTTTTCTTGGTTCCATATTCATCGAAAAGGCCTCTGGGTGCAGATGCAGGGATAAAGAGGATGGACTTGAAGGTGACCTCTCCTTCAGCAGTGAAGTGAATGTGAGATATGGGCTCATCAGAGTCCTGAAAATGAAAAATGATTGCACTTGAACTGATCCAAGAAGCCACAAAGGATCATAAGAGTTGATTTTTTTTGTGTGTAAAGCACAGGTTGACTCACCCTGGAGAAGGTCTTGTAGAAGGCTTTGTATTCGTCCTCCTCCACTTCCTTTGCAGGCCTCTGCCAGATGGGTTTAATGTCATTCATCAGCTCCCAGTCCCACACGGTCTTCTCCACCTGAAAGTAGTGAGGAATCGTTCAAATCATTGAGAAAAATCCATAAAATAACTTCTACTGATGTTTATTTGCATTGCATATATGCAGCTAAATACAGTACCTTCTTAGTCTTTGGTTTGTCCTTGTCCTCATCCTCTTCCTCAACCTCAGCTTCATCTTCAGCAGCCTCTTCCTTCTCAGCCTCCTCCTCCTCAATGGGCTCCTCTACGGTCTCGGTCTGGAAATGACAAATCGATAAGTTCATGATGTCCTCCAGCTATTGGTGAACTTCAAACCAGAAAGTCTGGAGTCTTTGGTGGAGACACTGACCTTGCTGCTCCATACGTAGATGGGGAAGTTGATGAACTGAGAGTACTTCCTCACCAAGTTCTTAATGGTCTCCAGCTCAAGGTAGTCTGAAGCCTCCTCTTTCATCACCAGCCTGATGAAACAAGACTACTTTACTTACAAAATGTCACAATCTGCACAATTTTTTTGTGTGTGAATTTTTAAGTTTAACTGCTTACGTAATGGTGGTGCCTCTGCCCAGAGTGTCTCCACGAGGGTCGTTGATGACTGAAAACTCGTTGGAATCAGATTCCCAGATGTGCTGGGTGTCGTTGTTGTGCTTGGAGGTGACGATGACCTTATCAGCCACAAGGAAGGCAGAGTAGAAGCCCACACCAAACTGACCAATCAGCTCAGAGGTGGATTGACCCTCCTCTTGCATATCAGTCATCTTGTTGAGGAACTCGCTGGTTCCAGATTTGGCGATGGTACCGAGGTTCTTCACCAGTTCTTCTTTGGTCATGCCAATACCAGTGTCTGTGATTTGAAGCATGTTCTTTTCTTTGTCGGACTGGTGAGGACAGACAAAAGATGCAGGACTAAATATTGCATAACCTCAAAACTATTTACTAAAGAAACTAATAACTAAAAATGTAAGTTTGCATAGCTAAACAAGGTGTTGAGTATCAAAGTTAAGATATGAAAATGAAGGAAGGAAACGCTCCTCAATTTGCTTCACATGTTTGAATTTCTTTTGCAATGCAAATGTAAAAGCCATGTTATATTTCTGTGTCCTGTGGAAAGTTTCAGTAAACGGGGTCGATCAGTAAGGGTGGGTTTCAGGACTCATTTTTAACACACCTTGATTTTAATAGTAAGCTCTTCATTTCCAGCAAGAGCATCTTCGTTGGTCAGGGACAACAGCCGGATCTTATCCAAGGCATCGGAAGCATTAGAGATCAGCTCTCTTAGGAAGATCTTTAGGATGAAAAAAGAAGAATTAGCAAGTGTCGATCTTGAGTACAATTTGCAAAAACATGAACGCATGAAGACCTATAATATGTTTTAATTTACTCACCTCCTTGTTCTTATACAAGGAATTGATGATCAGTTTCATCATCCTGTTCACTTCCGCCTGGAACGCATGCTTTTCTGCTTTTTCACGGATTTCTTTTATTTGCGAGGCGTTCAAACCATCTAACTGAATGGCTTCTTCCTCCCTGTTGGAGAAAAGATGGAATCAAGGAAGAGCGCAAAGGATGCTTGTGACATGTTCATTCCTCTAGGGACTTATTACTATTTACCCTTAGGTTGTGTGGAACAAGACACAAATGCATCAACCAGATGTCCAAACCCCATTGGGGATCATTTGTGGTTTTTGTGAGGAGCTAAAAGTGACTAAATGTAACCTCTTAAGAGATAAACAAATGCATTTTAATAAGCTAAAAAATTGCAGCTAAGATTAGTTTCGAGGTTTTATTTACCCCACTTTGATATCTTGAGTCTAAATGAAGGGTCACGAAGTGCGAGGAACATCGCTTTAAAATGAATGAAGTTCAAATCAGTCAAATGCAAGTTCAAGTCCATACAGACCTCTGAACAATCTCGTCATCTGTGCGGGATCCGTCTCTGCTCTTTCCAAGGTCCTCTTCTACTGTGCCGTCAATGTCAACGTCATCATCAGCTTTCACAGATGCTGCAGTTATGCAAAACATTAAAGATTAAGAAACACAAATGATGTGAATGTGGCGGTGATAAAGAGCACTTTAAAGCCAGATAGTATCTTGGGGTTACTCAGTAACTTATTAACACACAACACCAAAATAAAACTTTTATTTGGTGTTTTTATCAAGTGTTTTATAACTTAATTCCTAAGTATATTTGCTCAGCAAAGTCCCTATTGTGCCCAGCCTGGCTGTTTGTTTGTTGTACATGAAAATGCACAGCATGTGAAGGCAAATTTGATTATAATTGCCCAGGTAAGGCTCTTCCCATCTGAAACGTGCAAATGCTCGTTTTGTGTGCAAAAGCACCTTTTTTATTTTGATCCAGAAGCTCTCAGCTACATTTAAAGGCCTTGATGTGACAATCCAACATGGTCCAAGATCCTTGGTTAAATTCTTCTCTAAATGTGCAATTACTATGCATTATTTTATTTTGCATTACTCTCTCATGACCATTTTCCATAAAAAAAAAAAAACATTAGTACGATTACAATAGACTACATCATAATTTCAATGCAATTGATCGTTTTAAAGCGCGATATAACTGTATATTAAAGGATATAATTATACGAAGGCCATTTCAATCTTAAGGAAACTTCCAGAAGCACATGCGGGTCAAATCCACTCTCCATGTTTTATTTCCTGTTCTGAATCATTCGTCCATTTAGGAAGCGTTAACGTATATCTACACATGAAGCATTATTTAAAAAATTAAAATATAATACTCAAGCTTATATAGCAGAAAGAGGAAGCACACAAAGACAGCAGCATTACTGCAAACACTCAAAAGCTTTGTCAAGTTCATTGACATCAAACTGCATAACGCGGTGCATTTCATGGCCATTTGGTAAAACGTACTCACCGAATGCCAAAAGTGCACAGAGGAGACCGATAATCCACAGTCGCCTCATTGTTTTTGAAAGAAAAACGGTTTATTAATGAGACGCAATAGCAGAATAACGCCTTGAGCAATTACAGCGCAGTCTACACCTCGACGAACTCTTGCAGCGCGTGGAGACAGAGCGAGAAGTCGGCTTTATAAACTCCTGCGCTCTAGGGCTGTGCTCAGCCGGTTTGAGCCAATCACAGCACCCCACGCACAACACCGCACCAATCAGAGAGCGTTCCGGAGCCGCTGTCTTCCAATCACCGCCTTACATGTCCGATTTTACACGTTCCAATCGTGGCTCGCGTTGATTGGCTCGACGGGATGCCAGTTCATCGAGCGAGCGTTATAAGAGGATTTCGTCATAGACTGTGACTGACAGCTGATCTGGGAACGGTGTGAGTTTTGTTTACACAGCTTTAAACGGGTTAGGGGAAACGGAACTAGGTGATTCAGAATCATATTTAATTTAGAGTTACGGTTTCCTTAACTACCAGTTGTTGACACGGTGAAAGACCACAAGAAAGTCACGATAGAATTGAGTTTTTCTATTTATTGACTAAAGCTCCAGGAGAATTTGACTAATTAAAATTAGCCTATCTTTTCATATTTTTTGCATTTATTTTTATTTTTCTCTGTTGAATGTAACTATTTCTGAAATTGCCACGCACTAAAACTGCAAGGAATAAATATCCAAGAAGAAAATACTGGAGAAACTTCCCATAGCTTATACCTGGGGTTTCCTTTCTGGCCTTACCTGTGTTAAGTGATCTTCAAGAATAGTTGATTTACCTGAAAACAAAAGTGTTTCCACACCTAGACACACTTTGCCAGGCAAAAGGAACCTGTTTCACACCTGTGGACTTGCAGCGAAGCAAACAAGAAAGAAGAGATGATGAAAATAATCATAAGCCTGATCTTTATGACCAGCAATTGAAAATCAGTTTGGATCTCATTGACCACTCGTCATTTTTCATCTGTCCTCTGGACACTGCTATGGACAGTGTCTGCCAGCAGAACATGGATCTCAATCTGATATCGGACCATGTTCTTTGTCTGAGGTGGCGAGGAACTTGTATGTTGCTGCAGAGGCTGGTTATGGGTTATGGAGGATGAGTATCGCACCTGTAGCCTTACAGAGCTGGAGATCACCAAGGCAGCCTTCATTGACAACAACAGAAGCTGCTTCTTCTATTTTCAAGACTGCACCCCACAAGACACAGAGGACGTCTGTGGTGATGAAATGCGCAATTTCTGGAACATGCTGTCCACTCAAAGCCAAAGTGAGAGACAGAGATTGAGAGATCTAAAAAGAAGGATCATAAATCGTTGTCTTCCTGTCAGGTTTGAGTATACAAGTCACAGACACAGTCTTTAAACACAAATGCAGATTTATTTGAAATACTGAAGCCAACTTGTGTATTGGGTGTTGAGTATTTTAAATGCATTTTCCTTTTTCTTTCCACTGTTTGACAGATTCTTCGAAAACCTTAATGAACTTGAAGAGATGATAAAGCCAGACAAGGAGTCATTTGTGAATTTCACGAGGATCCAAAACATCCCATCTCAGGTAAGACTACATTTCTGCACTTGTTCTCAAAGTTTTTTGTTTTTTTTTCATTATAAAAGGCCACAATTTTGGACTTTTAATCAAATTCTGAATTATTTTTATTTAATTATTTTTATTTATTCAAATTTTTATTTACTTATTTATTACTTTATATATTTATATTCAATTGAATAAAAGAATACATGTACACATATATAAAATAGTTGAAAATTTCTATTATTACTTATACTAACTTATTAAATAATAAAAATATTAAAAAATAAAAATTACATCATTATAAATGTATATATCATTATGTATACATTTATATATTTAGGGTCTTAGAGAATAAGTAATATTTTTATTTTATTTCCCCTTAGAAATTCTTTCTCTGACCTAATCAAAATGTAATATTAAGTATGTTTTTTTGAGTCATTATTATGGAATATGACGTTAAGAGACATTTATGATTTTTGACTTGATTTGTTGTAGGATGGCAGGATTCATTCGATCTGCATTACCATGAGAGGCATGCTCGTGCATTGTGTGACTGGTTTGTGCCCTCAGTACCCGCCACAGAAATACTGAATGCATTAAACAAATTTATGGATCCTGTAACCCGTAATCCAAAATCTGAGATGCACTCAAGAAATCCAGAAGCTCATTTCACATGGTAAAAACATAAAAACCCAGTAAAGTAGGTAAACTGTGTTTGATGGACATATGTTATGGGTCACATTTGTGTGTGCTTTCAGTGATCTTGACCAGAACAACTCAGAGGAGTATTTTACTAGTATGTGGTGAAAGGGGTTGTGGGAAGTCCACTCTGGTGGCATGGTGGCTGCGGTCCTTCTGCAGACAGAATCCTGGTGCTCCAGTTATCTCTCACTTCTGTGGAACCAGCACATCCAGCACTGACATCAGGTCTATGCTTAGACAGTGTACTGCTCAATTTCGGAGAGCACATTACGGTAAATTGTCTCATTTTTCCAGCAGAATTGTGTTTGGTTTATTTTTGGAGATTGAATAATTGTGAAATTATGTGTGAAAAATGTAATGATAAATAATGTATTATTATTATTATTATTATTATTAATCATAATAATAAAAACAATAATATTTATAATAAATAATAGATACAAATCTATTACATTTTGTTGGGATGGGTGGGGGATTAGTAAAAATCAATTAGAAGAAATCTGAACTATTGCCTCGACCAGACAAGAAAAATCAGATACAAAAATATTAAATATAAATAAAAAAACAAACATTTTAAATAATTATTTATGTTTTTTGTTTGGTTATGGTTTTTTTTGTTTTGTTTTTTTAATTAAATAATTTTAAAATAAATGTTAACTAATAATTGTTAAGATTTTGAATTTAAAATAGGACATTTTATTGTACGTGTAAGTATTATAATTTAAATGTATCAACTTATTAAACATTTTTAATAAAATATTTTGAAATATATATTTACATTTAGTCATTTAGCAGACGCTTTTATCCAAAGCGACTTACAAATGATGACAATAGAAGCAATCAAAACCAACAAAAGAGCAATAATATGCAAATATATGTTAACATATATAATATAATATATTATCCAAATATTCTAATATTTTACATCTAATTGGTTTCTGCAGGTGATTTTCCAGATTGGGATGATAGTTTGGAGGATGTATTTGAGTTTATACACCTCCATCGGGCGGTCCAGGCATTTACTGCAGCAGCAAGCCTTGGGCCTTGTATTCTTCTTGTAGATGGTATTGACCTTCTGACAGAAACACTCGGACTCTCAAAGCAAGAGGTGCTCTTTTAATTTCCTGTTTGATTGATCAAGTTATCTTTAACTTTTTAATTTCAATACAATAAACACCTTATTTCTGTATTTTGTTTTCCAGGTAAAGGCACTACGATGGCTGCCAGATGCTCTGCCTCCCTATTGTAAAATGATCATCACAACAACCTTCACTGACCTCACTTACAAAAGTCTGAGCGGCAGGACCGATGTCCAGATTCTCAACTGTCCCCATCTCTCCGATCCTAGTGTTCTGGGCAGCATTTTGCGCAAACATTTGTCTTTGCCTTACATGGATCTACCAGCCAGTGTTTTGCAAAGAGTTGCACGTATAAGCAGTGCCACATTCCGGCCTTTTTAGCTCTCATTGGCACAGAGTTACGGACATGTGGAGTGCTGAGGGAGAAAGAGGAAGAGAAGGAGCTGTTGAAGGAGTATTTAGAGGCTGATTCAATTCCAGAGCTCTGGGTGAAGGTCATTCATCGCTGGGTACAAGATTACAGCAGAACTGCTCCAACAGAAGATATTACTTCTTGTAAAATCACTGAGGCTCAAACAAGCACTGCATCACTCAGGGATTGTAAGTCCTTTTTATTTTGTTATATAAAACCATGCTTGCCATGACTTTATTAGTTCAATCTAATAAGCATTTTCTCTACTTCTCTACAGATCTCTCAGGCTGGGTGTGGGGCACACACTGTCTTATTCATGTGTCTCGTGCTGGGCTGACTGAGCCTCAGGTTTTGGCTTTGCTGGAAGATCTAGGTTACTGTGGTAATTTGAGAGTCCAGGTTTTGGAATGGGCCCGACTGCGCTCTGCTTTTTGGCCTTGGGTTCAGGAGAAAACCAATGGTCTTCTGACCATCACGCATCAATCACTCAGCCAAGCTATTAACTTGTTGTTGCACGGTGTGGATGGTTTTATGTTATTTGTCTTATTCTCCTTTTATTATATTTCAATCCTTGCCACAAAATAGTTGCTTTTTGTAGCCAAACCTTTGATTATATTAATTAAAATAAAATAAAATAAAAATGTTATAAATAACATAATTATTTAAAAATAATTATTAAAAATAAAAATAAATTTAGAATTAAATATATGTTTTTAATATATATTTCTTTTAATATGCAACACATTTTTTAATAATAATAATATTAAAAAAAAAAAATTCAGTAGCAATGCCTTCTGACACTGCGATTCTTGACATACATTAATATAGTCTCCCATCATTAAATCAACAGGTATTTCCAGGCCGTTCTTACAGTTGTGCTTTTGTCTCTTTCACTTTAAGGTACAGAGGGTCACATCTCCTACCATCGGATCCTTGCTAAGTTTTTTCAGAAGTCCAGTTTAGAGCTTTGTTGCTGGGCAAGAAAAATGGAAGAAATTCCTTGGCATCTCAAGCAAACTGGTTCATTTAAGGAGTTGCATGATTTCCTCAGTGATCCGGTGTGCGTTCACTCTAGGTTTTCTTTAAATACAAATATTTTGCTAATTCAGCAACTGAGTTTTCAGTCAATGATGAAATAATTCCTCCATATTTTTCATAGTACCATGGAGTTTTTGTCAAGCAGCCTGAAACGATGCCCACAGATGACAACTGATGTTATACATTATTGGACACTACTAAGGGAGAGAGGATTTGACCCTGTGACTTCATTCCAGAATCTGATGGCTCAGACTTGGGAGCATTTTATTGGTAAAACAAACTATTTTTATTATCATGAGCAAATAACATTTTAAAATTATACACACACACACACTACACTACCGGTCAAAAGTTTTTGGACAGTAAGATTTTTAATGTTTTTTAAATAACTCACTTCTGCTCACCAAGCCTGCATTTTTTTTTAAATCCAAAATACAGAAAAAGCACTAATATTGTGAAATATTTTTACTATTTAAAATAACTGCTTTCTATTTGAATATATTTTAAAATGTAATTTATTCCTGTGATCAAATCTGAATTTTCAGCATCATTAAGCCAGTCTTCAGTGTCACATGATCCTTCAGAAATCATTCTAATATGCTGATTTGCTGCGCAAGAAACATTTATTATTATTATTATCAATGTTTAAAACAGTGGAGTACATTTTTTCAGGATTCTTTGATGAATGGAAAGATACAAAGATCAGCATTTATCTGAAATAAAAAGCTTTTGTAACATTATACACTATACCATTCAAAAGCCTGGAGTCAGTATATTTAAATCATTATATATTTATTATTAAATTGTGAAATTATAGAAATTAATACTTTTATTTAGCAAGGATGCATTAAATTGATGATAAAGACATTTATAATGTTAAAAAAGATTATTTCAGATAAATGCTGTTCTTCTGAACTTTCTATTCATCAAAGAAACCTAAAAAAAAGTATACTCAGCTGTTTTCAACAGAATATTAGAATAATTTCTGAAGGATCATGTGACTGGAGGAATAAATTACATTTTAAAATATATTCAAATAGAAAGCAGTTATTTTAAATAGTAAAAATATTTCACAATATTACTGCTTTTGCTGTATTTTGGATCAAATAAATGCAGGCTTGGTGAGCAGAAGAGAATTCTTTAAAAAACGTTTGACTATATATATATATATATATATATATGTATATATATATACACTTTAAAAATATATGGTAGTTTTCTTTTGTAAGTGATAGTAATGTAAAATGTGCGAGTATTAGACTGTTTTATATTGCCTTCTAAAGATCCTCTATGCAGACACAGAAAAGCAGAAATTATGACACAATGATCACTTCTTGGTAAATGTTAACTAGATTCACCTGGTCTTTCTTAGACGTTGACCCTCCAGATCACAGCAGTTTGTGGAGACTGGCATTGTTCTGTTGTAAAGTTCTGCTCTGTTTGGGTGAGATGCAACAAGCTGAGAAGCTGCTACTGCAAGCAGACTAAATTTTAAAGGTAAAAATAATAAAAGACACTAATATTTTGATATATGATTAGTTCTAATCATTGACAGAAATTGCATGCATTCAAAAAATGATCATATGCAAGGTTTCATTCACTTATAATCTGTTTTGATGGTTTCCTCCACAGGAAGTGGAGCTGGATAGTGACAGTATGAGGTTACTGCTCAAAGTGCAACATATGCTGGCAGAGCTTTACGTCCAAATGCATCTGCCAAAAGACACAGAGATGTATTGCCACAAGGGACTTGAGACAGCCCAGCCTTTTGCAGTAGCCCACCTTGCCAGCTCAGAGGTCAAACTGATAGTTGGTAAGATGTATTTCATATTTCATCCTGCATTCACATAACTGTTATAAACAGACATGCAAGTTATTTCTTGGCAAGGGTAAATCTGAACACATGTAGCACTAATCTGCTCTCACAGGACAGCTGCTTTGTCGTCTGTGTGTGGCATTGCTGGAGGATAGACGGCTGCATGAAGTGCCAGGGATTTTCAAAGAGATCAGTTCTGCTAGATACATCTCTGGCCATCCTTGTGCTGAAGGCACAGCTATGCTACTGAAGGCCATTCACAAGTAAGATAAAACATTTCTCTAAATTAAATTATAAATGATGCTACATCCACATCAATAGGTGTCAGTATAGTCAAGGAGTCTATGAGTCTATGACCACTGTGTTATTAGCCAGTAAAATATACAAAAATTACTTGAAGTCCATTTTAATAAATTTTTATCAATTGTCAAGGTTGAGTCTTTGTGAGGCCAAGACTGCTGAGCAATGCGTCCAAGCTGCATTGTCCAGCAGGAGGCGCTGGTACGGCCATGATCATCCTCTGGTAGCAGAAGTGGAGGAGCAGCTTGCAGATCTCTGGACCAGAGCTCAAACCAACACAGAGTTAGATGCTCGCATTTAGTTACATCAATCTGTCATCAAACCTCAAAGTCACATAATGTGATTTCAAGGTCGCTGGCTTGATTTTCACTTTTAGATGGACGCAGAGGAAGATGGTTGAATTGTACCGGCATGTTATAAGCACTAAAGAGACTGAGGCTCAGATGTTGCAACTTCCCACCATGCAACACGACCTTGCTGTCATTCTTATGAAGCTTGGTGAATGACTAAATAGCTTTAGCAACTGATTGTGGCACTGCGTGCTTGAACACAAGAGTAACTTTTTAAGTTTGGTTTCAATGGCATATTTTTGAAAGTTTTGAACCAAACCAACCAGCTCCAAGATGAATCACAACTTTAGAAAGTCTGATTTGAATGTAAAATATATTTTATTTTTTATTTTTGGACAAAAAGAAGAGTGCTGTGTGTATATATTTATACACTACCAACCCAAGGTTAGGAATGATTAAGATTTTTTTTAATGTTTTTCAAATAATTCTCTTATGTTCACAAGGCTGCCTTATTTGAGCAACAATACAGTAAAATAGTAATATTATAAAATATTATTACAATTTAAAATAACTGTTTTTGAATATATTTTAAAATGTAATTTATTCCTGTGATGGCAAAGCTGAATTTTCAGTAGCTATTACTCCAGTCTTCAGTGTCACATGATCCTTCAGAAATCATTTTGTTTATACTTTATTTCGATTGTCCACATTACACATTCTACTAATTATAAGTAACTTTGCAACTACATGTTAACTAACTCTCATTAGTGTATTAGTAGACTGTTAGGTAAGGGGTTAGTAGAATAAGTTGACATGTACTTGCAAAGTTACTGAAGACTGGAGTAATGGCTTCTAAAAAAACAGCTTTGCCATTACAGAAATAAATTACATTTTAATATATATTCAAATGGAAAACAGTTATTTTAAATTGTAATAGTATTTGAAAATATGACTGTTTTTACTGTATTTTTGATCAAATAAATGCAGTTTTGCTGAGCATAAGAGACTTAGGCCTATTTTCAATGAAGCAATTGAAGTCATTCACTGCTAGTTTAAAATACCATATAGTATATAAAAAATATTGAGATTCTACAGAAATTCTACTGTTGTGTCTGTTGTCATTTTGTCATTCTCTGTTCTGTCAGATGTTTTGTGTGTTTTATGCTGTCTGGCAGGTAAAGTGTTGTTGCGTAGCTGCAGTAGAGTGGACAGGAGAGAAGGGCTGGATCTGCTCCAGAGAGCTGCAGACATAAGGATTCACCTCCTGGGCCCTGAGCACCCACTGACCCGAGACCTGGAGCCGTGAGCTCCGTTTCACTACAATATTGTATTGTAATCACACAAATGCTTGCTAAATTCATTTTAATCTTATCTCTTCTGCAGTGTTTCAAACCCTGATATTTCAGGACAGAGGAAGCATGTTCTAGAGGTCATCGGGTCCACCTCAAACAATAAACTGTCACTAGGTAGGTCTACAATTGCTTTCAAGGAATCACACAGTGGGCTGCTGCTGCAACAATCATCCTCTAGGTCATGTATAACACGACTAACTACCAAACTCCCTAGAAGCTTCTCTACACAAACAGCATCGTGTTGCAGCCAGGATGAAACCCTAGAAACACCATGGACGGCTTTCCAGGTCTCCGTTTTTGGGCCACAGAGTGATTTTAGGACTCTACTGCAAACAGGAAACGCTGGTTGGTTTGACCGACGACGGTCCCTTACCAGATCAACCGGGGGTCTTTCCCAGGCAGATGCATCATGCAGGAGGAAGCTCTGAAACCATTGAACCCAGATGAGAAGACACTTTGTCACATAGTCAGAGTAGCCATGTTTTTCTATTCTATTCTACTGTACTCTATTCTTTTCTAGTACGTTTTACCTTTATGTTGCTTACTAAACTTTCTATAAAAATTTCTATAAAGCTGCTTTTGAAACACAGGATGTGAAGCACTATTATAAAAATGACAACTATTAGAATAGACACATTTTCTATTTAGAGTGAAGTGAACATATATCCATTTTAGCAATCGAAAAAAATCTATCTATCTATCTATCTTTTAATACATTCTCGAATCCTGTGGGTGAACGACTTTTATTTTGAAAAGAACTGGCATTGGGAACTTGGCATTGACTCGTAAGGCTTTCACAGTTTCCGCTTTCTTTTCTGTAGAAACGCAGAATAGAAACTGTACTACTAATAACAACGCTACACAGCAGCCCGGCAGTGGTCTCAGATCTGCGCAGACATGTCGGGCTACTCTCGGATCATACATTATGCGACCAGCGTATTATGCAGCAATAAAGGCTCTATGGAAATATCTCAGCTGCACCACAAGGTCCTCCAGCGCTTTGATGTCTCCGAAGAGGATTTCTGGTATGTCGTTAAGAAATGCGCCCGCTTCGCAGTGGTCCAGAGCAAACCCACAACAGAGGATGGAGAGTCTGACTGCATCGTCGTCGCCAAAACGTCTCTGAGACTCTGCAAGAAATATTCCAAGAATGAATGTTACGAGTGCCAGGATTTACATCTGTGCAAATATTACGTTTACGGGAACTGCAGATATGGAAAAGGAAGGTAAGGTTGGGAGAACATCTGGATATCTAGTGTAATATATGCCCATTATAATAATTAATACAAGACTAAATAGATATACTTATAAATAACAACAGCTATTAGCTGTCATCATGTAAGTTCAGAGTTTAGTGGCACGAAAAAGAATAAATTCATAACTCATGTAATTTCTGTAAGACCCATTGATATTTTGCATGCGCTTTAATTGATCTAAAATTATTTTGTGTATACTGCTGCTTTGAACATATACGCTACTTCTTAAAAGTTTGCACACACCTACTTATTTATGGCTATTTTCCACATTTTAGAATAATAGTACAGTGAATTATGAAACTATTGTGATAATAAACGATTTAATTTAAGTTTCTACGTTATTATGTAGAAGAGAGTCATTAATATTAATAATAATAACACCCATCAATGCTATTCAATGGTATAATAACTTAATAATAATAATAATAATAATAGTCATATGTATTACGTGTAATATTAAGTATAATGATAATTTCGTTATTATTGTCTCAAAGCAGTGAAAAAACAGTTAAAAATCATTTCTGCATTTTGGTTATTACATATTTATACATGAAAATAATCTGTATCAGTCATATAAAAGCAATATCAGTCAACCTCTTACACAAATGAGTATATGGAACTTATATAGAGCCCAAAAAGAATCATTATATGCTTATGTGTTTGTCAGGAAGGAGTGTAAATTCTCCCATGATATCCAGTCACAGCATAACTATCCCCTGCTGCGGGAATGTACACTTCATGAACTGAACGAGGATGATCTCTTCCTGCTTCTGCTCCAGAATGACCCTGCCCTACTGCCAGAGGTGAGGAAATGCAAACAGGAAGGCTAAAATAGCCACCTAAATGTATTTTGGACTCCATTCTCATGAGAGAATTCCTCCCCGAAGCCTAAATCATGCTATGACTGGGATATTTCTGCATTCCAGGTACCTCTCCTGCCGTTTGAAACGCCCTCCTTCGTTTCTTTCGCTGCGCGCTCAGTTACGAGAAGTTTTCAGAGTAGAACAGAGCTCATGTAACCGCTCAGACGTTTGTTCTGGCATGCTTGAATCAGCAACTGGTTACACCTAAATATACAATGAAGCAATTGAATATTTGAGTATGTAATTAGTCCATCAGAACGCAAAAGGAGCTTGTTTTCTGCATTATATCCTGGATAAGGTGCAGTCTGATCAGTACCATCAGTCAAACGCCTGTAATCTTAAAAAAAAAAATTGAGAAGAATTGTGGTCCGCGTTAAGGATGAAGAGTTCCAGATGGTTCTAAGATCTTCAGGTGTCCTAAGTGTGTTTCTCCAGTTTGGTTTGGACAAAAAATCAAAACAAAAAAAAAAACAAAAAAAAGAAAGAAAAAAAAAACTGAAAAAAAGGAGAATGTCCTGTAAACAGGTAAAGTAGAATGTTGCACTGTGATGCACTGGTTTATTCTAGAAGTTTCACTGTATTTGTAAGGCATTTAATTTGTTTACTTTAGTTATTAATAAATGCATGTGTGGTTTTGAAAATTGTAATTTGCATATACACTACCGCTCAAGTTTGGAATCATTATGATTTTTTAAACTTTTTTTGAAGGAAGGTTTTCAAGGAAGTCTCTTATGCTCACCAAGCTACATTTATTTAATCAAAAATACAGTAAAAACTGTAATATTATTCTGATTTAAAATAAATATTTTCTGTTTCAATATATTCTAAAATGTAATTTATAATGGCAAAGCTGAATTTTCAGCATCATTACTCTAGTCTTTAGTGTCACATTATCCTTCAGAAATCATTCTGATTTGGTGCATAATTGTTATAAATTATTATTGGTGCTCAATTATTAATAGTTATAATTATTATCAATGTTGAAAACCGTTTTTGCTGCTTTATTTTTATGGAAGCTGATACTTTTTTCAGAATTCTTTGATGAATAGACATTGTTGAATATGAATTATCCACACTAATAATAATAAATGTTTCTTGAGCAGCAAATGAGCATATTAGAATGATTTCTGAAGGATCACGCGACAGACTGATGAAAATTCAGCTTTGCATCACAGGAATAAATGACATTTTAAAATATGATTTAAATTGTAATAATATTTCACAATGTATTACTGTTTACGGGATTTTTGATCAAATAAATGCAGACTAGGTGAGCATAAGAGACCTCTTTCAAAAACATGTCAAAAATCATAATTTGTCCAAACTTTGACCGGTAGTGTAAGTCTGATGTTTAAAGACTTCACCTCATGCTGTATGTACACAGGTGTGTGCTCACTATAATAAAGGCACAGGGCTTTTCGGGGCCTGTACCTTTATGGAGCGCTGCACTAAGGTGCACATTTGTCAGCACTTTGTGCAAGACGACTGCCTGTTCGGCCCCAAGTGCAAACGGCTGCACAGTATCGACGAGCACAGCCGCAGGATGCTGGAGGAACGTGGTCTCGGAGGTGATATCATCCATGACCTGCCCTACATCTACCAGAACGTTTATCGCCTCAACTCACAAACTCTAAGCAGTGGTAAGCAGTGCCACTTATATTTGTTTGCACATATTAAATATACTGTAATTCATATTATACATACATATACATTTCAGAACTGATATCTGATCAAGGCGTCAAACCGGCTGCTCAGATGGAGAAGAATGAAATCTGTCTCCACTTCATAAGACGGAAATGCAAGTTTCAGGGTTGGTGTCCATTTCACCCACGTTACCTCTGCTAATCTCGTTTTCTTTAAGCCATTCACATTAGATTTAAGTTAAAATGGTTTTGTTTTATTGCTTCAGACCAGTGCGTTCTTGTCCACTTTAATCTTCCATACAAATGGGAGGTTAATGACGGGAAAGGCTGGAGGGATTTGAGAAACATGGAGGAAATAGAGAGAGCTTACTGTGACCCAAAGAATGAACACAGGTCAGTACAAATGCACATGCATGTGTTGGCTTAACATTTTTTTTTAGTGCTGGCAAACGATTAATCGCGATAAATAAAAGTTTTTGTTTGCATAATATATATGTGTGTGTATTGTGTATATTTACACATGCAGCATATATTTTGAAAATATTTACATATATATATTATATGTGTACAATATTTAATTTATATCATATACAAATATATTTAATATGTGTAACATTTTTCTTAAATATATACATGCATGTGTGTGTATTTATATGTACATAATAAATATACAGTACACACACAAATATTATGTAAACAAAAACTTTAATTTTGGATGCGATTAATCGCGATTAATCGTTTGACAGCACTATTTATTTTTTTGCTATTTTATTGTTATTTTGTTTATTTTATTTTTATTCTAATGGGGGAACTTAATGGGGGTTGTATGTTTATTATTTTATCATTTATTTATTGCTTTTTAAGGGCTTTCTCTTGAAATTTAATAACAAAAATATCAGAAAATAAAAATTTTTAACTGATTGTATATTGCATTAGCCGTGCAAAATTATTTATTTATTTATTTTTTACATCATTCCTTATTCTATCCTTTCCAGTGTGAGTTTAGTATCATTGAGATACTATTATAGTTTTTCTCAATATTTTGGATTATTTTTGTTTTTGTATTTTCTGTTTAATTTTAGTTAAAGTTTTAATAATTTGTTATGTGTTTTGTCATTTTTAATAGTTTTTTTATTTATTTATTTATTTTTATTTGAGTCATTTTAGTACATCAAGTTGCCTTGGCAACTAGCTGAAATATAAATGTATATTTTAATATATTTCAGAAAAATGTTGTTATTTCAAGTAACAAAAGTTTATGGTTTTAGTTTTAGTTGACTATAATGACACTGATTGCTTCTCTTGAATTTAGTCCAGGCTCGAGACCGGTGGATTTTGGGTCCATGACTAGGAACCATGACCCTGTGCGCCGACTCTCAACGGTCTCTTCTGTCTCTAAACCTGCCCACTACATCCTGACAACAGAGTGGATTTGGTACTACAAAGGAGATCATGAGAACTGGATAGAGTACGGTCAGCCGGTGAGACTGGATTGCAAACATACTCTCATTTGAGAGAAATTTAAGGTCAGGTTGTGGTTTGGTTTCAAAATCTTTTTTCTTTAGGATGACAAGCAACGTGTGACGTCTGTAACGTCCCGAGAGCTGGAGAAAGCATTTCAGGAGGACAACAATGCAGAAGTTACTGTCATTAAGGGAAATAGGCATTACTATGTCAGTTTCCAAGGTACTACACATATAACAGGATTCCTGCGGTCATTGAAAATATTATTTTATATTATATTATATTATTTGTAAGTATTTGACTGTTCTATTTTTACAGATATGTATCAAAGAAACCCCAAACACAACACAAAGAGGAGGATGCGCAGGCGACCACGCTTTGTGTCTATCAATGAGGTGGAGGCTAAAGCTGCCCAGTGACAGACCCACACACACAAACACGCAATGTTTATGTACAAGAGGACTGACATTCAAATTATGAGTTACTGCTTAGGTTTTGTGTCACTTTTCAATTCATAATTTGAGGATATATAAATTAAATGCAAATGCTTTGATTAAAATGATATTTAAGTAGTATTAATTTTAAAGGGGTCATATGATGCTGCTAAAAAGAACATTATTTTCGCCTTTCTGAAACGCGTCGATTTTTACAAAGCTCATCGTTCTAAAAAAGCGAGGTGTTCTTAAAATATTCCATTATTCTTAACCAAAATGGACCTGTCTTTGAAAATTATGTGATTACATTTTTTATTTTTTTAAGTGCTTATGATTTATTATAGCTCAAATAACTGCTCATACGAGAGAGTCTTTCCTTCAAATGGACACATTTAGAGACTGTGACTTTAGCATACTTTTACCTTTATTTTTTCATGCCTGGATTTGTCTGGTGTGCCTTTAGTGAATTTGGTACCTTTGTGAGGTGATGTAGATCAACTCGTGAGGTATAAACTTGCACTTTTTTCCATATCATGTATTCATCAATAAACACTCCCTGTTTTTCCTATTTTGTCATTCATTTGAATACAAAAAGATCTCTTTTTTTCAGTTCTGCACGAAACAGTCATTGAAATCGTATACTAGTCAGCCTGGTGCCATTTTGGATAATATCCACTGAACGCAAACAGTGTATGCTATTCTGTGTCAGCTGCGTCACGCAGATACGTTGTTTTCGTTCAGTGGATATTATCGAAAATCAAAAATATCTTAATTTGTGTTCCGAAGATGAACGGAGGTCTTACGGGTTTAGAACGACACGAGGGTGAGTAATTAATGACAGAATTTTCGTTTTTGGGTGAACTAACCCTTTAATTTAAGTTAATTTGACCTCTAATCAATCTTTGAATAAATCAGGAATCTTTTGAATATTTTCTTTGGTAAGCGTTGAGGGACGTGCCCAGTATACGATATGATAATAATAATGCAATAATATAATTTTGTGCATTTTGCCTAATATGCTCCTTATCCACCAAACACTACAATTATGTAAACACATCTCACTTTTTAGTGAGTCTCAAATGGTCAAATCTCCCTAAGGAGGGCCAAGAAAAGGTATGTACTCTATTTAATATTATTACATAACTTATAAAAACCATGCTATTAGTATAGTAAAACCATGGTTACTTACTATAATAAAACCATGGTCAATTTCCGTAAGGGATGTTTTGGCATTTTGATTATCATGGATAAAATATAGTTAATTTAATAAATCCATGGTTGATTTTAGTAAGGGACATACTGTAAATATGTTACTTTTTCAAATGCGTTTTCAAACAACAGTTTCAGTAACAACAATAGTTACATAAAAAAAGTTCGTAACAAAAATCGCTTTCGCTTGAGGAGGTAACCATAGCAACAGCTCAATCGCTGTAACAAACGGTACATCGACAAAAGCTAATTATTAATTTATCATAGACTTGGCACAAATATATCATGATAAAGTTTGTAAGTGTTTTGTTTAAACGCGTTTAAGATAGTTGACGGTTAACTACGCTAGAGGCGCCAAAAGATCATCGACGCGACCCCAGAAAATTACTAACGTAACGTTAAACGAAATTTATGACCCTTCCGAAAGTAAATATAAATAAATAAAAGAATAAAAAACAATTTGCTCTGATATCTACGCTCAAGTCCTTAGCAAAATTTAAATAAGATGAGCGTATGAGGCGTGTGAGGGTTACTAAAGGATCCTGCTGATAGCCAATGACAGTGACTCCATTATTCTTTACGTTTCTTATGAATAAATCCAAGGGGCGGGTCTTTGCCGAGTGCCGCAGATATCGATAAGGCGTGTTTCTCCTCTGTGGAGTGTTTTATGCCGAAGACATGCGCTACCAACATTATCTTTTAGAAGCGGCTCACGTATTTATTTAAGCGGTGCAATTTGTCCAGCGTGTTTGGAGGGGATGGGATCTTGGGAAATGGGCCGTGCATGGGAACAGCAAGAACCGCTTCTTTACAATTAGATCTAACGTTACACCGGATACCGGGAAATGAACCACGCACGAGCAGCGAGCTGGATACCGTCTATACGAGGAGCTGTCAGCATAAATATATAATATGTTTAATCTGATTTGATCCCTTGCATTGATAGCATCGATATTCTCTATGTATGGCCGTTCTGTCATCATGATATCGGGTTTGTGAACCCGCGAGTGAACCGCGTCCGCGCGAGGTGCATCTCAACATGACAGGTAAGGAAAATGACTCCGATGTACGGTGCCATTCACTTTCTGTATCCTTGCATGTCAATGCCCATTTAAAAATACCGTAAATATGTGTCATATGATCTGGGTTCGGGGAGATCCTGCCGGTATGCGCGTCTGGAGATGCTGTTTTTCAATCTTTGACCCAGTGCATGCGCTTAGTCTGTTCCTACACCCGCCCTTTTCCATCTGTACCGCTATTTATCTGCTTTAGATCTATAGCTGTACCTGTCTGACAAGATGCGCGCGATATTAACTTCACGGGAGCCATGGGCCGCGCGCACCAATGATCTGTCGTTATAACCTACATTCACACAGTGTGGATACTGTGACTTTATGGCGTTATAGGTTTGCACGGCATTGAAATACATGAAAATATACATGCTACGGATGATGCATGTGTGATAGATAGATAGATAGACAGACAAATAGATAGTGGAACTGTATAGACTGTAAAATTATTATTCAAGTTTTATTAACTATTTGTAAAAATTTGGCCATTTTTGACTGAAACATTTTTCACTACCATTTTTTTAAGTATAGATATATCAATAGAAAGTTAGATAGACAGACAGACTGGAAAAATGGTTATTAATTTTTGGTCAAATTTACTAGCAATTTATTTCAGGCGATAGATAGATAGATAATTTTCAGAGTTTATTATTAATTATTTGTGAAACTTACTAGCAATTTCTGATTGAAAATTGTATTTACCAATTTTTTAAAGATAGATAAATAGATAGAGCCGGTCTTATTTCACAAAATTTTGCTTTGAATGATATTTGTCATGTGAGTTTAGATAGCAATAAAACATTTGATTGAGAAAAAAAGCTCAAATACAAATTGAAACAAAAAATTATTTGCATAATCATGAAAAAAGTAATTAATTTGACGTTGGAAGATTAAAAAAAAGATGTTATTTTAAAAACTTCAAGGTCATTTTGAAATCACAGACCTTTGATTGCAGACTTTGGGATCTTGGCCAACTGGACACTGTTTGAGGCATTTCTGAGATCTTTTCTGAAACTTTTGACACTAACGTCTGGAGAAACATCTTCAGCCATTTGCTCTTGAACCTTCTTGTCTGTAGGAAGACCGCAAAATATAAAATAAACAGTATATACAACATATTTCCCAAGATAATATAAACACAGTATATCAGACTGATATATGCCAGTATTGGAACCTAAAAACCAACACACACACATATATATATATATATATATATATATATATACTGTATATATATATAGGATGATGGTGATGCCTTCAATTCATCCTACATAAAACCATGCAATGTGAAATTCAGCTTTACTATCTAACAGATTATGTGTTTCTTTTTCTCACAGCAACGTATAGAACAGGAAGGATACCAAGCAGGAAGACGGGTGGCTATCCAGGGGACATTTTATCAGGGTCAGATGGCCTGTCTTGAATAGGAAACGTGCAAAAATGGAGAGCTCTGGTTCAAGGATGGTACTGAGGAGCTCGCGGCGACTGCTCGGATGTTGCACGCTTCTGCTCGCCGCTACGATGTTGGTGGGCTTCATGGCGACGTCTGGCACACCCGTTGCAGGTATCTCATCACAGAGTGCACTAAAAGTTTGGCTTTAGGCTGGTACTTTTGCTTTTTTGTCACTTCCGTCACATTTCGTTTAGTTTCTGTGGACCTATTGTGAGTCAGTATCCTAAAAAGCGAGTCTTTTTCATCACAGATGATTTGAACGTCAGAGGAACAGTGGGCGTATGTTTGAGTGATTCTCTCTTTGTGTGAATGACGTGTGTCGCAGTTAGAGGTGAAGAATGAATGGGATTCACAGTTAATTGTATTGAGATGTGTGTGAGACAGATTCTACATTGAAGAAAGCACATATCTACCCACAGAGTGAATTCTTAAAATGAAAATACCTTGAAGTGACACGCTGACTATACAAATTAGACACGGTCGGCTTAGTTCTTGCTTGGCACTTATGAAGGACCTTTAACATCCATAGAACCTTTCCATTGCAGAGAGAGAGAGAGAGAGAGATATATATATATATATATATAGATATTATTTAAGAAGCAAAATGGCAGTTAATAAGTCTTGGTTTCTGAAAAACATTATCAAAATTAAGTGAGTTTAAATAACTAAAATATCTGCCAATGGGGTAAGAAAAATCAACTTAATTCAAAGGAAAACAATTGAATTTTTCTTATCCCATAGGCAGATTTTATTTCTTGTTGTGATCATAAACCTTTTCATTAAATCACAAAATTTTGATAATTAGTTAATAGTTCATATTTAAATAATTTAACAACACATTCACGTGTTCACTGTTCTCAATAATAATGTCAATAATAATAATAATAATTAGTAGTAGTAGTAGTAGTAATAATAATAGTATTTCAACTCTAATTATAAAAAATAAAGACAAATATATTACGGTTGTAAAATTACAATTGTACTGTAAAATAAAAACTGAATACTTGATAATTATAATAATGAAATGTGACTATAGGGTTATTTAATTGGACTAATGTTATTAAACTAAATTGCAGCCTTTGATTTCAGTATTGCAATAAGCTAATAATCACACAGCCCCAATTATTTATTTGAATTTAATTTTTATTATGACCAGACCTGTTAGAGACAATGTCTAAGCCATTAAGCCCCCGATTTTTAGACCCATATTAATTTAAAATATTAATACAAATATTATATTATATGATATAAATACTAAAATATTAATAATTACTAAAATATGCGTTTTACATTTAGCTTTTTATCAACTTACAAACCCCCGTTCAGGAAACCCTGCTTTACAATGTTTTTTACAAAAAGGAAAAATGCTTCTTTTAAGAACCATTCATTAAAAGGTTCTTTTAAGAACCCAAAATGGTTCTTCTAAGACAGAAAACTCCCTTTTGGAAGCTTTATTTTTAAGATAGTCGCTCAGTAACTGGAGACAGCAGGCTGATTACCGTGAGCGTATTTACGCTGGTTCCACATCACTGTAAGATACACACATACACACACACACACACGCGCATCCCAGACAGATGGATGAGAGTGTCTCAACGCTCTCTGAAAGGGAAGATGCAACTTTCAAATGCACACCCACTTCATCAGATACACACACACACACACACACACGGTCGGAAAGCATGGGGGTTCATTAGGAGTCACACACCCCGACGAGCCCACAGCTGTGATGGAAATGTGTCCTATGGTGCAACAAGCCCCCCATTAAAGCCATTGATCTTGTCTCTCTCACACACACAATCTTTCTCTTTCTGTGGCTCTGCGGTATCTGATGGTCGGCATTGATGATTAGATTTAGGAACATCAAAGCTAAGTGGACTTGGGTCTGTAATAATGCGCTGCTATTCATAGACGCAGTTTCTCCTCTGTTTTCTCCTTTATGCCTGGGAATCTGTGTCAGTGGAATCGGCATACGTGTGAACGTGCCCGCGTGAGCTCATTCTGTCGGTGTGAGAAATGCCTGTGTGCTCTGTAGCATACTGATGAAGCGGTCGGCGTGTGGCATACTCCTGCAACACACACACACATCACGCAGCATCACCATGGAAACACCTCGCCTGACCACACCACAGAGCCATTCATAGGACTAGTGTGTGTGTGTGTGTGTGTGTGTGTGTGTGTGTGTGTGTGTGTGTGTCTCGCTTTCCCCCTGTGTGAAGTTGTGTTCTCCGTCGGGATGCTCTGACAGTTAACTGAGTCTGAAGTTAATTACTGAAGTTATTTCGTATGTCGTTCCCCAGAGTGGTTCGTCTCGAGGTTTAACACACATTAGAGTCTTCATAGATAGGATAATGTACATGACCAGATTTAAAAGGAACAATTTATTCAAACAAAAATTTAAATTCTGTCATTATTTACTCACCCTCATGTCGTTCCAAACTGGTAGGACTTTCTTTCTTCTACGAAAGAACATATTTGTCTTATTTTGGCCATATAATGAAAGTCAATATGGACAAATTTCTTCAAAATATCATGTTAGAATATCATGTTATATGTGATTCTCATACTTTCTTTTTTTTAAACTAAGTGTAGATTTTTTTTACTGTAGTGAAGTTGAAAAACTTTGCATATTTGTTTTCAAACGATGGTGAAATTAAGAAACTGACACATAAATACTATCTAAACAATGTGATTTTAATGTCATTAAGATGCTGTAGATTTATTAGTATTTTGGATTAGTTTTTGTTTTCCATTTTCACATTTATTTTAAAGTTTTAGTAATTTCGTTAATATTCTTTTACATTTTAATTATTTTTTTTAAACGTGTATGTTTGATTCATTTTTATTTCAAATGTAGTTTCAGTTAATGTAGTTAAAATAAATGTAAATGAGAAACTGTCTGAAATAAAATAAGTTCAAGTTTTTAAAAATATATTTTTAATGGTTTTAGTTTTTGGTTTTAATAATTTTATTGTTATAGCTTCAGGGAAGTTTCATGTCATTACACAACATTTCATTAAACAAAAAAGAAAAAATTACACTCGTAATTTTCAGAAATAACAGTATCAGAAATGACGTGGTGTTTCGAGGTGCGAGATTCTGCTAAAAATATTAAATATTTAGGATAAATCTACATAAACTAGTCAGCCTCACTGTAAAGCCTGTGTTATAATTTCCGCGTGCACGAGTCCGCTATGGTATGCGTGACGTAAAAATCGTCATCGGAGAGTGTGTGCGGAGGCTCCGCGCGGACATCCGCGTGCCTCCCATTTTTTGTGCGGTCAGTAGGCTACAAAAGCACCAACTGCGCATGCGCAGGCTGTGTGAATAAGCCTGTTGCTACTCGAACCCGTACAATCCATCGATAAAACAAGATAAAGACAGCCAGATGTGCAATAACTGTGGGCAATTGTTTGTTCACAACTTCACATGTTTGTTTACTGTTCAAGCCGATCTACTGCGCATGTATGGAGCACGTCCGCGGAGCGGACCATCAGCATATGCTTTCGGTAGTATAAATACAAGTAGTACGCGTCCGCGCTGTCCGTGTACGCGTCCGGATTGCTCATGCGGAAAGTATAACACAGGCTTTAGTCGATAGGGTAGTGAGTTGTTGGTCAACTAGTCGATTAGTTCATCATCATCACCCATCCCTAGACTGGATGAACCACATTCAAAAAGCCTCATTTGAAGACAATAAACATGTACTTCTGAATACACGTTTTGTATATGTCAGTTGAGGTGTCCCCTATCAAATTTATTGTGTGATAGATACAAGATACAAAATCAGATTACTTTTTTTCAAGTAACTAGTAAAGTAACACATTACTTTTAAATTTATGAAAAAATATCTGAGTAACTTTTTCAAATAAGTAACGCAAGTTACTTTGTTTTCCCATTTAGCCTGAGGCTTATTAATTTCACTTTTAGTGTGAAAAGGACCTTTACAGTTGACAAAAATATAATTTTTGGGTTTCTTGTTATTAAAAAATAAATAAGCAATCCCAGCCCAGGGGCATAGCCATCATTTCAGAAGTGAGGGGGACAGAAATGTTATATACATATATATATATATATATATATATATACAGCCAAGGTGACAAAAAGTAGCACAAAAGTAACGTAATGCATTACTTTGCGTAACTAAGTAACTCAATTAGTTACTTTTATTGGAGTAACCCAATATTGTAATGCATTACTTTTAAAAGTAACTTTCCCCAACACTTCTAATAGTTCTGATCAAAATAGTAATTCTCCTGATTTAAATCTTTACTGTCTTTTTGGGTCTTGTCAGTGTCATTGTTCAGGTATAAATAATTATCCAGATACCTGATGAAGCAGATAGCATTGTAACAAGGAGCCTGTTGTTTTTGGTCCAGAGATTATAAACTTTAGCCAATTTCCATATGTATGTTAGGTACCAATCTTTGGAATTAACAGTTTTACTTTTTAGCATACAAATGTGTCATAAATACTTCTGAGATAGAAATAAATTGGGCCATCGAGCATCCCATTGTGTTCTTACAGGAAACATACTGTATTAGCTAAAAACATTTGATATCTAATGACTGGCACACAGCTCCAGAAATATTTATTTTATTCGAGCAGTTAGTGTCATTGTGACTCACTAAACAGATGGATTGCTATTTTCGAAAAGTGTTTTTTAACAAGATGAGCAACTTGATATCTGGCCTGAGGAAACATGACAGGGCATGTCTATGTCTAGCGCTGTCTGCTAGCGCTGTCTGATACCATGAAGTTTGAAGCTGTTCGACCTCAGTTTGTAGTGTTGGAGTAAAAGTCCATATTTGCTACTGTACAGTGATGTTGACTTCCTCTTTCTCTCTGTGTCCCCAGCTAGTATGACACACTGGCCTACTAATGTCGCTCAACTGCGCTGTACTCCCCTGCTTCCCCATAGTGTGCCGTTCAATCAGACTCATTACCCACAATCCCTCTGTTCTACCCTCAGCGGCCCACAATGCCGATGAATCACAGTCACATTAATAAAAGGGCAGCTCTCATAGCCAGCTTCAGTACCATATGGCTCGTTGAAATAAAAAAACAGTCATTTAAGAGTCAACCGTGTCACATTTACTGTTATAGCAAGACTTATGATATGAGTTTTAGTTTAGCTGTTATATCTGTCCATGCAAAACCGTAATAGGATCATGATTTTTTTTAGAAACAGTGCCATTTGTGTCTGAAAATGGAAATTAATGTTTTGTGCACTTCAAGAATCAGATATGCAACCTCTATAGACACTGACCACCAGAGGGCGGTGTGTGTGCTAATATTCAGATTAGCATGGTTTTTAAATGGTTGATTCCTAAATCATCACCTCCAATCCTAAATATGTGGTTACTGTATATTTATTGTTACCAGTGTTAGTATTGTTATATACTATAATAACATTTATTCATATTTTGAATTAGCTTTTATTTTTGTATTTTCAGTTTTCTTTTTAATTTTAGTTTGTTTTTATGTGATTTTTTAGAAAACATTTTTTTAGTTTTTGTTTTGTATTTTTATACATCTTTAATTATTTCTTTATTTTAGTTTTAACTTACTTTAACTTAAACTTCTTTATTTCAGTTAGTTGCCAAGGTAATAATTTTTTATATTAATAAGTAATTACAATTTATATTATTAAAGTTTTTCATCTAATACTTATATTTAATTTTATTTCAGCTTTAATTCAATTATCGAAACTGATTTTTAATAGTTTTAGTTAACAATAACAACAGTTGTTACTGACATATACTATGTCATATAGTATATTTGTATAATATATTCAACGTTATTAACCTTTAACCTAAAATTTAATATTATTTTAACCTCATACGGTAAATCTGGAAGTCAAATAATCTAATCTAAATATAATATAATATCATATCATATAATATAATATCATATAATAAGCTTCTTGAGGCCAATATCACAAGTTTTTTTTTATCCATATATTTATATTTTTATAATAATAATTATTATAGTAGTAGTAATAGTTTTAGTGTATTAAAATAAATATTTAGATTTTAGTATTATATATTTTGTTTTATTTATTTTTTCTTTTTTTTCTTTTTTTTGCTTTTTGCATTATACTAAATAGAGCTGTAAGTCATGTTTTTGCTTAGGGAACCTATTCACATAATGTAGATTTAGATAAATGGTTTTAGATCAAAAGTTTAATACTCATCCACAGAACTAGTTCCCATAGAGACATTGTTAAAAATGACTGTGTCTTGGGTACAATCTGGGCTTTCTCCTGCACTGTGTGTTATGAAAGATTTGGATGAAGTGTATTTACAATCTGTCCTTCTGCTGTTTTGAAATATTGCATTTCTTGTGGTTTGGTTGTGTGCCATCCTGCAACACACTCAAGTAGGGCTGGGCGATATGACGATATTATCGTATATCGACAATATACATCTATATATACCTCGTATATACAGCAGCCGCTGCCGCCAGTCATTATAATGTTAATCAAAGAACAAAAGAAAAGAAAATCCCTCACTGATCTTGACTGAATCACTTTTGTAACCTCAGTTTATATTTTATTTGCCTGTTGTTCGGCGCTGACTACTGTAATGGCAACGTGCATCTGTGTATGTGATTATTTTGGAGATGCGTTCCAATATAATTTATCCTTATTTAGGGTATAGGCCTATTCTATTTTGAGCTGCAGTTTAATAAAAGTTAAACAGAAAAAAGACAAAAAGTAGCACTGCATGTGTTTCTGAATATTTATTTAAACAGACTGTATAATGATGAAAAACCACAAACATGACAGGTATAATTAAAATACACAAATTCCTTCAGCGCACATTTCAGTGCAATATTTTTTACATATTTTGTAAACCGTGTATACAATATAATTATGTTTTATTAAGCTGAGATATAGCACTATAAATTCTTAAATCATTTGCAATAAAACTATAAAGTTTTGTTGCAAATGGATGAAGACATTAGACTTCTCAGCTCGCCCCTCAACATGCATGCGTTTGGAGTTTCGGCAGCCCAACACTGAATATTATATTGTGGGCGTTGTATTTTGATTAATAAAATAAAAATGATAAAAATTACAATATAAAACATCGGAAAATCGGCATATTTTATTCAAGACATTATTATATGACATTAACATGCATTTATCATTCTTACAATCACCGCCAGAATGTCCATGTTCACCATGATGAACTTAAAATTGGGTTCTATTATTTTTCCTCAACAATTCTCCTCACAAAACGAAATTCACTTCAAACACAAATTTAATAAGAACAGAGTGGAAATTATTAGCAACACCAAAATAACAGCAAAGCTAATGTTTTCTGTTAGTTTAAGCCCAAACTACCGAACTAGTAGGCTACCAGAAAGGAAAAAAAAAAAACCTTAACGTTTTGCTCAGAATTTTTAGATTTTTAGATTTTTAGATTTTAGTCATACATGATAAATATCAAATACGTTATAGCTTGATAAGATATTTTTGACATATCGCCCAGCCCTACACTCAAGCTTTTCTTTTTTTCCATTCCTAAGTGGAGCTCCCATCCAACATGTCCAGAAGGAGCCTCAATCAGCTTCCAACAAGAACACGTTCACCTCCTGCCTTATCTTCATCATCATCATCTCCTCATCGATCTGAAAGAACCAGGCGTCCAGCTTATACACCTCCAGGTGCCAAACATCCCTCGTCCCCTGGACGCCATGACAGTGCCTCCCACATAGATCCCACCCCGTCCCTCGGTTCCGAAGGGTCGGGTAACTTAGGTGACGGGGCCCAGGGCATCCACCTGCTATTACGACCCCCAGACCTTCTAACACCCAGCCAGATGCCTCCCCTCCATGACGACAGACCGCCAACACCAGCTCCCCCAACCCTGGTGCCACCCGAAGACCAGTATCCCGTCCACTCCGCGGAGGTGGACTGGGGTTCCGGAGACTACCTTGAAACTCTTACTTTCATGGGATCGGAAGGGGAGGAGTTTTCTCTGGTCACCACCCTTCCTACGCATGGATACGATCCGTATGATACGGACGATGACGCCACGATCAGCTACATCACAGCTTTCCCCTCTCGCCCCGTCCTGCCCCTCTCGTCAAGAGACCTCCAGCCCAGCGTGACTGTAAAATATGGGACTAACTTAAGGACGGCCCATCCTACCGATCCCCACCTCCCATTGGCTCCTGACTCCGCCCATGCGAGCGATATGGACGATGATTTGGATTTCGATTGGGCGGAGCTTTTTCCCATTGAGCCGACTGAAATGCTGCTTCCTGATATGAACAGTTTGGAATACTACAACACGTTGCAAGCCAAAGAGAATGCTAGTATTGTGAAGAATAGGACGCACCCTCATATTAACCCTACGCACACTGTGGGACCCACCCACACTCCCAATGCAACCTTGGGAAAAATCCCGGACGAAATTGACCGGACAACTCCTCGACCTATTCCATCAGTAACCCCAACTCCACCCCAAAAACCTACAAAGCCTCCCATTGCATCAACCACCGAGACCCAACGGCCTCCTGAAGGCCCAGATAAGGGTGTTCCTTCCATACCCACGTCCCATGTGGGCAAAACCCGACCACCAGTGCCAACCGCCCTGCCTCCACCCGGCACCTCAGAGGGTCCAGTAATACAAGCCGTTACGCTGAAGCCCCCTGCTACCAAACCCCGTATGACCACCATAAAAACCACCACCAGAACCACAACTACAACCACGACTACCATGAGCACCACCAGCCTCTCCACCAAAAGCCCACCGCCTACAACCCCCAGAATTCCTCTGTCCATCGCACCCCGACAGTACGTCTGCAATATCACCAAACCGGACATGTACCTAGTCAGAGTGGGTAAGACAATTTACACAATATATCAGTATCATATTGGTTATTAGACGATATTAGAGATTTTTTAGTTTATCATATTATTTATTATTATTGTGCACATAATGTTTTTTATTTTTACATATAGTTAATTTTTTAAAACCACTAATAACATGAATTAATTTTTTAATGATTTATATTTAACAATGATAACAGTACATAACAGTTATATTTAAATAGATAACACTATCTATCTATCTATCTATCTATCCTGTTTATCATTATTGCACACTTTAATTTCCTCTTGTTTAACATTTAGGTAATCTTTAAAAAAACACTGATAATTTAACACTTACGTAATTTAATGTTGTGATGGCAAAATTCTTTAGAAAGTTAAAAAAGGTTTTTACTGTACTTTGTCATTATTATTAATTATTTAATTGTATATTTGTATTTTTTTATAATACATTTTAATTACATAAATTTGTTATCATTTCTTACAACCTTCTTGTCTGACTCTTGCAGGCATGCCTAGTGGGTCGTCGATTGCGTTTGCCAAAGCTCATGTGCGGGAGATCCTTCGACGAGAGTTCAACCGTTCAGTGGAGCTCCAGGTGAGCGTGTCAGATCACAACAGGTCACACATCAGCTATTTATTTCTAGCATCACTGATGTCTATCTGTGCTATCCATCCAGGTCCTCAAAGCCCCGCCCAATTTCATCTTCCGGGCAGTTTCCGGTCCACTGGTGTACACTGCTATCTCTGTCATTAATGCTGTCCGCCAATCAGTGCACAGCACTTCCTCTTCTTCCATTCTGTCCGTCACAACTATATATGCAGTGCCTGATTACAAACATCAGGTCCACACAGGTGAGAGAGTCAGAGTATAACCAGTGAATAGCACGCTCACGTGTGTCAAACTCTAAAAACTGAGTAATCATTTTAAAGTAAATAATATACGTTTTATTTAAATATGTAATATAATAATAATAATAATAATAATAATAACTTAATATTTTAAGAATGATTGTGACATTAGTTCATTTGTCTTGCAGTGCTGCAGTTTGTACCGAGTCATGTGGATGTGCGTTTGTGTAGCTTCAGCGAGCGTGTAGAAAAGGGGCTACTCATGGCGTACGCGGAAGTACGCAAACGCTCACAAGAAAATGGAAATTTCACAGTTCATGTAATTAATTCGAAATACTCACAGCACAATTTTTGCACACATTACATGTCACTGTTTTTCCACGAAAAGCTTGTTAACAATGATTCTGTGTATAAATAGTATTGATAATTCTGTATGATTGCTTGTCTAGATTGTGAATATCACTAGTAGCCTTCCTAAGGGTCAGCGGCTGCAGAAGGCACCGGTGGACATCACTTTTGCTGTGCGTGATTCTCAAGGCTTCCTAACGGGATCAGATGTGAGTGGTCACATGAGGCAGCTCAGCGCTGTGGAGTTCAGCTTCTACCTTGGTTTTCCTACCCTGCAGATCGCTGAACGTGAGTCACAAATACACACACAGGCTCTTTGTCTCAATTTCTCATAAACGTTATTCATTTATCACTCTTTTTATCTCATTTCTTGTCTTCCAGCTTTTCATTATCCTGAACTGAATGTGTCCCACCTGTTACGCACATCCTGGGTGAAAACAGGTATGTGGGTGTGTTCCAAATTAAACCTTGGAATCCAAAGTAATGTATATTAAAACTAATTAATAATTATACAATATGAATTAATTAGTGCTGTCAAACGATTAATCCCATCCAAAATAAAAGTTTTTGTTTACATAATATATGTTATATTAATATTATATAGTAATATAATATATATTAAAATAATGCATATTTTTATATTTTAAGTAAAATATAAAATGTATTGTATGTCTACATTGTTGGGTAAAAGTTAGCATACATGATGGATGGTTTATATCTTGGCTGTGAGGTCAGATATAATAACTTTAGTTATTGAATCTATTGTTGAACTATAGTTGAAAAACTTTAACAATACATATAATACAATAATATATTGTATTATGAATGTTTACTTATAATAAAATATAATAAAAATAGCTAGATTAATACTTACTTTTTATTTATTTTTGATGTATTTTTAAGGATTTAACCTATAATTATAATAATCAAATAATTATAAAGTAGCTCTTACTTGGCTAAAAGAATTAGTTCCATAAGTACCATAAGTTTTAAATATTAAAAACACAATATTATTTTTGAGTTCTTAAGTGAGATAAATATGATTGTAATACATTTTTCTTTAATTTATATAATTAATTATTATAATTCTAATTAATTTTTCTATTTGATTTATTCACGTCTTGTATTAAATTCAATATTATGATCTAATCTTTCTCATTATGAGGCTATTAATGGTACAGGCACTTATAAATGTTGATTTTACTAAAAGATGGCAGGTGGATTTATACTAGTCTGTAATTTATGAATATTATAATTTAGTACTTCATGCCCATTTCTGATGCTACTTTCTTTTTTGTGGATTTGTGCATTTGTTCTAGTGTTATTGGGTGTGTTGGACCAGCGTGTGAACGAGAGGACCTTCCAGGCCAAAATGGAGAGGCGATTAGCACTGCTGGTTGGAGAGGGACTTCGGATCGGGGTTAGCAGTCGACGATGGAGAAGAGCTACTAGTATTGGCAACAACAGTGTACAGGTACATTCAAACACATTAGTGTACACAGTTTGTTTGTCTTTCCCACACATCACATAAGCACGAACCCTGGTGTGCCTCAGATCGTGCGAACGTCCCGTCTGGATGGCCCGGACTACCCGCTGGAACTGGTGTATTTTGTGGAAGCGGGGTCAGGAGAGAGGCTGCCAGCCCAGGCCACTGCAGCCATGCTCAACAGAATGAACCTGCAGAGAGCCGCCATCGTACTGGGCTATAGAGTACATGGAATTCTGGCCACACGTGAGTCAAAGTTGTATCAACTAAAGGCTGTGACAAACTAAACCGATGTCAAAGAACTAACGGCTACTGTTTTGTCGCCTTGCGCCACCTTCATCTGACAAAAATTTGCACTTGAACACACCACAAAGACTACAGCCAATGGACAATTAGAATGTGCGTTCTGTGCCTGCTTGAGAGGAAATAACAAGTGGCAGTAGTCTATATTCATCGTATGACCCCAGCTAACAGGGAACATTCTCAGAACTTGGGCTAACGTTCTGACGTGGTTCTCGCAAAGTAATGAACAAACATTTTTCCAGTAACATTAATGGAATGTTCGTTCAAAGTTATTCGGTCTTTAATAATTCTCTAAATGTTTGCACAAAAATATTTATAATTTGATCATGGAACAGTTTTTCCTGAAATTTGACATTTGGCTAACATTTTTTAAATGTTAAAAAAAATTTAATACATGTAGCTACTAGCTACTGTTTCACAATGTTCAGAGAACATTCAAAACTAACATTTTCTTAATGTTTGCAAAATCATAAAATGGAATGTTTTCTTAACGTTAACGCAAAAACCAAGAAAAATGTTTGAACATTCAGAAATAACTTTTTAAGAACTTACTGGGAACGTTAGTAAAACATTAAGAGAACATTCAAACATAACATTCCCATAATGTTTGCAGAATGATGAAATGGAATGTTTTCATAACCAAGAAAAATCTGGACATTCTGAACGTTCAGAAATAACGTTTTCAGAACTTAATGATAACGTTAGCAAAACATCCTCAGAACATATTTGTTAGCTAGGACTGTGGATATATAAGCCGTAAATAAAGTACCACTTGCTTTCCATTTTGAATATGAATCATGTTGATCAGTTGGTCTTCACTATCTTCATTCCAGACGTCTTTATAAAATATATAGACTTACTTGATATGTCACAGCCTTAAAAAACGTGTTTTTAAGACACATTTTAATAAAGAAAATGTATGATTTTTTTGTGCCAAATATCATGATACTCTTTTTCAGCGGTGGAGAAGCTAGCCCTGCCGCCCTCTGAGACTCAGCCCAGTAACGTGTGGCTGATCGTTGGAGTTGTGGTCCCAGTTCTTGTGGTCATCCTCATCATCATCATCCTCTACTGGAAACTGTGCCGCTCTGAAAAACTGGAGTTTCAGCCAGACGCCATGAGCACCATCCAGCAGAGACAGAAGGTCAGGGTCACTGAGTGTGTGTGTGTGTGTGTGTGTGAAAGTGTTGCCCACTCATAGACACTCCATGTAAAGTGACAGTGCTCATTTTTACTCACCCATGTCAAGGGCTTTAATGGAAAAATGGGCTGCATTGCAACAGTCAATTTAGCATGTTGTCCATTCATGTGTTTGTCATTGTAGTTGCAGCCTCCCATTGTTAAAGGCTTTGATTTTGCTAAACTACACCTGGGGCAGCATAGTAAGGATGACATCATGATAATCCAAGAACCCGCCCCTTTGCCGGCACCTGTTAAAGAGGCCACGCCCTCAGAGGGCGGAGAATTGAACACTCCTAAATCAAAGAGCTCATCTACAAAAGCATCCCGTACAGCACGGAGAAGAGGCAGGTAAGAAACTTGAGCAGGTTCTGTTTATATCAGTGTAATTTTAGTATTATTTATATACTATAGTTTGTGTAGCGTTTATTTTTATATTTTCATTTTAAATGTAGTTTAATTTTTGCTAATTTGATTATGTGTCATTTTTATTGATTTCTGCTATTTCGTTTATTTTTATTTCAGTTATGTTTCTTATTCAAATTTAGCAATTATAAGGGCTTCAACTTAATTTCAGTTAATATCAGTTAGTTGCCAAGGCAAGGCATTCGTTTTCATCTTTATTTTCATCTTTATTTCAGCCTTTATTTTTAGTTAACAATAAAAACACTGGTTTATATTATTTTTTTAACTCATGCATTTTTTTTTTGTTTGTTTTGTTTGTTTTTTAGTTTTTAGTTTTGTGTCATTTATATTTATTTTTGTTTTATTTTTTAAATACTGCTATTTACTACTATTTCTGGGTTTTTTTTTCAGGTTGTCTCCATCTGATGGAGATTCATTAGGAAGTGAAGCATCCAGCGGTAGAGAATCAGCAGAGGAAAGCACCAGACCTGCTGTGACGCCAAGTGACCGCAAACCCCAACATCGCAAGAGCAAGCACTGTATTATACGACAAAAACACACTAATTCTAGTATAATATGTTATACAGTATATTAATTTATTATATTATTGTACTATATATTAACTATTAGTAATTAAAAGTATAGTATAAAGTTGCTTTATAATGATTTGTATTGTGCAAAAAATTTAAATATATAATTATTATTGTAAAATAAAAATTATTATTATTATTAAAATAGTAATAAATTATTATTAAAATTATTGTTATTAAAAAATTTTTATCTCTTTCTCTCCTCCGCTTATTCCATTGGTTCATCAGCAAAAAACAAACTTGGTAATTGTCTTTACCCATTGATGTTGCATTCATATATTGCGAGTTACAAATGCATGACCTTTGACATCTGGCCTTGATGTTCAGGTGCTCAACCTGGAAGTGGTGTGGATGAGCAGTTGTCCTCGTCATCCATATTTGAGCATGTGGACCGCCTCTCTCGAGGTTCGTCAGATGGAACGCGCAGAGTCTCCAATAAGATACAGCTCATCGCCATGCAGCCCATGCCAAGCCCTCCCTCACATCCACATAACCAGGCCCTGAGTCCCAACCTGACAGACAAGATGCCTGACGGAGCAAAGGTCAACAGTGAGGTTAGCAGACTCCTCTTTGTATACACAAACACGTTCGTAAAAATGACAGGCTCACACCTTAGACCCACAGATGTGGCATTTATTTATATATTATACTAAACATCAAGCTATTTTTTCCTATAACATTAAAATATACTATTTTGAATTGCCAAAGCATTGCGGTTTACTGACATACAATTGTAACTTTTTAAATTAAAGTTAATTCAAATAATTTATTTTAATTGTTTATTGAATTTTAGAATAATTTATATAAATGTAATTTACTTTTAATTTTTTTTAATTAATTGACTATTTTTAATAAAGAGAAAAGTTTAATGTTTATATTTATTAATTAATTAAATTATATTATTTTATAAAATAATATTGTTTTTACTCATTTGTATGTTTATTTATTTATTAAAATGTGTACAATCTAAATAAATGTCTATCCTGTTTACACTTGTATTTATTTTAAACATTAAGCACATATTTCCTTTCCTTTTCCTTGTACTTCCTGATTTAATAATTCATGTATCAGAAACAGAATATTCAGCAAATATGTCATCTATAAGAAAACATTCATAACCCATTCTGATGCAGATCCAAGTGGCCTTGAGGCATAAATCTGAGATCGAACACCATCGCAATAAGATCCGCCTGCGTGCCAAGAGAAAGGGCCACTACGAGTTCCCCTCCATGGAGGACATCATGGCAGTGTTCGGCGACAGCTCCGAACAGCAGCGAGTGTATCAACAAGCTCAGGAACAGATACACAAGATCCTGCATCTTGAAGAACACACACCTTCATCGTGCGGAGAGCCACGCAAAAGGTCAGGATAATAAATCTCACTTGTACCATCTGCAACACATATACAGAGTTCTGGCATGAAACTGTAGATGGCGCAGTCCGATAGGACTAACTTAATCTGACCTAATGACATCATTATCACATGGCACAGCTGATTGGTTCTCTCCTGTATCGGCAGCCAATGACCTCGCTGCTCAACATTCAAATATGACTAGTGCTTGCTGTAGCAGTTTGCAGCGTGCTTCAGAAACCCTTCACCTTCCCCAGCTCCACCTGTATAGATCTGCTACGAGGTGATTCATGTGTGCTATATAAGGGTTATTTCATGTACGTTATATTTGCAGCAGCAGTATTTCTTACATGCTCACAGCAGCATGTTGTGGATGTATTGTGAGTAGCAAGTCTCTGTACTTGCTCTGCCGCAGCAGCAGCAGCGTAGCAGATCTATTCCGCCAAGACCAAATACATTAACATTGTCATGTACATTACCATGCCAATCCCTCCGAGAATTGTCATGACAGAACTAGAGTTTGCTATCCGGGAAAGTGAATGCAATTTGTTTGTGAATTGCAGTTCCAAAGGAAGACGCTCTCCCAGACACAGACAAAGACAGAATTTGAGTGGAAGCGGAAGACTGAGAGACAAAGATCGCCTGATTTCCGACGGAGATCCCATGTACAGGAAGTACCCCGGGGTCAACAATGTGGCCTATGTGGTAGGACACACACATGCACATGCCTTCACTCAACTAAAACACACAAACTCACCACTCCTCTTCCTGTAGTCCGATGCAGATCAGCTCCCAGATGCAGGAAGCCCTTCTCCTACTGATGAGGTGTTTTTAGACCCTGGATCGCCGCCGTCTGGCCCTGCCCCTGCCCCGCCCAGCTACGTCCCTCCTCAGCCAACCATAGAAGAAGCCCGGCAACAGATGCACTCCTTATTGGATGACGCGTTTGCTCTGGTCTCACCTTCTTCTCAAGGAAGCCCTGCTCCTCTAACATTCACTGGCATTACGGCGGTCACTGGTGTCGGCGGAATCAGCCCAGGTCAACCCTCCAGCCCGTCCTCACATCCTTCACGCCAATGGGGCTCCTCTTCTTACCCAGCAGCCCCTGTACACAATCCTTTCTCTGCGGTGAGTGACTGTAGACATTTGAATGATGGAATTTGAATCCAAGTAATGTGAAATTGAATTTATTTTCTCTCTGCTTTGTAGAGGTATGCCGAGTTAGGAATGTCTCCCACATCTGTTCAAGGTTTACTGCAGAGGTGAGGTGGATTCTGGGAGGCTTTATAGAATAAACTAGTAAGAAAAGTCAGGAGGCAGTTGAAAAATGCATGTAAACATGAACGTGAAGCACAATGTTCCTGTTAAGCCAACAAATAACAAGTTTGAGTACAGAAAAGCAAATATGCTGCCTTATCCCAATTTGTCCACTTTTAAATATTCATCAGGTTCAGATATAATATTTACTCAGCAGATTGTTTGTATAACTTGACAGGCAGGCGCAGGGCTCTGGATATGTGGTGTCAGCAGAGATGCAGTCAGATCCTGGATACTCCAGCAGGGGGCAGTATGGAGAAGAGATGCCAGCGTCTTCTCGGCCACGACCAGTAGGGGGCAGCACAGGTAACGGTCTTATTGGTATTTGAACGTTTGGTTTCAGTGCTATGACAATTACTAAGTGTTGTGTGTGTAGGTGCACAGTTGCATCAGCTGACACAAGTGGGCTTGTCAAGTCGGATTGGACTGTATCCTGGAGTTGGCCGTAGTGTATCTGGACCTTCAGGATCAAGCTGGGCCCATTACCGCTCAGATGAGGAGATTTCCAGACCAGGATCCAACCGAGAGGCTGTAAATCAAACATGCACATTCATAATAGTATATATAATAGTATATATCATAAAATATGGGATATTATAAAATCCCAAAATTGTACTATTGGTTTACCAAAGCATTGCATTCAATAAAAGTAATGAAAAAATAAGAATATATTTAAATTTAATTAATATAAAATTATTTAATTTTATTTTTTAATTTTTATTTAAAGTGTAAATGTAAATTTAGTGTACATTTTATTTTGTTATTTATTTATTTTATTAAATTATTTTTATTAATTATTTAATATAATATGTAAAATTTCTAGCTTTTTATATATATATATATATAATTTACTTTAAGTTTGTTCACTCCCACATCTGTTCAAGGTTTACTGCAGAGGTGAGGTGGATTCTGGGAGGCTTTATAGAATAAACTAGTAAGAAAAGTCAGGAGGCAGTTGAAAAATGCATGTAAACATGAACGTGAAGCACAATGTTCCTGTTAAGCCAACAAATAACAAGTTTGAGTACAGAAAAGCAAATATGCTGCCTTATCCCAATTTGTCCACTTTTAAATATTCATCAGGTTCAGATATAATATTTACTCAGCAGATTGTTTGTATAACTTGACAGGCAGGCGCAGGGCTCTGGATATGTGGTGTCAGCAGAGATGCAGTCAGATCCTGGATACTCCAGCAGGGGGCAGTATGGAGAAGAGATGCCAGCGTCTTCTCGGCCACGACCAGTAGGGGGCAGCACAGGTAACGGTCTTATTGGTATTTGAACGTTTGGTTTCAGTGCTATGACAATTACTAAGTGTTGTGTGTGTAGGTGCACAGTTGCATCAGCTGACACAAGTGGGCTTGTCAAGTCGGATTGGACTGTATCCTGGAGTTGGCCGTAGTGTATCTGGACCTTCAGGATCAAGCTGGGCCCATTACCGCTCAGATGAGGAGATTTCCAGACCAGGATCCAACCGAGAGGCTGTAAATCAAACATGCACATTCATAATAGTATATATAAGAGTATAGCATAAAATATGGGATGTTATAAAATCCCAAAACTGTGCTATTGGATTACTAAAGCTTTGCAGTTTAGCTGCATTCAATAAAAGTATTAAAAAATATCATATAAGTTAACATATAAGTATATCATATATATATCATATAAGTATAACGGCAATAATGTGAATGGACAAACTAATGATAACAATTACATCATTTAATTTGTTTAATTTTATGCAATTTTTAATTTAAGTTCATTCATAAAAAATATTTTAATTGTTTATCTAATTTTAAATAATAATTCATATTAATGTAAGTAATTTAAAACTATTTTATTTGTATTAATTTAAATGTAGAACAATTCAAATGTATATTTTAATATATATATATATATATATATATATATATCCATACATTTAATTTATCTATATCTATATATTTATCTATATCTATATTTTAAATCTATCTATATATAATGTATATTTAGTTTAAATCAATTTTAGTTTAGTTTGTTCAAACATAATCTTTGTTTTTTGTTTTTTTCCTGAGTTGTTGGTATTTATTCATTATTTCTCTCTCCCTCTCTGTTTCTCACAGATACTGACATTCCCAGAGTACTCTTCATCACCAGTATTCCAGATGCCCAGGACGTCCCTGCAGGATCCCACAACACCCCAGGGTCACCTGGAAGCCTCGAGCGCGGGGTACATCGCCCCTGAGGAGCGTTCTCCACCCCCCCAATCCTCTGCCTTTCTCATCAAGGCTATCAGGGAAGAACTCCAGAGACTTTCTCAGAAACAGGTTGCTGTTGTCAGCTACCAGAGTTGAGAAAGACCATCCCAAAAACCCCTGCCCTGGTTACCTTCCCGATGTACCACATAAACAAACTCACAAATCCCAACACAGCTCCATGGCTGAGAAGCTGCTTTACACAAAATCCGAAACAAAACCTTCAAATTCAAGTACGGCTGGTCTGTTACATATGAAGAATTACTCGCAATCTTCCATACTGGTATTGCCAAGACATCCACAATTTAAATTCCACTGCTGACATGCAGAAAATAAACTTAAATACTCTCTCCTATAATTCACAAAGAAAAGAAAAGCTCATGTCCAGACTGTTTAGAAAAATAGACAAAGTTTCCCCATATTCAGACTCTCAATTTGCATGCTGAGAGCTGTGAACCTTCAAGACTTCATACTGACTGTTGCTAATGTGAAAATCCCTCCCCTTCAGTTCCATGTCTCTCAAAGTGCTTCCTCCAAATGGGTCATCTTCATGTCTCTGGACTTCCTCTGGTGCTAAACATCATTGCTGGGCTCCGCCACGATACCACAATTCAGCCTTTCCCAAAAACTCTGAAGTGGCGTTCTTTCCTTTTCCTGTTCTCCCATTTATCCAAGACGGCTTATCAAGTGGAAATGTGCTCTGTTCCAAAACCTAGTGAGCTGCTCAATGTGAAATCTGTTCCAAAGGTTAGTCAACTTAATTATGTTCGCTTACAAGATACTTAAATATGTTTTAACCAAAAAGTTATATTTCATTTGATAATATTCATTAAAACTATATATTATCTATATATTATTTTGCCCAACATTGGTGAGCTTTATGTATTTTTATACTTATTGTATCACATTGTTAGCTTAGCAACATGCTAACAGGTCAAACCCTGGACAGAGCAAGAAAAATGTTGATTATAAAGTAATATTTCATTCAGTAATATTCATAAAAACTTAAAATATATGATTTTACCCAACATTTGTGAGTTCTATGTATTTTTATACTTATTTGAGTATCACGTCATTAGCTTAGCAACATGCTAATGTCAAACCCGGGATGAGGCAAGAAAAATGTTAATTATAAAGTAATATTTCATTCGGTAACGTTCATAAAAACTTTAAATGTATTATTTTACTCAACATTTGTGAGTTCTATGTATTTTTATACTTATTTGAGTATTACGTCATTAGCTTGGCAATATGCTAATGTCAAACCTTGGACAGGGCAAGAAAAATGTTCATTATAAAGTTACATTTCATTAAATACTGTTCATAAAAACTTAAAATATATTATTTTGCCCAATATTTTCGAGTTCTATGTATTTTTATACTTGTTAGAGTATCACGCCATTCATTTAACAACATGCTAATGTCAAACTCTGGACGGGGCAAGAAAAATGTTGATTATAAATTTATATTTAAATCGATTATGTTCATAAAATCACAAAAATATGTTATTTTGCCCAACGTGTGAGATTTATTTAGGTTTGTACTTACTGGAATCTCATCTCATTAGCTTAGAAACATGCTAATGTCAAAATTTGGATGGGACAAGAAAAATGTTGATTATATTTGATATTTGAATGTAGCTATATTTAATTCGATAACAATCATTAAATTGTGTTATTGTACCCAAGATTTGCGAGTACTGTATATTTTACTTAGGCCTATTAGAATATCACACCGTTAGCTTAGCAAAATGCTAATGTAAAACTCTAGACGGAGCAAGAGAAATGACGATTAAAAAGTAATAATTCATTCAATAACATAAAATCTTAAATTTGCACCCAACATCTCTGAGTATTTCTATACTAATTAGAGTATCACGCCTTTAGCTTAGCAACATGCAAATGTTAAACAATTTAAATCAATTGCAAAATCGAGTCTGTTTGTGTTGCTGCCTATATAGTGAGTTCAAAATGAGCCACTTATTAGGTTCCATGACACTGCCTTTGTAGACAGTGCTGTAGCTCACTAGGTTTTGGATCAGAGCTAATATCTGTCACGGTCTTGCCTTACATTTGAGCTCTGGGTACTTCAGACTCTGCGGGTGAGGGAAGAAGAGTTTTTGTTGGGATCGTAAACAGTGAAGTGAGTTTTTGAGTCAGCCCACATGTGGAGATGATGGACAGGCGGCCTCAGCTGCTGACCAGCATGGTTCCCATGCCGATAACATCATATTATTTGTCCAACCCGTCTGCATCTGAGGAAAGGTATCAAAGCAAGCACTCATGATGCCCGTGTTTATTCTTTTAAGCTCTTTTTGCAAGTGGGTTTTGAATGTTGGCTGTCCAATCAGTTCTTTTTAAAGTATGGCTGAGGTAGTTTCTCAGTTTACAGACATTAATTTTGCACATTTTCTCATCTTTGCACATGCATATCATTATGATGATGGAAGTCAATCAGTTAAAGAGTTTATTGTGGAAAAGAGAGACAACTATACAGTAACTATATAAAGAAAGATATAAGTGAGTTCATATACAAATATATATATATATTGCATATTGATGTATCAACTCATTGAGCACAATCTGATTATATGTTAGATTATATGTTAAGCATATTAGATTGTATTTATTTTTTATTGTTATGAAAGTATTACGTATTAAAGATGTGGGAAAATGTTGCTATGGGACTTTTTAAAAAAAAAGACCAAATCACTGTTGAGGCATATAGTTCATTTAGCTTCGTAATTCGGTAGGCATTTTCAATGTATTTTCATGTATTTGGTCATGTGGATTTGCACAGAGGTATTGTAACGATTCCTACAAGGAAATGTGTTGAGGTTAAAGGCCTTGATCAATATTCTGTTTTAATTCTTTATCCTATTTTTATTAATCTCTTTAATTTTTAGGTTTGACTGTTTTTCTTATTTCTCCGGGGGGTTTTTTGTGTGTTTTTTTTGTCATGCTGGGTTTCCACACTGAAAATATAATTGAAAAATAGTTTTCAAGCTTGAAAAATGCTCATTAAAAGATCAAATCGGATGTAATTAATAGAATATTTTCTAGAGTCCTACAAAATATTTCATTAACTTGAAATTGTTTTTTGCGAGTGCAATAAAATGATTTTAAAAATCCATATCCAATAATCACAAATGACTTGAAAAGCCATGGAACAAAGAGTTGTGGAAATCCGTTTCTTTTGTTTTTTCTTTCTTTCTTTCTCTCCTTAATATTTCTTTTTTCTTGCATCTATAATTTTCCTTCCTTCGTTCTTTCTGTTTTTCTAGCGATCATGTAGACTCCTGGCAGGCCTTAAATCGGGACGCATGTGAAGTGATGGATTATGCTTTATTTCTTCCTTATTTATTTTGTGTGCTAATGTCTTGATGGGCATGCTAATAGTCTAAAAATATTGAAAAATACAAACAAGCTTGATAGAATTTAGCCTACTTTGAAAGACTACTATGTAATGGTTTATGAGACTAAAAACCAATGGTCAAAGCACAGAGAAACCATCCTGATCATCATCAAAAGAAAAAAAAGAAATTTTCAGTATTTTGTCATTTATAAACCTGAATAATATTTTTGAAAGTATTTGAAAATCAATATTTATGACTAAAATATATCATATAAAAAGAGTATTAATATGTAAACGGACATTTCTCCATATTTAAATATTCAGTATGTAGTCCACAGTTGACCAGTAAGAGGCAAACATCATTGGTAGACTCCCTTTCCCACTGCAAAGTCCAACTGGGAATTTTTCTTATTTTCTTAATTTCTTTTTTTATGTTCAATTTAGCCGATTTCTTGAACTGTATGCATTCATAAAAGACTAGGTTGAGAATGTGTCATATTTACAGTCATTTGATTAACATGGTGCTACTCAACATGTATGTGTGTGCGTGTGTGTGTGTGTGTGTGTGTGTGTGTGTGTGACTGTCTGAAACCATCAAAACCTTACAGCACTGAACTGAACTTAATCACATTTATAGCAATTACAATGTACAAGTTCTGAGATTAACTGAATGCAACGTGTGTGTGTGTGCGTGCGTGCGTGCGTGCGTGCGTGTGTGTGTGTGTGTGTGTGTGTGTGTGTGCAATAGTATACCTCCCCTTGTCCCTATGCCGGTGCCATAGAGGATGTAATAGGAATGTAAACGAAATCTTACAGAAAGTTCATTTTTCATTTCATGTAAACTACCTGAACGACATTCTCATCTTTTTGTTGAAGATGCTTACACCATCTTTGTGATCCTATCGGGATATGTATATTTCTCTCATTCTGTCTTATTTCTTTCTCTCTTGGTCTCTGCAAACTGCATCCCAGTATTTGATGTTTAATGTCTCTATATTGTTGTGTAAATTAAATAATAAACAATGTGCCGTCAATGATGTCTCTTTTGTGTCAGTGCTGGGTAGAGGTCAATTGTTTTATAATCTGCAATGCAGAATAAATCTAAAAAGAAGAGTTTAATATTACAAATTTATTTGAAGCTATTGGTTTTATCTATCTATGTTTTACTCAATAGATCAATATTCAGATATGGTTGATAATAAGGCTTCAATAAAAATAAAATTGTATAAAATAAAATAGGCCAATTTATAACAAGTAAACAAAACAAAGCTTATATGACTTTCTTGTAGTCATATAAGCTACATTTTTTCCTAGGCTATTCATTAAGAGTATGCTCCCTATAGACATTTGCATATATTACCTAAAAAAAACAAAATGCTTCTTTCTAAACTTTCAAGATTAAATTTAGTACGTAAAGTTTGGGATATTTTACGTAGTGATTTGCTGACTCGAGAACTGCTCGGACCGATTCAGTTCGACTCGTGAACAAATGTTCGGACTGGTTTGTAAACAGGTTGAACGTAAATTAAAAAGATTCGACTCAAAAGAATGATTCATTCACGAATCGGACATCGCTACTTTGCGAATGAATTGAATGTTGCCAATCGGGATATTTTCGCCACTCCTTGTTCGCTAAAAAAAACTGTAACGTTACTCATGTCTCCTGCCTAACAGGTCCGCGGAATTACATTTATTTTTTTTTTGACGTGAATTCATATGTAGCCTACATTGTAAACAGTGTCCACAGCACTGTTTACAAGATATAGGTCTGTAGAGGAAGGAGAAAAGCAAAACTAGTCTAAAACCTGTTTGTCCACTTTTACTAAATAGCCCTCAGTTCCCTTTAAATACAGCAAATAAACCTGATCTTGGGAGTTTTCTCTCAGAAAAAAAGAGACATGGCCCTTTAAATGCTAAACCGAACCCCTTCTAAGCTGAAGTGTGTGACGTTGTTTACCTGTCGGCAGGTGTATTCGGGTGTTAGCCTACTGAGGGAGAGGTTAATGATGCATCTTTTCAAAGGGAGTTTTAACATTTTTACAGAGACAGAAGTTGGATTATAGTACATTCGTAATAGATACCTATTGGATTTACAGTTTTGAAATCTGCTGGACCTATTTTATCAGTGCTTCGCGAGACTGATTTGCATAAATCGCTGAAAGGTTTTGGCACAACATACGGGAATTCTCGAACAGGTGCTTGTAGGAGAAGTACAGTAGCTAAAAAAGTGTCCATCTGGATGAGATGCGATGGGAAAAGCGTCGACATGACAGAGAATCGTGTTTCATGACCTCACTTCATCATCCGATGTTATAGTAAGAATTTATTTAGTTATTCTCACATACTCAGAAATTTCATAATAAATTAATTAAATGCTTTTTGATATACTTCTGTCCCTCAGAAATATGATTGTGACATAATTAATACAGCACTTAAAAAATACAGTACAGTAAAGGTATCAAGTAGTCATATAATGCTACTGAATGATTATCTTATCTATATACCATGGTATTTGCTTAGTAATGTCAGCAAATAATATAATGATATTACCATGGTATTTGTCCAAGAAATTAAGGTGTAACCATTGTTCTTGTCCAAATATGGTATTGTCATGGTATGTGTGGTATAACCATGGTGTATGTCCAAAAACATGGTTTAACAATGTTAAATGTCCCCCAAAAAAATCCTATTATCATGGCACTATGTTTAACAGCTATGTTAAAACCATAATTTATTTGAAACCATGGTGTATGTCCAAAAACATGGTTTAACAATGTTAAATGTCCCCCAAAAAAAATCCTATTATCATGGCACTATGTTTAACAGCTATGTTAAAACCATAATTTATTTGATTTGATTTTATAATCACAAGAAAATATGGTGTAACCATTGTTCATGTACAAAAACAGTATTATCGTAGTATATGTCCAGAAACATATTGTAACCATGGTGTATGTCCAAAAATAGGGGAATACCATGGTACTGTGTCCAAAAACATGGTACCATATTAAAAACATAACCATATTAAATGTCCAAATATCTTTATATGTGTCCAGAAATATGGTTTATGTCCAAAAAATAACCAGAAAAACATGGTAATTTCATAACATAATTTCCAACACATATATTAAAACCATCATACTTTTATGTAAATATTGATTTATTACTTTTAGGTTTACCTTTTTGTTAACATAAAAGTTTTAATTACACTTTTCAGTGCCTACTATTCAGGAAATAAGTAGACTTTTCAAACAGGATGGCATTAAAGCGTTCGTCTTCCATGAAGACCCAGCTGGTCAATGCCATCCAGCTTCAGGAAGTGGAGCTGGAGGAGGAGATCAACACCAGTAGCAGTAATAACACTCCTGCCGAAGCTGCTGAGGCCAAAGGTGAAGAACATACCAACAAAACAACTAACACAAAGCACTTGTGTTTATACTACTCTACTTGTGAGCAGCCAAGTAGCATTCAATCATCTCAAGCTATTTTTGACCTCTGTAGCCCAAACAGAACCAAAATGCTACACCATGGAGGAGGCTGTGGAGAGCATCGGCTTTGGACGCTTCCATATATTGCTTTTTGTCATCATGGGTAGTGCCAATGTAAGAAAACTGCATCTCTGTGCATTTAACTTCGTTATTTTAATATAACATCAAGCTAATTTAACTTCAAGTTAATTTTTAACCAGCATACTGCGTTTTTACTGTTTACACATTTCATTGCTGATGTGCTGTGTGTGTAGATAGTGGAGGCAATGGAGATCATGTTGTTGGCTGTGGTTTCTCCTGAGATCCGCTGCGAATGGCATCTAGAGGATTGGCAGGTGGCCCTCGTCTCCACGGTGAGGAGCTCGTCCAATCAGAGCCCTTTATTTTGTTTTCGCTCTAAAGTTTGACAGGAATGGAATGTTGTAGTGCGAGATGCGCACATGTGACCGTCTGACCAGTTTGGTTGATCTTTTGTATCTTTTTGAAGGTGATGTAAGGTGTATTTCATGTTAAAAACGTATTTCTGTCCCAGATTTATATGCAAACTGAGAGCAATTGTTGTGTATGCATAAATTTTTTCTATACACTTTTTTTCTATAAAATGTAAAAATAATAATTTACAGCCTTATTTTGTTTGTGTATGCGTATGATTTTAGATGGTGTTCCTCGGTTTCATGGTCTGTGGGGTCCTCTGTGGCTATGTTGCTGACAAATATGGACGTTGGAAGGTCAGGCGATGTTTCATTTGACGCATAAGTGCTGGAGTGTGGATTTTGGGTAAATTGTTGAAATAAATTTGTTTTTGTGCACAGGTGGTGTTTGGAGGCTTTATATGGGCATCATATTTTTCTCTGCTGACTTCATTCTCTCCATCTTATGGCTGGTTCATCTTCCTACGCTGTATGGTGGGCTGCGGTGTCGCGGCAACATCTCAAGGGTGAGATTGCGCAAATATTTTCTCATAATTTCCATATGTACAGACCTGAAAATCTTAGGGAATTTGATTTTTTTCCCTTTTTCAGGCCTGGACAGTTATGGAAACTAATTAAATCTTTGAAGTCATATACATTTATACATGCATATACAGTTTTGGCTTTTTGCTAGACTTGAAAGGCATAGAAATGTTGATGTGTGAGCGAATTGTCCTTTTATTTTAAATTTATTGTAGTGCTGGGCGGTATGACCAAAAATTTATATCACGGTATTTTTCAAAATTATACCTGTTTCACGGTACAAGACGGTATTTTTTTTTTCCATGCATGACCGAGTGTTAACCATATTTTCTACTGATTGAGAGAGGAAATACTGCAGTATATTGACTTAGAATGCCCTATTTTACTGTCATAATGAGTGAATATTGTGTATGAACCGGTATACCGTCCAGCACTAATTAATTGGTTCACAAACTGTTTCACAAATAGATTTGAACGATTCATTAGTGAATCAGTCTGAATCAGGATATTTTTAAAACCTTGATCCAGTAATCAACTGGGAATTTCATGGAAATTCATTGATCACAAACTGTGGCAACCTTGATTTTCTAGTATGCGTAATAACAGTGATTCAAATGCATTGAATTCTTTTTTTAAATTCTTTGTTATTTTCTTTCTAAAGGTTTGTCTTGAAGACTGAATTCATCCCGGCCAAATACAGAGCGTTTCTGCTGCCTCTTGCCTCAGTGAGTGCAAAATGTAAAGTTATGTTTGACCTTCAACTGGGAAACCTTCAATACTGACCTTACCTGTGATTGGTTGACAGATCTTCTGGATGCTGGGATCTATGCTTATTATTATTCTCGGGATGACGGTGGTGCCCACAATGGGTTGGCGCTGGATGATCCGTTTTTCTATCATCCCCAGCATCATTCTCATTGGACTCTTCATGGTGAGTTTTGTCTAAATGGTGCTGAAACATGCTGAGGGAAATGGAAGTAGATGTTTGTCTTTGACTCACTTGCTCACCCTTTTCCTTTTTTAGTTTATTCCTGAGTCTGCACGGTTCCAGGTCTCAGCAGGGAACATACAAGGAGCCATGTCTACACTTAATTGGATCGCTAGGATGAATGGCGCCACCTTACCTGAAGGAGAACTACGGGAACCTGAAGTGGTGAGTATGAGAAGTTCCTTTTTCTTTATCTGTGTCTTTTATGACTCTTAACAGTTTCAGTTAAAGGGATCATATGATGCGATTTCAATTTTTCCTTTCTCTTTGGAGTGTTACAAGCTCTTGGTGCATAAAGAAGATCTGTAAAGTTGCAAAGACTAAAGTCTCAAATCCAAAGAGATATTCTTTATAAAAGTTAAGAGTCAGCCACACCTACCTAAAACGGCTCGTTCTAACACGCACCCACATGTCTACGTCACGATGTGGCAACGCGTAACAAGACAGTATAAGTCATTATAATCAGTAATTATGTCCCCACTGGATGCAACAAATGCCTCGTTTGTAATGGGTTTTATTTTTACTTTAAACCGCATAAACACATTTCATTACACCAAATACACAAAATAATGTTCTTTTTAGCAGCATCATATGACCCCTTTAAGCAATAAGCAAAAGTAAATAAAATATAAATCATTTTATATTACTTAATATCATTTTCAGTAATATATAGATTATGTTATAAGCAGTGTTGGGGGTAACGCATTACAAGTAACGCGAGTTACGTAATCAGATTACTTTTTTCAAGTAACTAGTAAAGTAACGCATTACTTTTTAATTTACAAGAGAATATCTGAGTAACTTTTTCAAATAAGTAACGCAAGTTACTTTGTTTTCCCATTTAGCCTGAGGCTTATTAATTTCACTTTTAGTTTTAATGTATGTTGCTTTACTCCTTCAATGAAAAAACAAAAACAAACAAAAAAAAAAAAATTTGCCAAAAATATAACTTTTTTATTTTAAAAACAAACAAGCAAGCCCTGTCCAGATTTAAAAAGTAATGCAAAAGTAACGCAACGCATTACTTTCCATAAAAAGTAACTAAGTAACGTAATTAGTTACTTTTTTATGGAGTAACACAATGTTGTAATGCATTACTTTTAAAAGTAACTTTCCCCAACACTGATTATAAGGATGCTCTGATAGTAAAAATTTAGGACAAAACCTATGAACCAATAATTAATTATTTTCAAATTATGATAACAACTTGTAAATGACCAATACATTTTTTTTAAATAAATTACAAATTAAAAATTTGAATTTAGGCATCACAGCATAATAATGTATGGAAATTTTGCTCGAGATCACATTTGAACTTTTAACATTTAATGATCACATTTTCAAGACGAGAAGGGTAATTTAAATCTAAAAATACAAAAAATGACCATGCACAATTAAATATACAACATTTACAGATAAATAAAAATATCAGCCAATAACCAATATGGTGCTGATATATTGCACATTATTTTAAAAATATAGACAGACACATATCCTACACACAGATGTACTTCTTTTTGTAATGTGTAATAATGAAGCCTGATTTCAAAATATATAAATGGTTTGAGACAGTAGGTTTGTATTTTTTCAATGGTTATGAAGTATCTGGCAGTGAAAAAAGGCACTCATCTCTCTCATCTAATGATCATCTTTGCATTTATATGAGTGTAAACGCACTTGAGTGCAAGTAACAGGACTGTTTGTATTCAGACAGAAAGAGGAAATGCCGTCACTCTGATCAGCCCGGCTTTTAGAAGAACATCACTTTTGCTGTGGTACTCATGGTAATGTCTAACACACTTCCCTTTGGTTTGTTTGTTTGGTGTTGTGTGTGTGAAATCAGCAAATACACTTGCTTGGTCACTGTGCTAGATGTGTGACGCATTGCATTGTTCATCCACAGGTTTGTGGCCTCCTTCTCCTATTATGGCTCAGTTCTGAGCAGTTCTGAGTTACTGGAGAAGAATCTTCTGTGCATGACGGATGCTGATCCAGAGCACCAGATCAAACACAACCAGGAGGAGGCGCTGTGTTACTGTATCCCATTCAACATGGCTGATTACCAGACTCTCCTCATCAGCTGTTTGGGCGAGGTGGCACGTGAGTGACCTTTGACCTCTCACTCAACCTGGTTTCACACACTCAGCTTAGTTGAATGTTGAAAGTTGATGTATGTTTTTTCCATGTGTTTCCTCTGCAGTCATACCCCTCAATATTGGCTTGTTAAATATATTTGGGCGGAAGCCCAGTATGGCCATACTTCAGGTGCTGTCGGCCATTTTCTTCATGCTTGTTAATATTTGCACAACAATGTGAGTATATTGTTCACTTGTTCTGTAAAATTATTTCAAATGCTTTTCATCGGGGTTATTGTTGTTAACTAAAACTAGAACTATTATTGATAACTAAAACTAGAACCATAAAAAAGCATTTTTGTTATTTAAAATAAACGTTACATTTTATATATATATATATATATATTTGCCAAGGCATCATTTTTTTTTAAATACTAAAATAACCAAAGCTGAAATAAAATTAGTAAAAGCTATACAGATATATAAAGAACAAAAATTAATATAAATGACAAAAGCACAACAAAATGACTAAAATTTCAAATAAAATGAAAACAGAAAATATAAATATAAAATATATATACATATAAATATTTAAAAATAAATACTAGTTCAAAATATTATTAAAAGCTATAATATATTAATGATACTAAAATGACACTGCGCTTCACTAGTCCCCCTTTACATCACAATATTTATTTTATTGCGTTTTTATGTAATTCTGTGTGTACTTAATGTTGAATTATATTTTGTACCTGCTATATATATAAGTGCATACTGCTTTTATTATTGCTGTAGTAATAAATTTTAGTGCCATAAGTGTTTAGATACTATTAGTGTTCATTGTGTTCAATACAAAAACTCAGAGTTGTGTACGTCTAGATGACATTGTGTCTTTAAAAAAATAAAAATTGTTTTACATATTGTATGTATACTATAAACAGTGTACATAAACTATACTGAAGATAAAAAGTAGTATGGTAGTATGCTAGTATGCACAGTCATTTACTCACAATAATGGTGTTCAAACATTTTGTGGCCCTCCTGTGACCAGCTGAAGTGCAGCTGCAGTAGAAAACTGAAAAATGTTTCTCTCCCTCTGCAGGTTTGGTTTCACTGTACTGCTCTTTCTTCTCCGCTCTGTGGTTTCCATGAATTTTAATGTGGTCTATATTTACACAGCAGAGGTGAGACCCGACATACAGTATGAACACTCCACTTACTCTTAGTGGAAGAGTTCACCACAAAATTTAAATTGTCACGATTGGTGTTTGTGTACAGGTTTATCCCACGGCCGTGCGCTCAATTGGAATGGGCTTTTGCACATCCTTCAGTCGAGTTGGAGGAATGATCGCACCTTTTATTGCACAGGTGCTCTATGTGTTTTACTTTGCATGTGTGTGTGTAAATAAAGATCTGTGTTCAAATGTGTGCTTAACACATTTGATTTACACAAAGATAACACCGTGTTTGCGTGTGTCATAGGTGTTGATGTCTAAGTCTGTAATTCTGGCCCTGTCACCGTTCGCCACAGCGTGTGTGATTTGTGCGGTGGGAGTGGCATTTTTGCCCATTGAGACCAGAGGACGTGCATTACTAGTAAGCATCTTCATATTTTCTCCCACATTTCTCAAAACAGACTTTAACTGAGGTCAAATTGAGAGTTTAACAACTTGACATTTTGTTTTGTTCCTCTATTTCAGCAAGATGCCTGAAATACACCTGATGGAAATGAAGGACAATTGCACTTTTATAACAAAACATGATCTCATATTAAAGCTGGAACAATTTTCTATTAATTTTAATGTTGCCTGTGTTGACATATTTCCGATTTTAACAGGAAGTTGGATTGGGACTTCAAAACCACAACTTACTACTTGACAGTTGGTGGCAGGTAGAATTGAGAGGGAAGTCTTATGTTACTGAGCATTTTATTGGGACAAAATTCTATATGCTCTTATGAACAAGATTAGTCATCAATATTTTAAGTCCATTTTTCCATATGTAGGGTGTCTGCTTAAATGTTGTTATCATTTTGGAGTACACTAGCAGAGAGATTCGTTTTGGTCATAATTTTGTCTTTTGTCAAAAATAAATATAATTTAGTAAAAAAAACAAAAAAAAACTTTAATAATGACTTTTTAGATTAAACCAAAAATTCAAACATTTTATATGCTAATAGAAGCATCAGCATATAACAAAACCAAAACTGTCCATGTAAAAACCTAAACTCCTGCAATATCATCGTAGTAAGCTATTGAAATACAATGTTGTGTATTATTCCTGCTTCAGTTATTCATTATCCGTGTATTGTTTACGGAAAGAGCATATTCACATTACGCGTTCTGAGCAAGCACGTAGCCTACGTTAAAGTGCATTCGCGCCATATTTGCCCATACAAGTTGTAAAATTACGTTTATGCGGTGTATATTTCTGGTTTCGTTTGGGTGAGTTAACTAAGCTGCTAGCAGAGTGATTCAGCTCAGGCGGGGCAGTCCTATGTATTTTAATATCGCACGCTGTTTTCCCTTGACGTTTCGTCAACAGTGCTTTAGCCTATGAATTAAAATGTAATTCTCGTCATGTTTAGTTTCGTTAACGACTATTTTCGTGCGTAATTTAGTTTACGGCATGAACGCCGTGTTATTTAAATTGAAGGGCCCTCTTTTCTCGGAGACCAGTGTGACAGGAAACCATTCCCTGTTGTTTCTTCAGGGATGGCCCTCAATTATTCCTCAAACAGACGAACGAGTTTCTGAATGAATGACTGAAATTATGAATTTCTCTTTCATCTAAAATACAATAACAGCCACTTGAGGGAGACATTGCGCTCTTTATGTGTTCGGCAGGGACAGTCAAAAGTGTGGCAGTTTAAGGTAATGTACTCCAGATCTGTGTTTCCTCCACCTCTCTTCTCTTACCCTCCCTCATCTGTGCTGTGTAATCTCTTTAAGAAGTCTCCGTCCCGGGGCAAATAAGATTAGATTTAGGGCTGCTTTCTGTAACACTCCTACAGCAACCACCAGCAGATCCTCTGCAATACTGAATAATGTATTTGTACGATTAACATGCTCTGCCTGCAACATGGGCACCATCTACTACAGGATGTATGTGACATAGAGATGCATGTGTGTGTCCTGAAAGACAATGTTTGTGTTTGTTGTCTGTTTGAAAGCGTGTGTGTAGAGGAGGATTCAGCATGTGCCTGGTAGCTCCTTCCTCTGACCTTGGCTACAGAGAGATGGAGAGAGAAAGAGGACAGAGAGTGTGTGTATGTGTGTGTGTGTGAAGCGGTGGAGCTAATTCCTGCACTGCAGCTGTGTATATGATACCAGAGTTAATGTGGCACCAACAGCTCTAGATCCACTTGGGAACTTGCCAGAGAAAAACAGAGCGAGAGACGAGGAAGGAAAGCATGTCAGCAGCATGTACACACCGCAGAGAAGCAGCACGGTAAATCTCACTTGCATTGAATGTATTTGTGTGTGTGCATGTGTCAGTCTGGTGCAGCAGTGTTGATGCTTTGTGACAGAATCTTAAGGAACATATTAGTTCAGATGCTAGATATGATGTGGAAAGAGGTGAAAAAGCATATGACTGCAGCTGCTGGATGGTCATTCTTGGTGCATGCTTACATGGTAACACGTTGACTCTATATACTCAATGAATGACTGTATAATTTAATTAATATGTGCAAATGCCCATATACAGTAGTTTCACAGTGCAATCAATGTCTGAATGGCTGACTAGAAGAAAAACTGATCGATCCTCTTTCTGCAGCACTTGCCTTGCGTTCTGTAATCCTCTGCTCTCAAACTGCACAACAGTCAATCACTGAGACATTTGAGAGAAGAGAGAGGGGAAAAAAGATATTGATACAGGTCATTTATTTTTATGGTCATGCTTTAGGGTTTTGCCCTCCATTTAGGATCGTGTGTGAATGACCTCCAATAAAACCAGGGGAGTTTTCGTTTTGAGAGTAACTTGTTGTTCTTATTCTTACACTCAGTTTCCATGAACTACTTGTGAGCATTTTCTTTGCTTAAAAGAACAGATCATGCAGAAATTACAATACTTTCATCATTTACTTACCCTCAAACCTGTTTCACTTTCTTTCTTCCGTACAGCACAAAAGGAGATGTTTAGCAGAATTTTCATGCTGTTCTTTTCTGTACAATGTAAATGAATGGTGACCAGGGTCTGTCAAACTACATGAAATACATGACTACTAAATGAAAAATAGTAGGGGTGGGGTAAAAATCGATTCACATATGAATCATTACATTACAGTACATAAAATGTATTAATATTTATTAGGCTACCATTAGGGGTTCCGTATACATGTCATTTCCTTTCCGAACACGGTATTTGGATTCGGGCACATCCCTAAGTGTAAAATATCTTTGATTTATTAGGAAGTAAATAGTTAATAGGACACACTGATTTCTTGAGTGAGGACTACCCATACTATTGACTGGTGCATTTTTGTATGAAAATACTGGTGCGTTTGATGTCCAGTGTGCACAAAAAATTTGATGAAAAATTGTGAATTGAGATTAAAAATCGAGAAATCGTGAATCGATTTTTAATTGAATCATGACCCCAAGAATCGATATGAATCGAATCGTGAGGTACCGAAAGATTCCCACCCCTAAAAAATAGTGCTATAGAAGTAGTCCAAATGTCAAAAATAGCTTTATGTGAGGAACAGACTGAAATTTAATTGAAATTATTTTCTTCTAAACTCTCAAATTTGTACAATTATATTTGTGTGCATATTGAAATGTGGCACAAATGAGGTGTGAGGAAGATTATTTAATGAACATTATGAATGACAAATGTACAGGTTGCTCTGTTCCAAGCAAAAATAGCTATTATGTGGCCTTAGTAAACTTAGAATAAAATAAATTTATGATTCTTTTATGGTGTTTTTTTTTTTGTTGTTATTCTTGGAACGTGACAGCTCCTGGTCACCATTCAATTTTGATAACAGACTTTTCATTTCATCAAGTTAAGAGAAAGATTAGTGTGACAGTCACCTTGTCTCACCCATAATCCCCCTCTTTCTCCCAGTGGGTTGCTTTCCCATAAGTTACAGTAATACCAGACTGACCCTCAAAGGTCTTAAACTTTAGACACTATGTCAGTATCTGCTTTAATTCATTTGAACAATCTAAGCACACTTGCTGTATCATATTCTATCATAAAGACAAGACACAGATGTGCACAGATTACACTGTCATCAATTTTAAAGACAAGTTAGTGCAAGAAGGGGAAGAAATCAGCTATTAAAAGGATTTGGACACCAAAATCAAACTTAAATAGACTGCTTATCATTGCATATAATCATGAGATATCAAATCAGGCATCATCTGCATGCAAGCTCATATAATGAGTCATTCTTATGTGGGCGCTTAGAGGTCAAACTTTTCATCCAGGCTGAACTGCACGGCTGAGTAATAGTGCTGAGTGAATTGAGTCAATGCAGTTACTGTAATCTTTTGTAATGTGCGTAATGAAGTGGTTTACTGTTTGGTGTTTATTGCTGACTCTATGGAGCACTGTAAACCCCACCCCTTTTACTCAACAGCCAATCAGAATGATCATTGGAGTCAGTGCAGGAGCCACAGACCACCCCAAACACATTTTGATTTCCTGTTTATCTGTCTATCTATCTATCTATCTATCTATCTAGCTATCTATCTAGCTATCTATCTAGCTGTCATTTATCTAGATCATATATCATATATACATTTTAGATAATACAATATAATCATAGGTGATGGGATTTATTATTGTTGTTATTTATTTGTTTGTTTGTTTACTCAAAATTTCCTAAAACATTTGAAAACAAAGATTTTGCATTATCAATCGATCAAAGCTTTGAATTTTTTGGAAAGCATCAACTAAATAATCGCTCTGAAGCTTATATTATATCTATATTATATTCACTAATTATTACTAATTGTAACTATATAGTGTATTTATTAATATAGTATAATAAATACTTATTACTAATCATTTATTATACTAAATCACAAATTATTTATTGCACTTATATAATAATTTGTAGGAAAGTCCAAGGCAATTCAATTAATTTAATTTCAATATAAATATATTGTGTCAATGAAATGTCTCTTGTAAAAAAATGTCTTATATTAGCAGTGACACATTGAGTGTCACTGAGTTGAGGAGCTAATGAGAAGACGTGTGTCTGAGTGGAACATGATGTGCAGATGGATAGTGAGAAATAAGAATGTGGCAGAACTTTTGCTGACGCATCTGCCTCACAGCCTGTCTATGCGAATTGCTGTTCCCTATTTCATGTTCATCTCTTCCCCATATGTCCAAAATCACCCTGCAATCTCTGGAAATAATTTCTCTTCCTCAGATGTCCTGTGTCTGGTGCCTTCTGGAGGTGAGCTGACTCCTGTGCGGGTCACTGGGGTCGTGTGAGGAGCAAATATGTGGGACGGCCAGTCTGAGGCGTGTCAGGCGCACACCCTGTTCGATGCCTTCGTGCAGGCCGCCACATGCAGGGAGACCCTCAGGGCCTTCCAGGAGCTGTGTAAAGAGCTGAAGCTGCATCCCGGCGGTCAGCCGCAGTTCTACCACACCCTGAGGAGCAGACTGCACGACTGGAAGGCCAAAGCACTATGGGCCAAACTGGATAAAAGAGCCAGCCAGAGAGAGTACATGAGAGGCCATGCTTGCACCAGCACCACGGTACAAAGAGTCTCCCGCACTGCATTGCAGGAGATAGTTGTCTTTACTAGTGCACTGACAGCGGTTTCACATGCAGGTTTTTGTTGTGTGTTCAGTGTCTGATCATAGGTGCAGGTCCCTGTGGATTGCGGACGGCTATAGAGCTGCGATTTCTGGGCGCCAGGGTGGTTCTGGTGGAAAAGCGAGATGCTTTCTCACGGAACAATGTTCTTCACCTTTGGCCATTCACCATCCAGGACCTCCGTGGTTTGGGGGCCAAAAAGTTCTACGGGAAGTTCTGTGCTGGAGCCATAGACCATATTAGTGAGTGAATGTGAACTTGAGATCAAAACTGAGTTGAATGCACATTTGTGGTTTTATTGTATGGATTTTATCAGTGCAAATTATTCCAAAGGAAAAAAAAACTGCTCCACCTCTGAAACAACTTCCTTTCCAAGTGACATAATTAAGGCCATGCAGGCTACTGGTCAATTCTTTCTTTTCACAATCCAATCAATTCCCAGTGAATCAAGTCCCAACCTACTTTTTCTCATTATTCATCCTTTTTTTTATAGTTTTTTTAAATTTATTTATCAGTATTGGTTAATATTTTATATTTGAATTAGTATGAAATTAGCATTTCCTCTGTTCTTTTTTTACATCTACAATTTACTTTACATTTACATTTACATTTAGTCATTTAGCAGACGCTTTTATCCAAAGCGACTTACGACATTTACCATTTAATATAAAAAATGTAGATTTAAAGTGGATTTATATAATGTATAGTTTATATTTTATGTATTAAGTTAATTTAGTCTGAAGCAATTCTCAAAATGAATATCTATTTTTCATACTGTACATCATCATGTTGTGATGCCTATATTTTTGTAGTATTTAAAATAATTTATTTTTAATTTATTTAGACTAAAGGCCTGGCACTTTCCATCTTTTAATTATTCATGTTACTCATGTATTTCATTCTTTTAGCGAGTTTTATGATTAAAAGTCTGTAAATATAAAATATACTTTGAAAACTAGTTAATACCTTAATATGCAGTTTTGCTTTATCAGTTTGATCTTATTTTAAAGATGTTAAGGTTTTATGTGTATATATATATATATATATATAAAATATTTTTTTTTTTTTCAAAAATTTTTTGGTAGTGCTTTCTGAAAACATTAGTGACAGATTGTCATTTGTTGGCTCTGATTGTGTTGATTTCTAGTCTTTTTCTCATTATTTATCTGGTTTTATCCGTAAATGTTACATTACGAGAGTAAAATGGATTTAAATGGCATCTAATGCTTATTAAGACCATTTAATTCCCATTTTCATGTTAATTTGATTTTATCAACATCTATGTATGTGCAGGTATTCGTCGGCTGCAGCTGATGCTTTTGAAGGTGGCCTTGTTATTGGGTGTTGAGGTTCATGTGAATGTGGAGTTCAAACATCTAGTGGAACCTCCAGAGGACCAGGAGAAGCGTAAGACTGTAATCAAATACAATTTCACCCTAAGTTTACCTGCAAAATTAATTGTCAATTTTTACGTTTGTCCTGTTCAGGTGTTGGTTGGCGAGCAGAGGTCCATCCCAACTCTCATCCAGTCAGTCAGCTGGAGTTTGATGTGGTTATTGGGGCAGACGGTAGAAGAAACACTTTACCAGGTATCTGCAAAAACACATGGTCTCGAGCCTGTTGTGATCACAGATTATCCAATCAGAAATGCAACAAACAAATGTCTTGATAACAGTGTCTTCCCGGTTTCACACCATTTCGTAACTTTAGTTCCCCAGTTTCCTGCTGATGTACAATGGCCTTGCTTTTTTTCTCTCTCACACATTTGCCAAAACCCAAAAGCGTGTTGTGCACAATTTGTTCTGTAATTAGTTTTTCATTGAGGAAATGATGCCACTCATATTTTGGTTAATTAATGGCACGAGCTAAAAAACCCTTCTGCTTTAGACTTAAGAAGTGTAATAGATTTAGTACAAAAAACTAGAGAAAAGTACAAATAGAACTTGAAAGTAGGGCTGCACGATAAATCGCATGCGATATTTAATGCGCATCTTGTCAGTAAAGCCATTCTGTAATCAGCGGTAAATCTCCATCACGTGCGGGCTTTCACATGGAGCAGCATTAACTACACAGAGCCGCTGTTCACCGACAAGCTGCGCAAAACATGCGCAAAATATGATCGTGGTTTTGCGCAGCTTGTCGGTGAACAACGGCTCTGTGTAGTTAATGCTGCTCCATGTGAAAGCCCGCAGGTGATGGAGATTTACCGCTGATTAAAGAACCGACTTTACTGACAAGATGCCCGTTAAATATCGCATGCGATTTATCGTGCAGCCCTACTTGAAAGCTTAGCTACACTATTGAATGAGATAATATATGATTTTGTGATTTATCAGCCAGATAACGGCATCCAGAAATAATATTAAGGAATATGTTAGGGAATATATATAGTGTAATACTAGAGTGAAAAGCTATTTTATATTCAATGTCTCTTTTTATAATGACTGTGAAAATATAATAATATAATATAAAGACACATATAGTTACTGAAGTACTGAAATACTGAAGTAAAAAAATGTAATGTTGAGGAACATCAAATGCTTGAAAAGTGACTAGCTTTGGCAAGAAGTGTATCACATGCTCCCAGATTTTCGCAGTCATCTATAACAGACAGTTCCCCTATTCTAATTTTACCCTGTTTTGGACGTCACTAATTCATTTTCTGGGTTTCAAAGCCTCTGTTTGATGGTTTTATTCGTCTGGGTCTGTTAGGGTTTCGCAGGAAGGAGTTTCGGGGGAAACTGGCCATTGCCATCACGGCGAATTTCATCAATCGCAACACCACTGCTGAAGCTAAAGTGGAGGAGATCAGCGGTGTCGCCTTCATCTTCAATCAGAGGTTTTTCCAGGATCTCCGGCAGGCTACCGGTACTGAGTTATGTCATTATACAGTATCTTACTACACTAGATACCAAAACCTCACGTATTGCACTCAAATGTATTTGAAGCAACTAACATAAATGTTTACATACAGCAGTTAAGCTTCTTTGTCTTCTCAAATATGAACGAGTTTATCATGTTTAAGATGATGAAAACAATAATGATTATCAGTCAACATCTTTTCTGTGCAGGAGTTGATCTGGAGAATATAGTATATTACAAAGACGACACCCACTACTTTGTAATGACCGCCAAAAAGCAAAGTCTTCTGGACAAAGGAGTCATTCTGCGCGTGAGTCCAATATTATGTGCATTCATCCGCATATCGTACGCATTGATATGTGATTGACTGTTCTCTTGTGTTTGTTTTGCAGGATTATGCTGACACTGAGATGCTGCTGTCCAGGGATAACGTGGACCAGAATGCACTGCTCTCGTATGCTCATGAAGCAGCTGATTTCTCCACCAATCATCAGCTCCCTACGCTGGACTTTGCCATCAACCACTATGGGCAGCCAGATGTGGCCATGTTTGACTTTACCTGCATGTATGCCTCTGAGAATGCAGCGATGGTGCGTCAGCGCAGGGGACACCCTCTGCTGGTCGCTCTGGTGGGGGATAGTTTACTAGAGGTGAGAGAACAATGAACAATTAAAAAGTTTCTTTGCCTTATTTCCTAGTAAAAGTCCAAATGACCTTAAAAAACATCAATGAACCTGAGAAGAAATATTGCACAAGATATTAAGGCTTGCTTTTGGTAGGAATGCACAATATTTTGGTATCCTGTGTGTGTGTGTGTGTGTGTGTGTGTGTGTGTGTGTGTCTGTCTGTCTGTCTATCTATCTATCTATCTATCGATCTATCGATCTATCTATTTCTATCTCTATCTATCTCTCTCTGTCTCTATCTATCTCTCTCTATCTATCTATCTATCTATCTATCTATCTATCTCTATATATCTATCTATCTATCTATCTAAATCTATCTATCTATCTATCTAGCTATCTATCTATCTATCTAAATCTATATATCTATATCAAATTGATTAAAGTCACCATGAAATCCATGAAGTCACCATGAAATCAAAATGGAAAATTCTTATTTTTTTAATGGAATACTGTAGTGTTTATTATAAATAATTTATCCGTGCACTTCATTATTTTTTTTTTAATTCATGTGCCCTCGTAATCTTTAATCAAAAACGTTAACCTCCCCTCAAAACGACGACTCTACTCTTCCGGTCACGAGCTAAAAAAGCTGAAGCTGATGCTTCACTCTATAGCACTGACACCAGTCATAAGGGAGTACGTTACCCCTAAACATTGAAAAGATATTAGGATATTACGACAACATTACTCTTAGGACATCGCAAACTAATTTTTTTCATGAATATAACTTAACCTGATGGAGGACGCGCTCAGTCATTCAGGTAGTCTCTCTCTCTCTCTTTCTCTCTCTCTCTCTCTCATGTTTTGTACCGTTGATCGTCGTTGTCATCCTTAATAAATAAAACATTTATTCATGCTTGGGTGTCAGCTGTGAATCCAGTGGAGAGAAATCCCCCA